>NC_092579.1:16434177-17034177 GCF_037975245.1 Apostichopus japonicus
TATACAGCAGATGATGAACAGTACTATCACAAATAATGCGATCACAGCTGCAATGACGCCCCCTATTACCGCAGTCCTTCTCGATGTACCAATAACACTTGTCATCTTCGTTGTGGCTTCATTGGGCTGTCCTTCGGAAATCTCATTAGAGTCGCTCTGTGATGAAGTCATTGTTGATATATCAATGTCGCTACTCGTCACAACTAATGTGGCTTTATTTGGCTGTCCGTCCGATATCTCACTAGTGTCGCTTTGTGGTGAAGTCCTTGTTGATATTCCACTATCACTTGTCATCTTCGTTGTGGTTTTATTTAGCTGTCCGTCCGATATCTCACTAGTGTCGCTTTGTGGTGAAGTCCTTGTTGATATTCCACTATCACTTGTCATCTTCGTTGTGGTTTTATTTAGCTGTCCGTCAGATATCTCACTCACGTTGCTCTGTGGTGAAGTCGTTGTTGATATTCCACTACCACTTGTCATCTTTGTTGTGGCTTCACTTGGTTGTCCATCGGATATCTCACTCACGTCGCTCTGTGGTGAAGTCGTTGTTGATATTCCACTATCACTTGTCAACTTTGTTGTGGCTTCACTTGGTTGTCCATTGGGTATCTCACTCACATCACTTTGTGGTGAAGTTGTTGTTGATATTCCACTATCACTTGTCATCTTCGTTGTAGTTTCATTTGGTTGTCCATCGGATATCTCACTCACATCGCTTTGTGGTGAAGCCGTTGTTGATATTCCACTATCACTTGTCATCTTCGTTGTGGCTTCACTTGGTTGTCCATCGGATATCTCACTCACATCACTTTGTGGTGAAGTTGTTGTTGATATTCCACTATCACTTGTCATCTTTGTTGTGGCTTCACTTGGTTGTCCATCGGATATCTCACTCACATCACTTTGTGGTGAAGTCATTGTTGATATTCCACTATCACTTGTCATCTTCGTTGTGGCTTCACTTGGTTGTCCATCAGATATCTCACTCACATCGCTCTGTGGTGAAGTCGTTGTTGATATTCCATTACCACTTGTCATCTTCGTTGTGGCTTCACTTGGTTGTCCATCAGATATCTCACTCACATCCCTGTCTGGTGTTGTTGTTGTTGCCACCTGTGTAGTCTGAAAACACTCCACAGGAATGCTCCATTCGTCAATCACTGTTAATACTGTCTGGAAGGTACAAGTTGCATCATCGCAACTGGACCTCAGCCTCTCTACACTGACTTTAAGGTACACGGCACCGCAGTTACAGATCCAAGGATTATCAATCAAACAAATGGTACTTACATTCTCATTCAAAACATCAAAAACTCCGTCTGGAACAGAAGATAGTAAGTTTCCACCGAGTTGTAAAGATTTTAGGCTTGTAAGTCCTTTGAATGCATCAGCTGCAATGGATGTGATATTGTTTGCGCTTAAATCCAAGTTCAGAAGGTTTGGGTTCTTGGCGAAAATCTGGCTTGGAATTTCTTCAAGTTGGTTACTACTCAAGTTTAAACCTGTAAGGTCTTGTAATTGACTAAGAACGTCTATCGGAATGGACGTCAGTTTATTTGAGCCCAAGCCCAATTTCCTCAAGTTTGTCAAATTTTGGAATGTGCCGTTGGCGATAGACGAGATACTGTTGTTATCGAGTTGGATAGTTTCTAGATCCAATAGATTTATCAGCGGCAGGAGTTGATCTGCACTTAAAACTGTGTCAAATCCAAAGTCGTTCCCAGATAGAATTAAAGAGGTCGTATTTGACGGAATTCCCTCCGGTACATTTCGTAGCTGTTCGCTTTCACAGTTGACCTCAAAACCTTCCTCTGAGTTTCTACAGGTACACATTAATGGACATGGACTGGCAATATATAGTAATGTTGAAAATAGGAGAAAGAAAAGGACAGTGCGCGAGACTTCCATCTGCAAAACGAAAATAAGGAAAGGAATTAAATAATATGCAACTTTTGCCAAGGGGTAAAAAACAAATTAATACATGAAAAAAAAATATCAAAAAAATAAGTAAAAACCTGCATAAACAAACCTTTTAAATTGTGCAGTAATGAGTTTATACAGTATGGTAGTTACTGAAATAGCTTGGATGTAAACCAATAAACCGCAAAGCTGGGGATTAAATATTGATGTAG
This sequence comes from Apostichopus japonicus, assembly GCF_037975245.1. Taxonomy (NCBI): domain Eukaryota; kingdom Metazoa; phylum Echinodermata; class Holothuroidea; order Aspidochirotida; family Stichopodidae; genus Apostichopus; species Apostichopus japonicus. The sequence continues at coordinate 16,436,310 of NC_092579.1, forward strand.
GGGGATTAATACGGTTGTATTATCTCCTATTTGTTGGGACTAATTATCGAAAGAGTCGATGGACTGGTTCATGCCAATGTGCCGTTCAATTGTTAGTCATGCAAATGCAATTATAGTTTGGAAGAAACTGAAGACTTCAATCTCAGTATGATGATTTATTCCTGATTTGAACAGTTTTTATAGGATTCTTCATAAAATATATCCCTTCTATAGAAGTAAGTGTATTTCATTAGCTATGTTTAATATGTACCTAAGATTGGATTGGTTAACTACGGCCATGGTAAATTTAGAGTCAGTGAGACTAATTTTGTGTAACATGCAGTATTTTCATCATATGATATTCTGTGCAAAATATTCTCCTGTTATTCATTTTGTGAGGTAACCCCCTATCTGTTATTTGCGACTGCCTCGCAGAAATATTACCTACATCGCCGCCTCACTGTTCTAGAGAAGGAATCAAAGATGCAATGATTGCAATCCAACTTTTTTAACCCATGCCATCATCTTACATTAAAAAATTGGCTTTGAACACTAAATTATAGCAATAAATAAAAGCTCTTCTGCTTATTTAACATAGTTTTTTCATCTAATTTATTGCTAGGGTGATTGTCATTAGGATGTCATATTGCGGGACGACCATGCCCCAGACCCCTTGCCCATGGGATGCTCCAGCCCTTCAGTTTCACTAACCAGTTACAGCTTCCCACATGAGCAACCCCAGGGGAAACGTTGTATTAATATTATTGGATACATGATTGGAAGTTTGGGAGATCATTACACATTATACGTTTTTGCACTTTTATACTAAAAAAAAGAAAAAATTGCTTTACAAGTTACTTTTTAAAAAACTTTAATATCTAAAATAGTTAATGTATCCTGAGCTGCTGCAGTCTAGTGAGTGCAATGGGAATTGGCATTTAAAGTACAAACAGCGATAATGTTCCTCTGAAAAATATTTGTCTAGAGGGAAAGGGAAGGAATTCACTGATGCATGAAAGGTCAAAATGTGTTGACATTTTGCGTCATTTTACTGTCGAAACCAAACGAACTACAGTATCTGCAAGTATGTATTGCTCCCATTGAAACACTAGGCTTGAATTCAATGGTTTTGGAGTCGTAAAATATTTAGTTGCTAGAGTTTTCTGCGCTAAATTTTTTAATTGAATTAAGGAAATTGTTTGGAATACATGCACTTGTTCTGTATTAAGTAATCCCTGGAAAATACGTAAAGTCACTTCATCAAACCGTTTCCTTTAATCTCATGTAAAACAGGGTGTCAGGAAGTTTAGCTATTGAGCATCGCTTCAACCAAAAGAACTTCACTAGCTCTAGGAACAATATTCCTTCAGACCATTTCCCTCTGTAAATAATTTGCCAATATATATAATATGTGGTCCTAAAGAAGTAAATTTTTTATAGCTGTCTTTTAACGTTGATATAAACTGTCAATATAAACCTAAATTTTAGGAATATTGGACAAACTTTCCGGTCCGAATTGATTGAGCCAATCGATATATAACTGTCTGAACCAACTTTTCTTTTTTGCTGTTCTGTTCTGCACTTTGGAGTTTGATGAAAAGAAAACAACACTTTTAATCAATTTTACAAACCATACATGGTGATCATAACAGAATTGTTGAGTTTTGTTGTTCACAGAAACACAAATTTGTGAATTCGTCTTACCCGAGGTCGATAATGCTAGTCACTAATATTCGGGGGTAAATACGGTCAAATAAATATTGTTGTAAGCAATTGACGTTATTGCACAGATGTTAGAGCTTTGCTAATCAAGGATCTCTTACCTTATCCTTTGTTCTGTTGCTAGAATTCAACCATACTGCATGTGCAACTGAATCTTTCATTTTAATTGCGAGGTTTTCAGAGAATTACTGTAAGTGCAATTTTGTCTGGAAGTTTACAAATTTAAAACATTCGTACATCGAAGATGGATTTAGAATATGCTACAGCATTTAAAGCAGCATTTTGCTTCCTTTTCTATGGTTTTTTGACCTCACTGATTCCACAATACCATAACGACATACATAACTAGCTTATCTATTCAAATCTTACTTGATATGGTGGGCATAAAAGTAAAAAAATTTGAAACATTTCAAACTTTGTTTTTCTCAACGATATTTTCCGTTGGGATCCAAATAAACCTTGCCCATAATATGAATATTTAAAAGCTACGAATGTCATTGGCCAATACTTAATACAACACCATGCTTGATTGTGTAGATTGTCTCTGGCAGTTGTACCAGGGAGCTGTTAGAGTCCAGCTCGCTGGTTGTACCAAGTTTAAATACCAACTCGTCGTTTTGAATCTACTTTTAGCAATGGCTCATAATTTAACCTGCATCTCTGATTGGTTGAATTCAAACTAGTGGGTTGGGGGAACTGTATGCAATTATTATTAAATGTGTTATTTGTCGGTGGACACTTTTTTCATTATCTGCAAATGTCCTTAATCACTCGCCAATTAACGCTTTTGGCAGGGAAAAAACTTGGCTTATATCTTAGTTTGCTGTTTTGTGATTGATATATGTAAAAAACTTGATGGACTTGTCAAAAAAGTGGAAAATGGCGACAAAATTCAAAATGCTGCTTTAAGTGGCAGAATCAGGTGGAGGAAGTCAAACTACACAATTTTACACATTCACACTCAAGCACACCCACATGCAAGCACAAGAAGGAGTGACAAAGTCCATACCATACAATTTTAAGAGCCCACATAAACCATATTAAAATATTATAATGTTTAAAACTGCACCATTTTCAAATTTGGGATGTTGCATTTGTTTTCTTAACACAAACCTATGATAAAAATTCTTTACAAGGTAACGTCTTTATTTAATAATGAGCCATGCATGCCAAATAGACTGGTACCGCCAGAATGGTGGGTGCCTTTATCATGAATAATTGTGGAAACGTCACCAATAATTGTGAATAAGACTGAAAACTTACCGCAAAGTTTCGTTCCGATGCTGATTAGATGCTTGGAAAATTAAGTCCAGTCTGTGTCTGGAAGGTATAGGGACAGAGTAAATGAGACCCACGTATAGATCTGCAAGGCGAGGTATAATCTCAATTTCCTTGTTTTGTTTGACACTTATGAATCATAGATTGTGATTCTGGCCAGGCGTGAAAGTTCCCAGACATGTTTAAGCAGCATGTAACAAAGAAGGTGTGATTTAGTGGTTTTATACTACGTGATGCATAGTTCTATAGTCTGTTCATTTTCTCAGGGTTAACAATGGCTGAAAATATGAGGAAATAGAAAGATCTATTCTGTTGAGTTTAGTTGAAAGAGTTAACAATGGCTGGAAGAATGAGCAAAAGGAAAAAAAACAATAAACAATGAGCAAAGATAAATCCTTGGTTCAACTTTTCAGGCAATCTGTCAAATGTTATTCTTTTTCATTGATTTCGAAAAGAAGGAACAAGAAGTTTGCTCGTCAATTTGTTGAAGTTGTCACAGATTTAATCATTTCAGTTTTGTTATTTGTTTATTAAACATCTAATATTTAGTTTAAAATGGTATGTCTGTGTGGGTGTGTTTATGTATGTTTGTATGTGGGAGGGGAGAGAGTTCATTTAAGGATATCGATGTCGAGTTATATTCCAACCTTTAATAGTGTCACATATGTGAAGTCTATTGCTATGTTCACATGCATTTTAATATCTTTGATCGGGGCACTGGAGAGATCAATCTAAGTTTAATTGATCAAGATTACTGTCAAGAGAAAGAATGGTGGTAAGCGGGTACACTATGCATCTATTGTCGCAGTTTCTCGTTCAGTTCGTTTCACTTTCAGTTTTTCGTTGCACACGGTGCACGATAGTAATTAAAACCCAAATTCTGAATTGCAAAACAGGGAGGGATTATTTTTTGGCTACAGTATATAATTGTGCTTTTCCTAGTAGAAAAGGAAAAGAGGGGGTCACTTTAAACCAGTTACATATATAAAGCAATCTTCAGATAAGGCAGATGATGATTAAACTTGGTTTCAAACCAAGTAGACTAGTTTCTTCTATAGTGCTTTGAATTAGCAGAACATCATCAGTGCGGTGGGGATGGGGGGTGGGGCAGGGTTGGGGCTTGGGGTGGGGCTTAGGGATGGGTTGAATTAGCACTAATATGTATCCATAATCAACTTACCTAAAAGACTCTTTATTTTCCTCCTTTTACTTTAATTTGAATATGCCAAAATATATGCAATCTTCTGTCACTAATTCCTACAAGCAAAGTGAGTTTTTTCTTCTTTGACTCATAAGGAAGGATTACCATGCAACTCAAGAATGGTTTGCTTTGGTGGGTTTCCCCCAAAGCGCAAACACCTCCCCTAAAGTCTCTTTTATTTGAAAGACAGCCTTGAACAGTGACTGTAATAATGGATTCATACAGTGTGGTTATGGGTTAAGAGTTAAGTTCCTTGTTTACATTGAACAGTGTTCCCTATAATACAGTATTGTTTGTTACCTGTAGCTGGGTTCCATTTATATATTGTAGGGAAAGGCCATCAATGAAAGGGAAAAATATGGAAAAACAAGTTTACTCAGTTTGACATATAAAAGTGATCCAGATATGAACAATTGTAAACACAGGTTTTGAAGCCCAATTAATGGATTATTTTTCTAAAATTGTTTTTGCAGTTTTTTTGATATATGTCATAGTCTAAGCAAATATATAAGAGATCTGGTTGCAAGATATATATGCCCTTAGACCAGAGGTGGGCAACCTACAGCCCGCGGGCCACATGTGGCCCGTCAGTGATTTTTTTTTGCGGCCCGTGAGATATGGCTCTGCCGTAAGAGTTTAGAAGTGGCTGGGTCAGTGTATTTTGTATTGTAATGATTATAATGCAACAATTTCTATTTTGAAATGCAGGAGTAAATCCATGTGCAAACATTTTTTGCGAAAATGGTGGTTTGTGTAACAATCTCAACAATGGCTTTCTATGCATTTGTGGAACCCAGTGGATTGGAACTCTCTGTGAAATACGTAAGTTTTTTTCCGTCTTTTCTCAACCCTACATCTAGTCTGTTGATTCAGTTTGATTCAATCACTATGGAGACTATTTATCTAAAATCTGTATTTCTTTCTTGTTTTTGTATCAGTATGTCATGTATATATGATATTTGGCATTGCAAGATTATCCCTTATTAAGTTTTAGAATGCCTTTAAGTAAAACTAGCTATCAAATAATGAGGATGGATGTAAACTTTTTCCTAGTAGGAAGTACACGATGAATATATCTCATGTAGATTTTGTTTAGCCATCAGTTGTCATGGCTTTTTTCTTCAGTGGCAGGAGTGATGGGAGGGAGTGAGGGGGATGGACTGAGTGGGATGGACTGAGGGGCATGGACTGAGCGGCATGGACTGAGGGGTTGGGGATGGATTGATTGGTGGGAGATGGCTGATGGTGTTCAGGGGATGGCTGATGGTGTTCAGGGGAGGGTGTGAAGCTGAAGCCTGATTTGTTGGAATGAAGATGCGATTGAATGTGAGGGTAAGGGCAAATGGGGTTAGGGATGGAATCGGTGCGAGTGGTAAACAAAAAAAGTAAAACAGAATTCAAATGTTGGGATCATTAATAAATATATCAGGCCCACTTCTCATTCATTATACATGCATTCCTGTAATCTAATTACAGCCAGCAGTGTACCCTTGACAACACCAGAGCAAACGACAAACAGTGTTACTGTGAGGTGGAATACAGTACCGGGACCAATTATGCTCTACAACCTCAGGGTGTTTGACGTCAATCGAAACGTCATTCAGACGATACCCGTACTGCCCTCGCAAGCCGTCAACAACCAGTTCACTCAACCTATCACAAACCTGGAACCGGGAGAGAACTACATGATAGTTCTGAGTGTCATGACTGATACCAACGAAGAGTTTGACATTTCAACGATCACTACTCTATCAGCAAGTGAGTGCCTATACTTCACTCATATTATAAGAAAAGACATGCCAGATTTTGATATAAACCAATAAAGCACCAAAAAAAATATTGCTGTAAAAGAAGAATCGACTTCTTGATTATTTTCTAATTTCCATACCAGCTGACTTCCGCGAAGTGACAATTCCTGAGAATAGACCTGTAATCTTTTTTTTATTATCAGAAATTATCTCATTTTTTAGCTGCAAACTATAATGCTATTTAATAACAAATAATAATCTGTATTTTCTCAATAGTGAACCTTAAAATATCTTTCATAGTTTTAACTTGCAAAACTGTATGATAATTGCCAAAGCACCCAGCTGGTACATAAGTACATGCTGAAAAAATTTACAAAGTTTTAAAAACAAAAATTGTTGTTTAATACTGTAAGCACAGGACATCATGTGAGAGATAATGAGTTATTAATATTAAGTGGGAAACAAAAAAGGTGGTTTTAAACTGTGACTTTTTTCTTTCTTCATGAATTGTCACTAATTTTTTTATATTTTTTATACAGCTATTTGTGAAGCAAGTCCTTGTCAAAATGGAGGTGCCTGTATTGATGACAATACCCTACCAGCGAACTATTTCTGTCAGTGTTTAGCAGGCTACTCTGGTATCAACTGCCAAGAAAGTAAGTACTTCATTTCTGTCTTATGAATCGGATTTATGCCTTTTACTGAAGATTTCAGAGTCGGCCTCTTTAAGTGTTGCATCAAAAGTCAGCTGTGTATACCTATAGATAGAGCAGACTTTTGTTGTTGAGTTTTCTCTTTGGGAGAGATTTCAATTTGGTTATTATGTAGCGTTGGAATTATTGGATAAAATAGTCGGTAATGCAGTAGTGGATAGTAAGGATTATTCAGCTGTACCTCATGGCGACACATTCATAATGTCACAGTCACCCCCCCCCACCCCCTACCCCTGAAGCATCCGTGGTGCATAATTATGCATCCTTACATTTGTAACCTGATCTGCTGTAAAGTAAAGTGCCATGTGTGTCAGCTGTGGGTTGTTTAGATATGCCCAAATATTCAGTACTTAACTTTGACTCCTGCAGAGTCACAGTTTGTCAGTTTCATGCTAATACTGGCCTCAATTGATTTTTGTGAACAGGTAGGTGTATATGCTGTAGATTCTAAGGCAGTATAGAGTGGTGTGCAGCTACTAGACAGGAAATTGTGTGTAAATTGGGGTAAAGCTCTCCTATTCATGCATACAGTAGTCAGCTTCACAGAGTCAGCGGTGCGTGTCATTGGGTGCTGGTTCCAAAAAAGGATCCACAAATGGCACTTTCTGGGTAGAAGCCATCAATATCTAGGTCACTTTGATGTCAAAATGTCACAGCATGTAATCATGCAATTCTTCACAAGTTGAACTTAAGTAATAATCAGTTCAGAGAGTTGATTTCACAGATAATTAGTCCTATATCTCGGGGAGCTCTTTTATCTGTCTGTGCATTCAGTGATATAATGATACTTGCAATTCATGCTTGTGCTTTAGAAAGTGTTTATTGACTTTTGATAAAATGAGGATTGTCAGAGTTGTTTAGAGTGTGTGACAGTGTCCTATAACATATGGTTGTTGCATGGGTGGTACGAAGGTGTCATGCATGAGGTGCTCTGAGGTAGATTTGAGTCTGTTGTTTATTGTGCTGCAGCTGTGTCATTGTCTACAATGTAATAACGATTACTTCATATCACCCTTCACCTCTAGACATGAATGACCACACGTTCTAGGTTTACTTATATATTCATAACACACTTCTCAACTTTGATATTTTAGTTATATTGAAGACAAATTAAAAGTCATAAATATTTCATAAGAATGAACCGTGCCAAATAACACATGTATCATAATGTGAGCGTTCATTGCAACCTTTAATTCCGCACTGGCGTGCAGAAAATCGGGGACAATTTGGAAAATGGATTAAATATGCATATTTTCCGAGCAATTGTCATTAAACAATTGTTACTTTTGAAAAATGAGATGCTTATTTGCTGTTTGACTATTTTAGAGTATTTTACACTTTGAAGTAGCAGCATGTCTTGCTTCAATCCACTTGACTTTCTCCTTTCCTCATTGTCACAAGAACATGATATGACATTTGTTAATATAGTGTAAAAGTAAGTTGGCCTGACGTTTTGATCCTAGCAGGATCTTCAAAGGCTGAATGACAATTAAAAGTAACAGAAGGGACAAAAACACACACAGAATACAGACAAGTTAACAAGCATGGTGAACACAAAAGAGATAGATGTAAGGGGATTAGTAGACAAGGGATGGAGAGAAAGAGGACAAAGAGAGGATTAAGGGAAGGGGGTAGGGAATAAACTGGAGAAGGACAAAGACAGAAAGGTGTGGAGAAAAAAGGGTGGAAGAGAGCTATGAGAAGAGGAATGAATGGGTGGGGGAGGGGGGAGCAAGGGGAGAAGGAGGGGGACAGAAGAAAAGTTTGTCATGTCCTTCCTGAATGTTGAGCCCATGAGGTTGAATGGTGCGAAGGCGTTGCATCCACAGCCTCACTCTGCTCATTCGTACTATTATTTTGATTTGTTAATGTTGTATGTTTTTCGGCCAAAAAAAAAAAAAATATGCCAAATGATTTTGTATTCATACCGGTTTTCCTTTGCATATTTGCTTCTTTCAGACATCAATGAATGCTTGTCCAGTCCCTGTCTGAATCAGGGAAGCTGCATCGACAGCATCAATTCCTACGTGTGTGCCTGCAACGCCGCATGGCAAGGCGTCCGTTGTGAGATACGTAAGTATCCACCTGTCGTTCGTTTTGTCTGAAATAGTTTCACCATTTCACCGCATCTTCATTCCAACAAATCACGCTTCAACCTCACACCCTCCCCTAAACACCATCAGCTATCCCCTAAAACACCATCAGTTATCCCCCACCAGTCAATCCATCCCCCACCCCTCGGTCTATGCCCCTCACTCCCTCCCATCACTCCTGCCACTGGAGAAAAAGACATGACAACTGATGGCTAAAAAAATCTACATGAGATACATTCATTGTGTACTTCCAACTAGGAAAAGTTTACATCCATCCTCATTATTTGATAGCTAGTTTTACTAAAAGGATATTCTAAAACTTAAAGGCATTGAAGACTCGCCCCAAACCGCGTGCGGCCATCTGAAAAAGTTTCTGTTGCTTGCAAGTGACGTTTTGGTTGTGTCGCTACAAAATGCAGACAGTAATGAAACGTGATGCCTTGTTAACTTTAGCTGGACCTGAGATGTCCATCGCTGTATCGTTTGTACACTGTGCTGTGGGTATTGACCGCAGCTGTATGTACTGACTGTACACTAGTGTCTTATTACCAACGGTATACGCAATCTGTGTGTGTATTTTCTGGGATCGATGGTGGTGTCTAACACTTCTGTTTACACCTCATTCGAAACTAGGTCAGATTACCGGCATTGGACGTTTCTTTTTGTGCGAGTCTTCACACCCTTTAATATGCAGATTGTGCCAAGTGTTTATTCTTTGAATTAACATTTCATATATTGTCTTTCAAATCTAATCCGCTAGCTCGCAGCTCTGGCCTCACAACTGGGTCCATAACACCCACATCCATCCAGGTACTGTGGCAAGATCTGCCCCTGAATGTAGACTTTTACGATTTGACGGTTTCCACCCCTGAAGGAGACCAGAGCTTCATCATCCCTCAGCAGCAGGCTGTGGGTGGCCGTATCCTGTACACCATACCAGGCCTTGATCCCAACACCCCGTACCCTATCAACCTGAATGCGATAATCAACGCTGAGGGGTACGATATAGGAACCATAGTTCCAACCACCGCAAGTGAGTGCCTTGGAGATGGGAATGTTAAATATCATTAATGTACTGCGAATGCTTTTGAGAGAATTGATATATCGCTATAATTGTTACCAATGCAAAATATGGAACTTGAATTTTAAGAACGACTAATCGATTAAATTGCCAAGAATTTTTGGGAATACCAGGAAAAAGAGAAATAAATAAATAAAATGTGCAATAACATGAATAATACAGTAAATGTATATATATATATATTTTACAGTTCACTTTATTGATTAGAAATTAGTTATTACATTCATATCCATACCGACAGTATTGAAATCTGTCATCAACAAGTATACAGAAAATACCAGGTATATCCGAACAACCTTGAATACTCGGTAAAAATAATACCTTATTAAAATACCGACCCAGACAGTACACGCAACTCGAGGATACCGATATTCCCACTGCTACTCTTTATCGTATACCTTACCACTCCCCGTAGTCCCAAACTGTAAACATCCTTTCTTGCACAATCTCTGTCAGCGGGTATACCGGTATTTGTTTTTTTGCTCATACCCACGCACCCTAGTATGTACATTGGATAAATGAGTTAGATATCACAACATTGAATTATAATATTACTACTTAGTTCTTAGAGAATTGAACCATGCCATTGGCATAAGTCTTTCCTTGTGCCAGTTTGGGATTTTAGCTGTCACCATGAATTCAATTGATATCCTGAAAAACCTTGGGGCAAGAGTTCCTAATTGCCATTCACCACTACTTCCCCCTTTTAATTTTTGGTTATATATGTTTTATTATCCATCTTGTTTATTCAACACCTTTTCCAAATTACAGTGATGTTCAATGCATTAAATAATTTGCTACAAGGAGAGATCTACAACCTAAGGTTTAAAATAGGTACAGAACTTTGGCAGGCACAAGCGAAGGGCGCAATGTTAAGTCAACGTCGAAAGACGACTATTAAGCTGGTAAAAAATACATACGAGGTTGTTACCCACACATGACAATCTGGTTTTGTGTTGTTTTACAAGTTTCTTCATATTGATTCATGCTATGAGGTTATGTCTTTACTTGTTCTTCAGGTCCGTGTGCTAATAATCCATGCTTGAACGGAGGAGCTTGTAACAACGCTGTCGGTTCAGCTCTGGGATATGCATGTTCTTGTCGGAGCGGCTTTGAAGGCACTAACTGTGAACGGGGTAAAGCACCCAAACTGGATTTCATTGGTCACAATTTGAGGAAACCGTTTGTCTTTTCTTCTCAAAGATAATCTTAATTGGATTATTGGTTGTTTTTTCTACACTGAGTTTATATAAATGAGGATGAAGAAGTATTAAGTGGCATAATATTTGCATAAAATTTGAGTGTTGTTGATATTCATTTCTATGTAGAGTGTTTGTAAGACTGGCAAGTTGCAGTATCAAAGAAATTTCATTGCACTGAGTTGGGTAGCTTTGATTTCAATCGTCTTTTCATACAACAAATATTTAGGCTGTCCATCCAATGTGTGCCATGTCCATTTAATATTGAGTACGTAATAATGAAACCATGTTTGAGATATTTTGCGATCATAACGAAACATAACTTAATATATATATATATATATATATATACATATATATATATATATATATATATATATATATAAACATATATATATACATATATATATATATGTATATATATATATATATTAATGCCAGCAGCACAATACTGCCTCAGGTGAACAATGTGTTGAACTCTGTGGCTGTTATTCCCAATGTTACTACTGTATGCCTCTTATAGTTCACAACCACATTATTCGTAAGGTATAAATATGCAGAAAGGCTGGTATCTACTTTACCCTTCACGATGGATGCACATCCAATTTCCAGTTTTACAGCTCGTTTTGGGATATTTACCATTTTTCAAGACTTGATTTATCTGTGAAGACTGAATTTCTCGTAGATGAAAAAAAAACAACATACTTTTAGTTGTCCAGGGCTGTAACTTATGACCTCCCATCCCAGATGGTGAGTTTTTATTGCTCGGAGTGATTCAGCAATTATTCACAGGACCATAGCACTGGAACATAAACCACCAAATGAAATGTCTATTTTGAGTTGGTGAAATTCTGGGTTTTATGGCGATAAAGTTTTGATTGTTTACTTTTGACAGATATCGATGAATGTGCCAGTAATCCATGTCAATCAACGGCTCAATGTGTGAATCAGATTGCTGCATATGAATGCATATGCCCCATCTTCAGATTCGGACCTCGATGCGAAATGAGTGAGTCTCTCTGTTTTTTTATAGACCCGCAAGTTTGCTTGTTTGTTCTTTTCTATCTTTTTGGTATTTTGCCGCAAACGTGCGAGCGTTTGGTAATAGCGAAATAGTTTGGTAGCTTTACACAAAAAATTCCAGAGACTTATAGGTACAGTGTTTTAGTTGTATTGGGACATTCTACCTTTGAGATTGAAACAAACCCATCTTTCAGTATGATGTTATTTGACCCCTGAAAACAAGTCAGCCCCTTTGTCAACTTAGATGCAAACAGCACACAAGGCCATTAGCCAACAGCACACAAGGCCATTACTGTTGTGTGCGTTTTACACAAAGAGTAGTACATTTATTGAATTATTGAATCTTTTAAAATGTCTGTGAATAAAGTCCAAAAATATGATGTGATTTAATTTATCTGAGGCCATCCTTCTAACATAGACATTTACAAGCATAAGGTTCTATCAGGACTGGAATCTTTTTCTATACCACACCAGTACTAATAACTAATAGAGCTACATGCTACGGCAATGATAGACGGCCTAATGGTTAACACCTTGAGTCACGTCGTTGTGTGGCCACCCATCCCTACTAGCTCTTCTTTTGTGTATATATGTGGTTCAAAGAGGTGTGGTGCCACATTAATAAGATACACTCAAGGAGCGTTAACTCAGTGGTTAACGCCGGTGCCTTCCAATCATTTGGTCCCCAGTTTGAGTCACTCCAAGATTAATGTATGTCGTCCAGTAACATAGTTGTCGACAATTGACAATTTATAATCATGGACGTTTAAATATGAATCTTAAGAGACTGACTTCGGTCAGCTTGCGGCTTTGATAAGCCAATGATGGCTTCTTTGAGAGTTCCTGCTTGCAGGAGGATCTAAACTACATACATACATTACGAGTAGAACCCATGGAACAATCTTATGGTGGTATAGATAGGATCTTTTGCAATGTCATCTGCGAATTAATCAGGTCACGCATCTGGAGTCTATGCATACTAAGTTCTTCAGTATACCGCCCTCACCTCCTTTCGGGTGAACAATTTAATTCTGCTGTATTGACTTATATAAGTTACCCGCCTTGCTTGGTAACCGAGAGGATAAAAATTAAAATAAAATGAAGAATGGTATTACACTGCCTTGTACTCTTCCACCACTTTCAGGTGTTTGCAGTTTTGCTCAGTGTTTTAATGGAGGTACCTGTATTGAAAGTGCAGCCAGTCAGACAGGTTACACCTGTAATTGCCTACCTGCATTCTCTGGTACAAATTGTCAGACTGGTAAGTAAATATTTTTGATTTTCAAATTCAGAGGTAAAGTTACATAAAATAAAACCCAACAACTTTAAAACTAGGCACAAGGGCTTTTTTTTTATGGCTACTTTAACAGCTGAAAAGTGAGAAATAGCATTTATATTAAAATAATGACAAACTTTGCCAAGCTCACCTGGTGCATCTTGTGTCGTATTTTGTCCTGAGTTGCCCGTCCAAATATCTCTCAAATAGAAGGAAGGAAGTTAAATATCTCATTTTGTTATTTTTTATTTTTTGCCACATTGATTGTTTTCGTTTGGTGGCTGTTCGTTTGTTTGTCACTTTGCCATGTAAGGATGTTTACACATAATTCAATAACCTCAAAGTGACTAAGAGATCTACGATGTAAGTAGAATTTTTCACTGCAAGTTGAGTTTATTTTTTTTAAGTCTAGTGCAGAAAAGTCTGTGTCCTACAAAGTATAGCTTAAGCTAAGTTTGTTGTAAATTCCAATACAAACAGTTTTTAATGTTAGGTTCCTAACATTTCCTTTATGAGTTTAATATGGGACCATCAAATTCTGGTAAATTCAGTTCAACATCTGGCTGTTGTGCTAATTATGTACATTAAGCTGTATAATTCTAAACTGCAGAAATTTCTCTTCTCTTTAGCTCAAGATTTTTGCGAACCAAATCCTCCCTGCCAGAATAATGGTATATGCTTCTCAGTGGGGACCGAAGTGAGATGCCAATGTCCTTCTGGATACATTGGGACGTTTTGTGAACTCGGTACGTTTCACTACGTGTGCTATAAGCTTTAGTTGTTATAAAAGTAGTACAATTATCACAGCTGAAGCAAAGATTAAAAAATGGGATCATCAGTCTATAATTATTATGTTTTATTAATTAATGATTTATTTAATATAGTAGACTGTTTAATTGCATCAGATTTGCTCCTTCAAGAAGCAGTAAGCGTGTACCCTATCTGTGTAATAGCTTGTGAATCTACAGTGAATTTTCATCATTTATATATATATATATATATATTTATATATATATATAAACATATATATGTGTCACCAAAAACAGAACTAGTATTGCTCGAAACAGGTGACAAACGCCAACAGTGGAATTACGACCTTCCTTACCGGTTTCGAACCTCTGGACATACAATCAGCGTCCTTACCCTATCCGCATATAAAGTGGGAGGCCGGGGTTCGAATCCCGGTGGAGGCTGGAAATTTTTTCACTGTTCTGGATGTTTCAATTCACTACGATTTCAATTATATATATATATATAATATATATATATATATATGTATATATATATATATGTATACATAATGATTGATTATTGAGTCTATAATTACAGAGGTCAACGCCTGCCAGAATAGCCCATGCTTGAACGGGGGAGTTTGTGTAAATCTAATAAACAACTACTTCTGTCAGTGCCCAGCTGGTTTTACTGGAGTCAACTGTGAAACAAGTAAGTTTTTCTCCATTTCATGGTCCAGAATTAGTTAATAGTAATGACATAACAGAGAGACAGAAATACAGGGATAGTCCATCTTTTCAACTTTGAACTGTTTAAAATAAACATATCTACTGCGATGGATATGAATTTTCCGGTAAATTTAATACTTCATACAAGTTCATTACTTGCTCTTTATTTCTCTTTTGTGAAAGTCTGATGGAGTGCTACAAATGTATATTATTCCCTGAAAGCCTGAAAAGCATTTATTCTAGCATGAAAATGCAGTCATTTTGACCTGAAGTGCTTTGGGGAAATCCAAGGTTCTTGTAGTTATCCACTATCATATGATTGACTATTCAGTCATGAGTCATAGCTGAGTTTGAAATTTGTTTTATACCATTTGGAAGACCCATTTTATAATGGGATAGCTGTAGCTTTGCTCTCCTGGGAAGAAAGAAAAGCAACCCTCTTATCATTGCCAGCTGGGACTCAAACCCATGACATCTGCTAAGCTGCTAGGCTTCACTGTTGTCAATGCTACCACATGTACCCACTCCATTCGTGGCACTTAAAAAAAAAACTTTGAAAAATAACTTGATTATGACATCATGGGTACTAATGGGGTATATCCATGCTTTATTCTGTCTGCTAAATGCAAAAGCAGAGAAATTAAATTAGATTTCTGCTTTATGTGAATATTTTGGCTGAACTTTTGGCTCTTAATTTTGCTATCAATAATTCCACTTTTCCGGGGTTTTTTTGTATTTTTTTTTTTTTTTTGGCAGATTCCAACACTTGTGCAAATGAACCCTGCTTGAATAACGGTGAATGCGTCGACCTCGCAAACTCATTCATTTGTATTTGTGGTCCTCTGTACGAGGGCACCCGTTGTGAAATCAGTAAGTATCGACTATCGCTTTGAAAACAAGGAGTGAGAGAAATATATTAATATATTTAATACCGGTTTATTTTATTTTAGTTAACCATCGTTATTTTGTGTCAGGTATCTCTAGCTCATTCTTTTCACTGAATAATATATCAGTAAGTATCGACTATCGCTTTGAAAAAAAGGAGTGAGAGAAATATTTTTAAATATTTTATTCTGGTTTATTTTATTTTTGTTTACAGTCATTATTTTGTGTCAGGTATCTCTAGCTCATTCTTTTCACTGAATAATATTGATTTTAATTTCTGCATTGTCCATTGATTTCAAATAATACTTTTTCAGGGAATAATATTAGCCGATATCGCATCACAAAGTACCATGTAAAATGGGCCAATTTTTGCAATACAAGCGCAAAGATGTACAACAGTTTCGGAACACAGGAACCGTAGAATAGTCAGAGCCGCCAGCAGCTTCTCTGATTTTTTCCCAGCGAGGTTTTAATGTTTGTATTTCATATGATTTGCCATCATTTCCATATTTCTAAACAATATGACTCGGTATGATTTATCTCTGTAGGTGTGTCTGCCAGTTGTATTCCCGGTACTTGCATCAACGGAGGTACCTGCTTTGTCGACAGGAATAACGACTTGGTGTGTGTCTGTCCTGCAGGCTTCACAGGGGACTTCTGTGAGACAAGTGAGTCGATGATACCCGACTTGGAAAACCCCGGTCGTATCTTTAACTACTTTAATTTTGAAGGCGTAATTATGACATTGTGATTCTTGTGTCGAGATTTTGCTGAGAGTTCCTCGCCCCAGCGTGTATCATTCAGTTTAGTTTTCCACGATTATTGATGAAAAGCAGAGACAACAAGATCACAGAGAAGTTTCATTTTTCCAAACCTTTTGTTGGTTTGCTAACAGACCTCATCATCTCAGACACCGGGATCTTGCATTATTGGTCTTCAATTTTCTTGAACGTTCTATCTGTCGATGCGATAATGTAAGAATATAACATATCTTTGGCAAGGGGGAATATTTATACCTTGTTAACAGTCTTAGACATAATTTTATACATTCAGGGTGGTATGTCTATACCGTCTAAAGACACGGGGGGGATTAACGGTCCTGTCAGGAACGGAAGTCTCACCGGTTCTAAACTATACTAACTGCATGAATTTGCAATGCACATTCAAACAAATGCTTCTCGTTTGGGTGACTGTGCCAAGCTCCAGAAACAGTGTGGACAAACATTGTAATCTGCATTTGTCCACACTACAAACCACTTAAAATAAATTAAGCCAATAAATATCTTTCACCCTGTCCACTATATCTGCTAATTTCATTCTGCTGTGATTTTGAATAAAAATAAATTAAAAGAAAAATATATATATTTCTGCAAGGTTTCAACATGTAAATACCTTTTAACCACTCTTAGCATATTTTTAATGCGAGTCGTTTCTCTTTTACTTTTACAGATCTTCTGATTTTCTGTGTCAATAGTCCGTGCCTTAACGGAGGTACTTGTATCGAGGCAGCGCAGCGTTGTCTCTGCAATACAGGATTCAGTGGAACTCTCTGCGAGATCGGTGGGTTAACTTTGACCGTCCTTTCATTCCTGCTTTAATCCATAATCAATTATAGGACTTTATGGAAGCTACGCAAATAGAACGTGGGCAGGAGAGTGTAGTGGAAATGTTTCTGTTTTTATACGTTAAATTCCCAGTCTGTGTTTACTTGTCAGCACTTATTCTACATCTTGAATCTTTTCATAGCAGATGTGGCTAGAATTTAATAGCCTTTTTTGCATAGGAGTCTGGGCGGACATGATTTATTATTGTCCTTAACTGTCATCAGCTAACTGCAATTTTCACTGTCCTTAAAAAAGAAAGATATTTTCTGCAACGTTATCATTTAATGAAAATATATTCAATTCAATTCTCCCTTCAGACAGCGTCGGTTGCAACGATCGTACTTGCTTCAACGGAGGGACCTGCGCTGTGGCATTCGGACAGACATTCTGTGTATGCACTTCTCAATGGCAGGGACCCTTCTGCAGGATCAGTAAGTAAACTTAATTTCCTAGTGGTCAATGATCGCGGTCAATTTTCGGTAGCATTTAACTCTACTAGAATTAACTGTAACAAAATACTGAGTTCATATTTAAAATTGATTACAATTAAGGGATACGCTGGTGCCTGGAAGTAATTGATAAACAAGATTGCTTGAAATTTGTTTCCATCTTTTTGGTCAACACCACATACCTCATAGCATTTGTATGGCAGAGTTATAAGCCTTTGGTGACATTTTGTGTCTTCATTTAGGCAACAGCACTCGGAATGATGCCATCACAGCAATTGATCTGGATAAAATGCAAAAGCATTTTGCTTTATTATATTTTAATAAATTTTATCCATGTATTATTATGTATTTATTTCTAGATATTTAATATTTTCTTTTTGATGAAATTCTTAATACTGGGAAAGTTGATAGCTAAAAAGTCATATCAGTAGTAATATAATTCAAGAGTAATCTAGAAGAATTTTATAAATGGAAAGTAAAAGCTCTCGAACATTTCCAGTGATGACATTGCAAAACCCACTGTGTTCCCCCTCCCAACCCCCCCCACCTCAAAAAAAGATACAACAAGGGTAATAAGCTAACCAAAATAAATTTCATTCAAATCAACCATATCCCAGAAGAAAAAAGAGGATAAAGAATAATATATCTGTAATTATGAACAAGATTTTTGAGATGGGGGCTAGCTTTCAAAAAACACTGTGTAATTATTTGTTCTCTTTATAAAAGTGTTAGATTGTCTCCCATTATTGGATTATCCCTTTTAAAGCATCTTTTAAAGTTAATCATCAAGAAAACCTAATTTTGAAGGATCATCCGTCCCTTTTTTTTCTCGTCTCTCGTTTTATCACATACTTTACAATAATAACTTGAGTCGTTAATTGTTTGGCTTATTTAGTGGGTAGGCTTACTGTTTTTATCCATTTAATCTGTTCTTACTTTTTCAACTCTTAAAGTGTCAATATGATTATAGGTTCATATATTTTTGATATGTGCGAGTATCGTAATTTCCTTTCATGGAGCAATAAACTTTTACTTACCTACTTACAGACGCAAACATCATCAGTACACCTATGGCTGTGACAGACACAGAAGTGACGGTGGTCTTCAACTCGGTGGACGACAATGCCAACGTGGGCTTTTACAGGGTGGAGCTGCTAGAGGGCGACACCATCATCCAAAGCGAACTCATCCCGCATGTGGACAACACGAACACGCAGACCCACACTTTCCGGAATCTCCGGGCGGATACGCTCTTCACGAGCGTCATCAGCGTGGTGGGAGAAGACAACCAGGAGTATCTCTTGTCGGCCCTGACTGTCGCAACAGACGGTGAGGCTTTTTGGGCGGGAAATTGTGTCATGTTATGTATTATTCTTAAAGTGTACGTAAGAAGACTTAGACTGAAGAGTCACTGTTTTTTTACCCTGAGTGAAAGTCGACGGACAAATATATTTTGTAATAAATGATGTCTGTGATAATACAAGCTAAACAGCCCAGGGTTCGGAAAAGAAACATTCATGTTGTCTATGGACATGTATCATCATCTCACTGCCTTCCTGCAGTCGATAATTTTCCACAGAATATTTTGTTGAACTATGCATCTGGCCACTCCCTAATAACTGCATTGTGCAAAAGCAATGTTAGTGTTTGGTTTGTTTTTTTCTTTTACCTTGAGAAAGGAGTCCTATCAATGTCTATCCTAAGTAAACAACATCATCAATCCATTGTAGAATCAGCCTAGCTTTTATTGATCTCTAGTCTTTCAGTCTGTATTGCTATTGTCTTCAGCTATGTACAGGAGAAGAGAACTATTTATCAACTTTCCTCTGCAGTTTGACATAAAAGGATATTATCATATTCATATCATATTTATATGGCACAGTGAACTCAATTGAAGAATGATGGCAGCAAATCTGACTCCTTTGGTTAACTTTTGCATGTGGTTTTTTTTTTCTTGCCCTTCTGAACAGAGTCACCAACCTGCACGGAGATAACATGCTTGAATCAAGGCACATGTATTTCAACAACTTCCCAGATCACAGGGTACGTTTGTCTCTGTGCACCTGGATTTACAGGAAGGAACTGTCAAGATGGTAAGTGGTCGTCACATGTCAACACCAACCCCCCTCTCCCCCACCCCTCCCCCCCTCTCTGTGTGCCAAATCCTACAGATAACATGCTTGAATCTAAGCACATGTATTTGCAACACCTTCATCGATCACAGAGTATTGATGTCTCTGTGCTCATGAATATATACAGGAAGAGACTGTCAAGATGGTAAGTGGTCGTCACCGTCCAACCCCCACCCCCACCCCCTAGGTGAAGTGGCTCATGCAGATTGAGATAATTGTAAGCTGCTGTCTCTTAATGTGCAAACATAAACACACGAGAAAATTCCTTGGTTTTGGTTTGTTAATGTGTTATTTTTGCTTCAAGGAAAATTTGGCATTATGCAGGACTCCAAGAAGAGCTGTTTCTTTAATTCTTTGGATTTTTCAAATGAATAAAGATGATTTTAATTTTTAAAGGTAGAATTCAAAATATTATATAAAAACAACATCAATAGTTCATTTCATTAAAATTATTATTACACATTAAATGTTATGATTTTTATTATTATGATAATTACTGAGGAAACATCATCATTATTGGCTTTATTTCCAGAAATCAACGAATGCCTGACGGAAAGCTGCTTCAACGGGGGGACATGTGTCGATCGTGTGAACGGCGTAACATGCCTCTGTACGGCCGGATACGAAGGCTTGAACTGTGAAATAGGTTAGCAATAAAAGAGAAGAGAATGCAGTCATTTTATTAGTCTGTTGTTGGTTTAAAATGCTCATCATGAACCTTTTTCAGTAAATGGCTAAAGAAGAGAAACAATCATTGATTCTACTTGGAACATGTTTATCTTTTGAATGATTCTTTGTAAGATAAATGAAGGCTTGAGTCAGTAAAGCAAATAGAAATGCGACATCACTTTTAATATACACTGAGATACTTTAAACTACTGCAGTATTTGATAAACAAATGAACAAGTACTCTTATTATCGATTACATCGGTTTTCTCCCTCTGGGTTTTACCCTCTGACTTTCTCCTTCAAGATATCGATGAATGTGCCAGCAATCCTTGTCGTAACGATGGGCAGTGTGTGGACCGAAACAACGGCTACCTGTGTCTCTGCAGAACGGGATTTGTGGGAGCTCAATGTGCAGTATGTAAGTATATGTTAGGTATTTTTTTCATATATTATTTATCAATTTGAGCACGAATATAGAGCAGTGTGAGATGACTTCATTGATGTATTAATTGTAGCAAAATGGGGTTCATCTTTAGATTTTCTTGTCCTTGTCTTTGAAATATGTTGATCACAAGAAGAAACCACCTTTATTTCCAATTTTATTCATGTCAAAACTATTCTGGGAAATTTAATTCCTTCAATATTTTAACGAGAGTTTTATTTTGAATCTTGTTTTTCTATAACTTTTGTGGCAGATTTGCACGTCAAAACTTTAAAAAGTATAAACAATAATTGACAGCATCTTTTAGAGTTTGCTTTTGGTTTTACAGTAACTCAAGTTTGATAAATTTTGTCAAGAATTCAGAGTACGAGATCACAGGATTTATCTCCCATTGATGTGAAAAAACAGTCTAGGCTGACCAGACCTTAGATTTAGGTTGTCCCAAAATATGTTGTACAATAACAATGACCAATTATTTACACTGTAGGAGAGTGTACGTATTGCTGTTCAATTCACCAAACCTTAAAGGTTTGGTTCATAGAACAGCAATATGTACACTGATACCAAATCTTTTGATATTTTGTAAGATTTTGTATAGGCACTATTATGAGGTTGGGCATCGTAGATTATTGCATAACATGCTCTTCCAAATGTTTTAAGTTCGGATCATCAAGCTGGATCGTCGCACTTTCTTTCTCAAGCTTACGGATTAAATGTCTCTTGTTTCTGGAACTTAATTGTGGTTTTAGATGAATCATTAAGGAGAGTTTGAGGAGTCTTTCCTATTTCTCTTTGCAGCTGACATGCCCTGCTCACAGGCTCCGTGCCTCAATGGAGGACGTTGCGTGGTCAATGGCGCCGGCAGCTTCCTCTGCTTTTGCACCGCGTCATGGACCGGGGACCTCTGCGAGATACCGTTAAACGTCAACGAGTGCAACACCAACCCTTGTCGCAACGGTGGACAGTGCGTGGATCTGACGGATGGCTACCAGTGTATCTGCGCCACAGGTTGGACCGGTACAAACTGTCTGGAGGATATCAACGAGTGTCAACAGAATCAAATTCTCTGTTTCAACGGTGGCACGTGCATCAACAGTCCTGGAAGTTACAGGTGTGGCTGTGTCGGTGGCTTTGTGGGGATCCAGTGCGAGACAAACCTCAATGACTGTTTGGGCTCACCATGCTTGAATGGCGGTACATGTACCGACGGAATCAACTCCTACACATGCAGTTGCTTTGAGGGATTCTTTGGAAGTAGCTGTGAATCCAGGCAAAATGGTTGTTTTAACGCTCCCTGCCGTAACGGCGGAAACTGCCTGGACCTTCTCCAAGGCGGCTACCAGTGCATTTGTGTGAATGGTTTTGGCGGCACTAACTGTGAGGTGAATGTCAACGACTGTGCCGGTCCGAACCCTTGTCAGAACGGCGGCACTTGCGTAGATGGACAGAATACCTTCTTATGCATCTGCCCAGAGGGATTCACAGGAACGGTCTGTTCCGTCAACCAAGACGACTGCAGTCCCTTCAACCCATGTCAGAATAACGCCCTGTGTGTCGACGGCAACAACGACTTCGCCTGCATCTGCACGGATGGTTTTGCGGGTCGTTTTTGCGAGACCAATATCAACAATTGCGTTAACCCCAGTCCATGTCTCAACGGAGCGACTTGCATCGACGATATCAATGCCTTCAGCTGTGTCTGTCTACCTGGTTTCCAAGGTAACCTGTGTCAGATAAACATCAACGAGTGTGCGAGCTTTCCCTGTGTGAACGGCTTCTGCATCGACGGAATCAACTCCTACAGCTGTCAGTGCTTCGACGGTTTCTTGGGAAGCAACTGCGAGGTCGAAGAGAACCGTTGCCTGCCGAACCCCTGTCAAAATGGAGGGTTCTGTTCGAATACGATCAATGGAGTCTTTTGTCAGTGTCTCGGTGGGTATACCGGTACTTTCTGCCAGACTAACATTAACGAGTGTGCCAGCTTTCCTTGCGTTAACGGTAACTGTGTTGACGGCGTCAACTCGTATACTTGTCTGTGTTCCGAGGGCTTCAGTGGAGTCAACTGCGAAGTCGATGCGAATCCGTGCGTCAGTAATCCCTGCAGGAATGGAGGAATATGTATAAACGGCTTTAATACCTATGTCTGTCAATGCTCGGCTGGTTTCCAAGGGATTGATTGCAGCACCAATATCAACGACTGTTCTATTAATCCATGTTTAAATAACGGCCGGTGTATCGACGGTGTCAACTCCTTCACCTGTCAGTGTAATACTGGGTTTTCAGGCAGTATCTGTCAGAATATCATCGGTAAGTGTTCTCGTTAGTGATTAAATGTTTATTATGTTCTATTAGTTTACTGTTTTGTTGCTCTAGTAATGGCCATTCCATGTTCTCTTAATTACTATTTAGTGGTGAATTATCTTAATCATTGTCAAGTGTTCTCTTAATAACAATTTCATATTAGCTTAAGTACTGTTTAGTGTTCTCTAAATTACTATTTAGCGGTTAATTAACTTAAGTACTGTTAAGTGTTCTCTTAATGATTTTATTTTCTATTAATGACTGCCTGGTGTCCTCTTAAAAACTGTAATAGCATTTGACTTCTCTTATATACTGTTTAGTGTTCTGTGTATTAATATTTCAAATTCTCTTGTAACACTAGTTAGTTAAAGTATTCTTTTATTTACTATAAAGTGTTCTCTTAAATACTATATAGCACTGACTTTATCTTAATTTACTGTTTGGTGTTTTGTTAATTACTTTAACATGTTCTCTTTAATTACTTTTCTTCAATGTTCCGGTAATTACTCTGAAGTGTTCTATGAAACTACTGTATATGGTTGTCTTAATTTACTGCAGAATAGTCCCGTCATTATCGTGTAGTTTTACTTTAAGTTTACAAATGTGTATCTTACTCAGTGTTTATTGTAAAATGCTCATATAACTACGTTTTAATGTTCTCAAAACGTACTGTATGCAGTGTTCTTGTTATTACTACATAGTGTTCCTCAATTACCTTTCAGGGTTCTCCTAGCTAGATGTCTTCTCTTCCATACTGTTTTAGTGTCTTTCCACTGTTTTTTTAATTTATTCATTTAGTTATTGTTATATTAAAGCAACCCTACAGTAGCTTTTGAGGATTTATTCTTTGAGTTATTGTTATATTAGAGCAACTTACAATAGCTTTTGAGGATTCTCTATACCATGATGCCACCCAAAAATATGATCACATACAGATCTAAAGTAAATGAACTTTGAAAAGTGCTGAAAAAAAATGATAAACCAACAAAGAGCAAATAACTCATTTCTCTGCCGTTTTGACAACTGTTCAGTTTTTATCAAACTGGGCTATGAAAACTCTTGCATACAGTGTGGTCTTCAGATGTTCATTTTACAGAAATTGCAGTAGTCTTAAATAAACATTGTGTAATCTTTATGAGACAATTTTTTATTTGTTTTTTTAAGACTGCTTTACGTATTCCTTACAGATCCAGTCCAGTGTGCGAGCAATCCATGTTTCAACCAAGGAACTTGTGTGGATGGCAACAATTTCTTTGTCTGTCTGTGTGCCTCTGGGTTCACTGGCACAAGATGCGAAACCAACATAGGTAACCTTTATTAATATCATAAACCATATTGTTTCCTTTGAAAAGAAAAATGTCTAATAACGTTGATAACAGGTGTATGTGTGAATGTATGCATGTTAGATCCTCCTGCAAGCAGGAACTCGAGAAGAAGCCATCATTGGCTTATTAAAGCCGCAAGCTGACAGAAGTCAGTCTCTTAGATTCAAATTTAACGTCCATGATTATGACTTTTCAATTGTCAACAACTCTGTAACTGGACGACATACATTAATCTTGGAGTGACATGAACTTGGGGCCTTATGATTGAAAGGCACCGGCGTTAACCACTGAGCTAACCCATCCTGTAGATGTTATGTGTTAGATGTTATGTGCTTCTGCTTCACAGCAACATATATTGTCCAGTCTGGATAATATACGTGACCCCTCTATGAGATGTAGGAATATATTTGGTTTGTAACATTTTAATGTTTTGCTTTAAACTATTATAAGGCTTATATGTATAGATCTTTACCCAGACCATTTACATCAACATTATGTCTAATTTTCATTCAAAATGGCTGTACAGTATTTATCCAAAGTTTACCGATGGTATTAAACCACACACAACATCCCAAAAATACTGAAGGTGATAATGTTAACCGCAATACTGTGTGATACAGTATGTTCCATCAAATTTTATTATCGAAATATCATCCTTTTTACTTGCAACTTTATACTATTAGGGATTTTTTGTAGTTTTTCCAAACTACAACTTATTGAAATGTCGTAAATGTTGTTTGGAAATGATGCCAAGAAGAAAGGAGAAAAAACGAAAATAGAAAGAACCATGAAAAGATCGTCAAATGACAAATTTAATTACAACTTTAATGTCCCAGAAGATAACAGGGTAACATGGCTCTGTATATGGATATGTCTTTTTATGACTCTGTATGTGTATATCTTTTGACCTACCTTAAGCGAAAGTGTACTGTACAATTTTGCTTGAAATCTACACATTAGGCACTAATTACATCTTAGCTCTATACTGTTGCTGTTCTCCAACCTTTCCAAGCAATAGATGTATCTCTTGTTGTTCTCGTACTTTTAGCACCCTCACCCCTCACTCAGGGCTTAGTTTGGACAATGAATTCATAAGGGAGGTAGAGTTCATTATATGCTGCCCAAGTGCATATTTTTTTGTTTGCTATTTTTAATTCTTTTGGGGGTGGGGGCTCTTTCAATCATTGCACTATCAGAGGAAGATATTTAATGTGTTTATTTTTCCTTTTTAGACGACTGTGTCCCCAATCCGTGCAACAATGGGGGAACTTGTGAAGACAGCATAGGCACCTTTGCTTGCCTTTGTTTGGACAGATTCTCTGGCCCAACCTGCTCCATTTTGATTGGTAAGAAAACTGGGTTTCCTGCCATTTGTAAATGGGCAGACGACAAACGTTTTTGTTGTTGTTTTTGTTGATGGACTGAAAGTACAAATGAGAATGAATCGCCCTTCTTCTTTCTTATCGTTACAGTTATACCGACACTTTTGACCCCAAATAAATGACTCACTCTAAAAATCCACTCTAATATATTGTTCTCCTTTCTACATGTTAATCTGCAGGTGGCAACGAATGTGCCGGTATCAATCCCTGCTCCAACGGTGGAACCTGCATCGACGGAGGCAACGGTTTTACCTGCCGCTGTCCACCGGGAGTTTCCGGTGACCGTTGTCAAACAAATATAAGTAAGTTTGCCAACCTGCTTGATCGTCAGTATATTCCATGAAGCATCTGCCTTAATGTGTTAAACTCAACTTCATGACAGAAATTAGTCGTGATTCAGTTTGGGTTCATATGGCCGCACTGACGCCAGTTCATTATTAAAAGGGTACTGTTCCCTGTCCCAATGGTTTTGCTATACTACTTTTTAAGTTTTGAGGAATGACCCTTTTAAACACCTGAAATGGCTGGACTACTTTATAGTGTAAATGCATTCCATTCATATAGGTCTGTTTCCTCAGATGCGATACAAAACCTGATGAGACCAACATAAAGACTGTTGTTGACATGTTTACAACATTTTTGCACAACAATTAAATTTTGTCACATAAAGACTATTGTTGACATGTTTACAACATTTTGCATAACAATTAAATTTTGTCAAGGACAAATTGAAGTTTTACCAATGGTGTTCTTCGATTCATAATGAAGGTCTTACTTGACATTTTTCGGAGAAGTGAATCGAACTTAAAAAAATGAAACGATGTATTAACATTTAACATACAGGCCTGCACAGAACGACCCACCATCATCAAGTTAACCTTTTAAAAGGATCTGTCCAGTCCAGTTCATCGTACATTAAAGATGAATATCATGTACAGGGGTACAGCCATAGAAACATTTAAAAGAATCTCAATTTATCTGTTTTTGACATATCAAGAATAAAATTCTGCCTAAGGTGATCCTTTCACAAACATTAATAAAGATATCTCTCTGCAGTTCACTTCCATATGTTCAAGGTGTTTGTTTCATGATTTCTATTAGCTATGAGTTTTAGGAATTACTACTAATATGTATTATTTCATTTAAACATGATTATGCCACCCTTGAGAACATTAAACATGGTCCAACGCTGGTCTTACTGCTTAATATCATTACGGCACCGTGGAAATTTTCCTTCGCTCTAAGTTATTAATTTCCTGAACCGATTTTTCATCTCCATAGGAAACATGTTTAAGTGCATGATATATATGTGAGTTCTTTCATATATAAGGTATTAATAAGTTAATTAATAGGTATTAATTGATTGATATGACATATGATACATATGACATTGATGCTGGCCCTATAAATTAGCTCTCCAGCAAGAAATAAATTACAATTCTCAGAATGGTCATCAGATATCAATACACAGAAGAATCTTTCAAAGTTACCCCATGAGAATTTTTTATTTGTCAATGTTTTTTAGCTTTTTATTTTTATTTTTGTAGATGAATGTGCCAGCAGTCCCTGTCTGAATGGAGGAACTTGTACAGATGGATTCAATCGATACACTTGTACTTGTGTAGCAAACTTCTTTGGCCAAAGTTGCGGCCTAACAATCGGTAAGCATCAGTTTGCTTTTTCAACAGTTGGGAAGCTGAGGGGGCTGCAGCCCGGCTGCATAGGATATTATCATTCGTGGTCTACAGCTTCCCACAATAGGCACTCGCTGACATTGCGAGGCAATTCAACGGAAGTGAATGACATATTTATGCCTATGTTGTGGTTTGATCTCATACTGCTGCACTCCATTCATGTAATAAGTTAAACAGTTGTTCTCAAAGTGGTCCCTGCCGCCACCCGGGGGCGTTGGGAAGTCTCAGGGGGGCGCTTCAGGGTACACGGGGAGTAGGGGGGCGTTGGCACCGATTTGGAGGTCCCTGGCAATTATGACACATCACTGCAGCCATTTAAGGCACAATAAGGCATCCAGGGGGTCTGGGAACAAAAACAATTTTGTGACCCAAAATTAACCAAAATGGTATAAGAAATTCAATAACTCCACCCCTAGGTCCAAATTCTTTGGAGGTTGGATTATATTGTAGCAGAGACATCACTTGTAACTTATAAGCGCCACCAGTTTAGCCTGTCATTTGGGATATTCTTTGAGCTGGTCACTGATTGGGAAGTCGAGGGGAGGGGGTAGGGGGAGGGGGGCATTGGGACAGTTCAAGATAGTCAAAGGGGGCGGTGGTCCAAAAAAGGTAAAACATAGGAAGAGAGGGAAAAGAAAAGTTGATTTCAAACACTTCTCATCAAATTGGACACCATACTAGGAATATAGACCAGTGAAGCTTTGGTGAGTGAAAACCTTGCATATTCATCAGTGTAAACCAAGGGCAGAATTAATGCTGATCTCTTTTAACAGTTTTGTTTTTGGGAAGTAGCAGTTTGTCGGTCCAAAGAAAGGAAAACAGACAAAAAATGCAGAAATTACACAATGTTTTTGTTTTATATTTTTGTCATATTCTAGGGAATCCGTGTGATAACAATCCCTGTCTGAATGGAGGAGTATGTCAACAAGATGCTCTCAACCCGATGCAATTTACCTGTAACTGCTTCAACACCGGTTTCCAAGGCAACACATGCGAAACAGGTAAGCTTTGTTCCATGGCTACTAAAATCGTATTTCGACTTATACTTTCACTTCTTCCTGTGGTATTTGCTTAAATAGGTTGTAAAAACCTGAAACAAATTTCAAAATCTATAGTTGTGTGCATCAGTTTGGGCATTTTCTGCAATTTTTCTTTGTTAATGTTTTATCAACATTTTCAATCTCTTCATTACAGCACAACATCCACACAGTCTCTACCCTACCCTTCCACGATTTTGCTCATTAGTAAATACAGAGCACAATCATATGTCTCGTCTTTTTTCTAATGATTAAATTTGTCACAACTATTTCGGTAAAATTGAAAAGGTGACTATAGTACGCTGATAAACTGCGTTTTAATAAAACTGCGTCATATGCTCATAACTCATATGCTTCAAGCCGTTTTCAGTTAATTTCTTGATCGGAAAGTAAAGACGCTAACCTTTCAAAGCTTCAAATTTTAAACATTTATGAAAATGTTGGTGTTTTCTTTATATTTCAAAATTTGCTACTAAGGTAAGTTTACATATATACTGATCTGGCCTAGGACATCTCTATACTAGAGACAATGTATGTTGGCTTTTTTTTTATGTGTCTTCTCCACAGACAATTTCTATTTTATAAAAGTAAACTGGTGAACGTTGGAGTTTCGTTCTCATCTTTTGCATAATAGTACGGTACTTTCAAGGTTCTTGGAAAAGTCTACGTTGTCTTTTTTAAATGTTCACGATAAAAACAGAAATGTCGCTGAAAATAGTCCTCATTATTATGAAGCAGGAAGGTTTCTCCTATGGATCAGGATAACTTCCATTTTCAGTGCTTTAACTACATCGCCTATTTCATGTATATGTTTTAAGACTGAAATTGCTTACCGTTTAAAATTGATTTGTTTTCTATCTCCACAGAGGCAAACCAATGTCTCAGTGGGCCATGCCAGAATTTTGGTACCTGTACCGATGGATTCATGCAGTACTTCTGTAGCTGTAGACTAGGGTATGCTGGAACAAACTGTGAAATTGATATCAGTAAGTCCTTTGTAAAGATGGTTTCACGTTTAAGTCAATATCATTCATTTGTGTTTCCTTGCCCAGAAACGGAGGTCTAAATATCATTGCAGACAAGAATGTTTTGTACAGATTTATATGAAGTTTTTTTTTGCAGAATAAAAGACTTTCGATATCTTCAAAAGTTTTGCAGCCTGCCCAATCAGTCATTCTGAAATTTTATCTTTCAAACATGGAGTATCTGCTACTTGAACTACTGGGCAAACTTTATACCATATGTTACACTTGAGTCTCAAATAAGTGTTGCCAGGTGCAACATTTTCAAACCCCCCATCCCCCCCCCCAAAAAAAAAAGAGAAGAAAATGAAAAACATAAAGAAAAATATTGGGATTTAAGGTATATTATTTGTAATGATTTTTACCTCTCTAGCTTCGTTTAGTGTTGTATGCAGTTAACATTTAACACATAAAAAATATTTTGTGATAAAAAGATCCTTTGAAAATTTTATAAGTATGAAAAATATTAATAAAATTTAGAAAAAGAAAGGGAAGAAATGCTTTTAATTTTTTGTCAGATGAATGCGCTAGCAATCCATGTCTCAATGGTGCGACATGTCAGAACCGTGTCAACCGTTACGACTGTGTCTGCTTACCGGGCTTCCAAGGACTACGATGTGAATCACAAATTGGTAAGATTCGACGGTATTTGAACTTTTTGCGGTATTGATGCTTTTGTTTTTCTTTTTTTTCTTTTTTTGTTTTCGTTTTTTTTTGGTCAATGAGATACTTTGTGAAGATCAGTGGAAGCCCTTTTCAAGGTTAAGTCATCTACCACTAACAGCACCTAGTGAAAAATGGGAATAAGAGACTGAAAATGCCCATAATTGCCAACACAAATAATAATAATCCAAAGTTGAGGGAACTTTAATATTTGCAACTTTTGTCAAGTTTTGTGAAATCCTTTTTAGTAGAAGTTGTGCTTTTGTTTGAATTTTTTACGATTTTCATTTTCATTTAATATCTTTCTTTCTTTGGTATCCTATGACAACTAAAAATGAATATGCATCTCTTCTTTTGTTTTCTTTTTTTGAAACATTCGATTCTCATTATAATATTTCTTTTCTTTTTCAGATGAAAACCAATGCTCATCAAACCCTTGTCAAAATGGAGGAGGTTGTATGGATGGCAACAACTTCTACTCTTGTTCCTGTGTACCTGGGTTCACTGGCACTAATTGTGAAATCAATATCGGTAAATTAAGAAACAAAAGATTTATCATAAATTTGATCAATGAATGGATCTCTCTCACTACCATTACTGTCATATCTTGAGAGCAGGCTGGCCAATTGGCTAAGGCGTCGGACTCGTGATCCAAGGATTGCTGGTTCGATTCCTGCCTAGTTCATTAGGTTGTGTCCTTGGGCAAGATGCTTTATCTCACTTGCCTCTCTCCACCCAGGGGTTAAATTGGTACCTGTGAGGTAACTTGTCATTGGGCGCAGTATATAACTGCTGCCGACTGGAGGGATTGTCTCTGGGACAGGTTATCATTGACCAGGGGTAATATAACGTCTGTAAAGCGCTTTGAGACCTATCCCTGGTTTAAAGCGCTTTATAAAA
Source organism: Apostichopus japonicus (assembly GCF_037975245.1). Lineage (NCBI taxonomy): Eukaryota > Metazoa > Echinodermata > Holothuroidea > Aspidochirotida > Stichopodidae > Apostichopus > Apostichopus japonicus. The sequence continues at coordinate 16,467,588 of NC_092579.1, forward strand.
AGCAAATATTATTATTATTATTATTATTATATCAGTACTAAAGTGTGTGATCTCTACTGCTTACAGATTTTTGAATCAAATTAACACTATCTTGTGAAATTGCTCACCAGTATGCCAACAAGCTGGATGAACTTGCTCGCAGTAATACTGGGGGGGGGGGGGTCAGTTCCTAATAAGGAGCACTGTTTCACTAGAGAATTTTAACTGCATAGCTCTCTGGTTTTGGTATTCATGACTTGTCAAAAGTTGCAACCCAATGCAATCTGGAAGGGAAGTAGTTTGCATTGTTTTTTTCATTTGTCGCTTCTCTATGCATATTAATTATTTATATGCATGTTAAGTTTGCTTTTGGTTTACCCAAGCATTACACATATAATGCATCGCGCGTAGTGCGCTATATAAGATTTTAATTACATTACATTACATTTATTGCTCTATTTTGCTCATCATTAAACCCTAAAAGTGAACTCTCTATAAATCAAACTACAAATTCCCAAATGGGATGCACCTTTAAGGAGGCTTGGAACCCTGAATACGAGTTCAGCTGTTGCAAGTTAAATTTAAAGACATTAATTTTCTCTGTTTATACCTCTCATCATTTTAGATGAATGTGCCAGCAATCCTTGTCAAAACGGTGCCACCTGTATTGATGGAAGGAACAGATTCTTCTGCCAGTGTACTACGATATTTAACGGACAGTTCTGTGAAAATCTCATAGGTAGGAAGCCTGAACGACGGTATTTCCTAATAATTTTCAAACACCAATATTTTATATAATGATATAACAGCAAAACACTTGTTTTCAATATATTGAATAAGACATTTAACTGTGATGGACAGATTCTTCTGCCAGTGTACTACGATATTTAACGAACAGTTCTGTGAAAATCTCATAGGTAGGAAGCTTGAACGGTATTTCCTAATATTTTTCAAACACCAATATTTTATATAATAGTTTAACAGCAAAACGCTTTTTTTCAATAAATTGCATAAGATATTTAATTGGGATTTAAATAAAGCTTTACTCCAGTATGCATGATGCAGTGTCTAGGAGACAAATTTGAAGTGCTAAAATCTAAACAAGCAGTTTTAAGATTGGATAATAATTAATATTTTACATTCTTTTTGTACAATTTTTCCTATTGTTTTTGTCTACAACTTGTTTCCCAATTTGAATCTATAACCGAGAGGTTAAACGAAAAAGCTGACATCTATTTTAAAACTCAAGAGTTTTAAAACTGAGAGTGACTCAACAGCTGAGGTTGCTTGAAACAGCCAGACTGCTCTCACTGTTTGAATAAATACCAGAATCCAAACAGCATTAGTACTTATCTTTTATTTTCAATGTCATGTGAGGAAATGGAGTAATTAGTCTCTTTCCTGCATGATGATTCAGTTAACCCAGGGGTGGGCAACCTTTTTGAATAAATGGGCCAGATATAATAAGGCGTGAAAAATTGACTGGGCCGCACCTAACCAACGACCTGCTGTTGATTTCAAATATTTGATTCCAGGGACTTTCAAGCAATAGGTGTGTGTACATAATGTCAATACAGTACAGTTGATAATTAATGGGGATAATAGGCCTACCAGACAGCATCATTAGTGCCGATAAATCATAAGCAACTAGCTTGTTTTTGTGATGTTGTAAAATAGATTGAATGATTTTCTTTTCTTGAGACATCTCACGGCCGCAAAAAAATCACTGGTGGGCCGCATGTGGCCTGTGGTTGCAACCCCTGAGTTAACCAGTTAGACTAGTGTAATGTCTTGCAATTAGCATTATTGGTTTTCTGTGTTGACATTGAATTGTCTTTCTATGAAATAACTCTTGATATGTTGCTGTTCTAATACTGCCAATGGTCTGTAATATTAGTCCCAAAGCCATGGAAAACCCTCATTAGTTGTTTTATTGCAGACATTTTGTATCTCATTTAGATGTTACTGTTACTTGTCGTTACTGTTACTTGCCTGTTACTGTTACTTGTCATTTAGCCACTGAAGGAGATCCTGCTAGGATCAAAACACCAGGCCAACTTACTTTTACACATTCTCTTACTCATGCTCTCTAGTGGATAAGCAGTTTGCTAACAGTTTTATTTTATTTTCATTTAGATGCCAATGATTGTGCAGTCAACCTATGTTTGAATGGAGGAATCTGCAATGACGGATTCAACACCTTCAGTTGTAATTGTCAGCCTGGATTTTCTGGTGCCCTGTGTGATGTCAACATAGGTAAAACAATCATTTTGAGGCGATGATCTTTGGAAGTACAATTGGGTCACTCCCAGTTGCTTGAATTTTGTATCCGATTATGTAGTGTCGTGAGGAGGGACACCGTTCATCTAGTATTCATTACTATTTTGGCATTACATCAACTATTTTGGCATTAAATCGATTTGATTATAGTTTCACTCATAAAATGTCAGAAGGTTTCTGATGTTTCCATCCGAGTAGGATCTTCTTCCAGGGGGGTGAGGGGGGGCAAACAGTTCACCCTTTATTCAAGAGGAACCTGCTAGGACCGAAACATCAGGCTTCCTACACTAGATATTTGAAAGGGGTTTTACTTTAACAGTCTCGATTTCTCTGTCTGTGATCTTAATTTCTCCTCTCCCTTCACTGGACTGTAGTCCTATGTGTAAGCTCAAGCAAAGTGAATTTTTGAAAGGGTACACGGGCTAGGTAGCGAGCCGGCAAGACTAAAAGATTGAAGCGTAGAGATAGGAAGAGACCCTTTGTTGACAGTTTCTAGACTAGTTCAAGGACAATGAGCAGGAATTAGTTTAGTTAATCTTTTTTTTAATTATAACTTTATCTGACTTTTTTTCTTCTTGCAGATGATTGTATCAACGGTCCTTGCCTGAATGGTGGCCTATGTGTGGATCAGATCAATAGCTTTACTTGTCAATGTCCCCAGGGTTTCTCTGGATCCGTTTGCCAGATAAGTAAGAATATTTCTCCTTTAAAAAAATGCAGCTTTTTCAAAGTACTAGCTGTGTTTCATAGCTAGTTGCAAATTGAACTTGGCAAATTGTATTTTTCCACGTTGATACTGAAACCCCCTCCCCATCACGGTTAAGTGCACCGTATGATGGTCAAGTTTCATGATTTTCATCGACAAAGTAGACAATTTTGGAACATGTGGACTACTAATTAGCAGCCCTTTCACGTTTATTCATTAATCAACGTCCAATTGTCCCGGAGGACAACATTGATTTTTTTTGCTCGTATTGAAATTCATATTCAGGGCATATAATATAAATATTTATTTGCATTTGACATAAATTCAGTTCCATTCTCATGTCTCGAGGGCGATGTCAGTAAATGTTCTTATTTCTTTTTCATGACGTTATATTTCCAGACGGTAACCAGTGCAGCGATGCGCCTTGTCTTAACGGAGGTACCTGTGTCGACGCGGGCATAACTTACTTTTGCAATTGTGTTCCGGGATTCAGTGGCATGAACTGTGAACAGAATATTAGTAAGGAAAAGAAAAGAAAAAAAGAATTTTTATCAATTTCTTGTTTTACTGTTTTACAGCATTGTCAGGGCAGATTATATAAAATATGTAATATTCTACATCACACTGACCACACTGACAAGAGTTTTGCAATTTGTTGAATCTTCACACAAATTTTAAGTGGTACAAACAACGTCCCCACCCCTCCCCCTCCTCACCACATTTAAAATATTCTTGACAGTTGCATATATACAGTAATGTCTGGATTATTCTGATCTGATCTGATCCAATCTGGTTAAAATTACAAATCCACTAATTATCTTGATACACGGTTAAAAATGTCCCATCACTTGCAATCTTTTCTAAAAATCTGAAGCATTTACTTTTATCCAATTACTGAAAAGTTTAAGTTGGCTAAGGTATTTTTAGTTTTTTCTTTTTCCTTTTTTTTTTGTCTTTTTTTTTTTGTCATTACATATATGATAATTCTTTAAATTGTATAATGTTTTCTTATGTAACGTAAGTACAGTTACATAGTTTATTTGTGTGTGCAACCTTTGTTTTATTGCATGCATTGTTCATTTTTTTTCTTTTCTGATTGTCTTTGTACGGGGGGTCTGCCTCGTAAGAGCCTCGGCTTTCTCAGACCTCCTCCACTTGTCACAAACTGGAAACAAATAAATGAAATGAAATAAGTTGAATGTCGAATGTCTATGTATTCCTCTCTCTCCTTATAACGTGACTTGTTTACATTTTTACACATACAATTTTTCTGTAACCTGTTTCTCTCCGTCTCAATATAGACGAATGTGCTAGCGCGCCTTGCCGCAACGGTGGAACTTGTCGGGACAATGTAAACGGCTACACTTGCCAGTGCCCTACTTCTTTCACCGGATTCCAATGCGATATCTTCCTGGGTAAGTACACTGGATATATTTTCTTGCATTTGTTCCAGTTAAATACAGAAATCAAAAACAATTTTCAATCATTCTTGTTTGACAAAATAAAAATAAAATTCAAAATAAAACAGAAACTGTTAGCAGACTGCTCATCCACTAGAGAGCCTGTGTAAAGAGAATGCATAAAAGTAATTGGTTACGATTCGATGCGAGCAGGATCTTCTTCAGAGGCCGAATGACAAGTAACAGTAACAGAAGGGAGAAATACACACACAGAATACAGACAGGTTAATGAGCAGGGTGATCACAAAAGAGATATATGTAAGAGGATTAGTAGACAAAGGATGGAGAGAAGAAAGAAACCAACAGGGGGATGAGGAGAGGTAGGACAAAGAGAGGATTAAGGGAAGAAAGTAGGGAAAAATCAATCCTTGATCGGCGTTTCTCAAAGTGTTAATCTCTTTTTCAGTTGGGTTGGCTCTAATTTGTTATCAACTGTGACGTTAGTCTAAGTCACACTTGGTAGGGTCAGTAAAATACGATTGACCAATCACAGACAACCAATGAAGAGTAAAATACGATTGACCAATCACAGACAACCAATGAAGATCTTGCCTTCAGTTTTGTCACATATCTGCTATTTCCAAAATCTTACAATAACTGATGACTACTGAGTATAATTTATTGTTTTTGTAGTGAAACGAGAGAAGAGACCCATGAAACTAAACAGGAAAACATCCGTGACAAAAAAAACTCTCCACTTTATTTGGATTGACGATTCATCTTTGTGGTCGTGGTATGAGTTTTGCCGACTTTATACGATAATTACATTCTTTTCTTAAAAATCTTTGCAGGTGGCAACCAGTGCGCCACTTCTCCTTGTGTTAATGGTAACTGTATTGACACTTTCAATGGATTCATATGCAACTGCATAGCAGGCTACACCGGCGTCAACTGTGACCAAAATATAAGTGAGTGTCGTAAATTTATTCTCTTCATCACTTACCTGTGGCAATCCCATCTGGTTTACTTCAGTCTCGTAGACATGTTGTGGTGCTCACTTAGAGTCTGCTTCTAGCTTCTACTATTAAAGCAGAAGGTTAACTGGAAACCTGAATTTGTCTCTTCAAAGTAAACAGAAAAAAATGTTTGAGGCAGTACAGTACAGATGATAGCTGCATTTGAGGCACTAGAAAAGTTGCTCAGCGGGTAATCGGTGCTCACTTACCTTCGTAAGAGTGCTTGTATCATGAGAGGGGTCTGCACTAAATTGAAACATAATCATGCAAGACCCAACACACCCTTTTTTTTTTAGCACTACATTTACAACCGCTCTGGACTATGTTATGCCCACCATGTACACTTAGGGCCCGCTACATATATTCATTTGTGACTAATTCTATCCATATATTTAATTCACAAGTGAGAAGATAAGTTTCTTATTTGTAGGACTTGCTGTATATATGTTTGTTTTACTGTATGTGTATGGCAGTCTATCGATACTAATACTATTGCTTTTCTTTTTTTCGTTTACGACCTCTTTAAGCCGAATTTCCGATTGTGGACAATAAATTCAAATTCAATTCAATTAGTGACCATTATTTAACTTTTTAGCATATTTTTGGCAAACCTCATACCTCTTCAGTGACACAGTGAAGTAGTCTGCTAGCCATTTTTTTGTCAATTTCAGACGAGTGTGCCAGCAATCCCTGCAGAAACGACGGTCGCTGCGTGGACGAGGTCAACCGTTTCTCTTGCGTCTGTGGAGTTGGATTTACCGGAACACTCTGTCAAACTACCACAGGTATTTAAATATAAAAGGGATTTTCAAATCTGGGCTCAAATTAAATTGAATATCAATATTGTAGTTAGTAAAGAGCTTGTTCTGTTTTGAAATTATTTGTATAAAGACTATGTGTTTAATAACATCCTTCTGGTTTGGAAATTTTGTGTTTACAAAAGTAAGGTTAAAAATGAGAAACCTTCCTTTAACTATGGTAAAATTGATTTAAAGAATTTTTATTTAAAAGAAAAGTTTATGTATCAAACTAGTTGTAAGCAAAATGCTTTTGATATCAGATGGCATAAGTGGAAATCTTTATTTGAAGTTTAATGATTTATTTGTTGTTGTCATTAATATTGACTATTGGTCATAAAGTATATGTTATTATGAATTGTACATTGTTTGGACTCTTGTTGGAATGATATTAAAAAAAAAAAATTAAAATATAAAGAGACGAATACCGACTAGTAACCATCAGTTAGAACGTGAAAATAAATATCATCAGGATAAATATTAAAATGAAGCAACATAATCATAAAGGGTTTAGCAGATTACAAATTGACACAAAGGCAGATTTTTTTTTTGATTCTGAATTGTTGTTGATAATGTGAGATGACAAGCCAAAAAATAGATCACAGAATGCTGCAGTTGTTTCGAAAATATGTTTTTGCTTATTACTGTTGGAATTTGAAAAAAAAGAGGAAAATGTGTGTTTATAGCTACACAAGTTTAAGAATCAAACAGATTGCTTAATTCCCTCTATTATTAAAGTTGATTTGTTTTAATAAAACTAGGGTAGCTTGGGTCTTGGTTGGTTCAGTTGCAATATTATTTTCAGTAGAAGTCAACATTACCAGAAATCAATATTAAAGCAAATCTCCAAAAAGCTTGCTTTGATGATGAAGAACAACTTCTGTCAATGGAACCTCCTTAACTGATAAGAATGTATTAGGAAGGGTGTGCGGACATGGTACATCAGGGTGTCCGAATGATCACCTGGTAGGAGAAATAAACTATTTCTCACCATGATTTTGGTTTACCATGTAATATACATAACGGGGGTGAAAGTGATTACTTGTGTATACACTGGGTGTTGAAATTCTGGATACCCCCCACCTTCTCCCAGTAACCCTTCAGTTCTTTAAAACAGTTGGCTGAAGAATTGCAGGGAAGCGAGGGGATGAGGGGAAGACACAAGAAGGGAGAAAGTCCCCAGGGCTCCACCACTATGTACATTCTTCAGTTGGCGCAATTAACTGTTGTGCCGACCATATTATTAAAGTCAAGAATGAAACTGATGTAACACATATAATTGCTATGAATGTCTATGACACATGAAACTCTATTTTCCTATTCGGCAGTGATCAATGAGTGTCTGTCCAACCCTTGCCTTAACGGAGGTACCTGTACGGATGGCCTAAATAGATACTTCTGCACCTGTACTATTCAGTTTACTGGAGAAAGCTGCGAATTAAACCAAGGTAATGCCCCCCCCCCCCCAAAAAAAAAACATCTATGGATGTTAAAAGCAGAAACTGTTAGCAATCGAAAAGTGAACTATTTCAGCCTTTATTGGAATTTGAGAGTCATGATTTACTGGTAAATAATCCAAAAATAATGTCAATCATCATTAAGGTTTGTTATACATAACCAAGTCTAGGGTAGGAGGTTAAACAATAGACTGCAATCATGCCAAGAGAACTACCCGTTGCCATGGTGAATCGGCTGAAGCACCTGAAGGAATACATATAGGACAGACTGTATTTCATTGCTAATAGCTGCAACCCCCTAATCTTAAAGGTGAAAATGATAATTGGCAGTTTTTTTGTGTTTTTTTTTCATAGCAAGAGTTACGATTTATTGATTCGATACCCGTAACTTGGTTTTTTTTTGCTGATATGCTTAGAATAATACTTCTGCTGGTATAATTTGAGATTTGTTTAATATTTTTCAGTAAATTTTTGTAATATTTTGCTTTGCAATGTACAAGTCTGCATTCAAGATGTAGAAAGTATTGATAAGGTGTTATATATTTGGTTGTAATTATTAGGCACCAGATTTGCAGTGTCACCTTAACAATATCTCGGCAGAATGTATTATATTTCACTGGATCAATTCTGCTAACAAATAATGGTTGGTCGTGGCTGTGTCGGGTGGTAGCAGTTAATGGATTTGTATTTGCTGCCCTCTGCAGGTGCCAAACAGTTTTACCCAAATTATCACGCAAATCTTGTAAAAGACTTTCATTTGAAACCTCTGCCATCATTCTGTTTTATTCCCTTCATTATTATTGACAGCCTCCAGTCTCCAATAAATTTATATCATTTTGTTTTTGTTTATGATGTATTTATAGACCAGTGTATTAGCTCACCTTGTCAAAATGGAGGTATCTGCGTGGATGGCAATAACCGTTATACCTGTAACTGCCCTGACATGTTTACTGGCATCAACTGTGAAACAGCAGCACGTAAGTTCACTCTCAAGGTGCTTTCCCACTGGATGACGATTTCTGATGTTTTAAAGTTCACTCTTTATATCAAATAATATGTTTTATAACCGGATTACTCTCTTCTGATATTAAAGTGGTCTTGTCCTTTCTTGTTCGGTCATGACCTAAATCAAAATCTATATACAATCCCATCTGCATGTTTTTTTATCTCATAATTTGACTCACTGGGTTAACTCATGATTCTTGACAGATTGAAAATCGTGATTCAACTCATGAATTGACTCATTGAGTTGAATCTCAATGCAATATATGACTCACGACGACTCATGAGCCAATTCACGGTTCATGACGAAATCGTGATTTGAGTTATACTTCTGACTCATGAGTTAATGCATAATGCAATATATGACTCCTGAATCAACTCATAAGTTTACTCATAATTGCTGGCTGGATTACTCGAATTGACTCAGGAGTTAACTCTTGATTTATTGTGTGACTCGTGAGTTGACTCATGAGTTGTACTCATAGTTTGTTGCATAATCGAAGTCATGATTTGACTCACAAAATGTAATGCAATACCTTATACAATTCATGAATTGATCTGTGATATGAAATAAAAATTCGAAGCATGATCCAATGCATTGTCAGACTCATCATTTCACTCATCAAGATTTCAACATTTTAATCCAAGACAACATTCAAGTTTAAGACGGATTCTCATTTCATTTTGACTATAATAAGTCACAATTCAACTTATGATTGGACTTGGGTGATGTAACTCATTCTTGATTCAAGTCATTTACTCAACACACTAATTCAAGTCAAACTTTTAGATGGTGACTTTTTAAAATATAAACAAAGGGTTGAAGGTCTGAGGTTGCCCTTATTCTATTTATTTATATATATTTTTTTATATATATTCTATTTATATTCTATTCTATATTCTATATTCTATTTATATTCTATTCTATTCTATATTATATTCTATTCTATTCTATATTCTATTTATATTCTATTTATATATATTCTATTTATTTATATATATTCTATTTATATATATATATAAGTCTCATTATATTTTTAATGTTTCTTTTATAAATCTATCTACAGCTATTCCAATTTGCAGTACCAGTCCGTGCGGACAGGGGATCTGCATACCAACCAGCACTTCCTACATATGCAGCTGCAATATTGGATTCACTGGCAATGATTGTACAATAGATATAGGTACTTGATACTTAATTGATTCTTTGTTTGGTTTCCCTAGGTACTTGATACTTAATTGATTCTTTGTTTGGCTTTCCTAGGTACTTGATACTTAATTGATTCTTTGTTTGGTTTTCTTAGGTACTTGATACTGATTTGGTATTTTGCTTGGTTTCCCTAGGTACTTGATACTGAATTAGCTCTTTGTTTACTTTTCCTATATACTTGATACTTTATTGATTCTTTGTTTGGCTTTCCTAGGTACTTGATACTGAATGGGTTCTTTGTTTGGTTTCCCTAGGTACTTGATACTTTATTGGTTCTTTGTTTGGCATTCCTAGGTACTTGAAACTGAATAAGCTCTTTTTTTACTGTTGCTAGATACTTGATAATGATTTTGTTCTTTGTATGGCTTTCCTAGATCCTTGATACTTAATTGATTCTTTGTTTGGTTTTCTTAGGTACTTGATACTGATTTGGTTCTTTGCTTGGTTTCCCTTGGTACTTGATACTGAATTAGCTCTTTGTTTACTTTTCCTAGATACTTGATACTTTATTGATTCTTTGTTTGGCTTTCCTAGGTACTTGATACTGAATTGGTTCTTTGTTTGGCTTTCCTAGGTACTTGATACTTTATTGATTCTTTGTTTGGATTCCTAGGTATTTGATACTTTATTGGTTCTTTGTTTGGCATTTCTAGGTACTTGAAACTGAATAAGCTCTTTTTTTACTGTTGCTAGATACTTGATAATGATTTTGTTCTTTGTTTGGCTTTCCTAGATACTTGATACTTAATTGATTCTTTGTTTAGTTTTCTTAGGTACTTGATACTGATTTGGTTCTTTGCTTGGTTTCCCTAGGTACTTGATACTGAATTAGCTCTTTGTTTACTTTTCCTAGATACTTGATACTTTATTGATTCTTTGTTTGGCTTTCCTAGGTACTTGATACTGAATTGGTTCTTTGTTTGGCTTTCCTAGGTACTTGATACTTTATTGATTCTTTGTTTGGATTCCTAGGTACTTGAAACTGAATAAGCTCTTTTTTTACTGTTGCTAGATACTTGATAATGATTTTGTTCTTTGTTTGGCTTTCCTAGATACTTGATACTTAATTGATTCTTTGTTGGTTTTCTTAGGTACTTGATACTGATTTGGTTCTTTGCTTGGTTTCCCTTGGTACTTGATACTGAATTAGCTCTTTGTTTACTTTTCCTATATACTTGATACTTTATTGATTCTTTGTTTGGCTTTCCTAGGTACTTGATACTGAATGGGTTCTTTGTTTGGTTTCCCTAGTTACTTGATACTTTATTGGTTCTTTGTTTGGCATTCCTAGGTACTTGAAACTGAATAAGCTCTTTTTTTACTGTTGCTAGATACTTGATAATGATTTTGTTCTTTGTTTGGCTTTCCTAGATACTTGATACTTAATTGATTCTTTGTTTGGTTTTCTTAGGTACTTGATACTGATTTGGTTCTTTGCTTGGTTTCCCTAGGTACTTGATACTGAATTAGCTCTTTGTTTACTTTTCCTAGATACTTGATTCTTTATTGATTCTTTGTTTGGCTTTCCTAGGTACTTGATACTGAATTGGTTCTTTGTTTGGCTTTCCTAGGTACTTGATACTTTATTGATTCTTTGTTTGGATTCCTAGGTACTTGAAACTGAATAAGCTCTTTTTTTACTGTTGCTAGATACTTGATAATGATTTTGTTCTTTGTTTGGCTTTCCTAGATACTTGATACTTAATTGATTCTTTGTTGGTTTTCTTAGGTACTTGATACTGATTTGGTTCTTTGCTTGGTTTCCCTTGGTACTTGATACTGAATTAGCTCTTTGTTTACTTTTCCTATATACTTGATACTTTATTGATTCTTTGTTTGGCTTTCCTAGGTACTTGATACTGAATTGGTTCTTTGTTTGGCTTTCCTAGGTACTTGATACTTTATTGATTCTTTGTTTGGATTCCTAGGTACTTGAAACTGAATAAGCTCTTTTTTTACTGTTGCTAGATACTTGATAATGATTTTGTTCTTTGTTTGGCTTTCCTAGATACTTGATAATTAATTGATTCTTTGTTTGGTTTTCTTAGGTACTTGATACTGATTTGGTTCTTTGCTTGGTTTCCCTTGGTACTTGATACTGAATTAGCTCTTTGTTTACTTTTCCTATATACTTGATACTTTATTGATTCTTTGTTTGGCTTTCCTAGGTACTTGATACTGAATGGGTTCTTTGTTTGGTTTCCCTAGGTACTTGATACTTTATTGGTTCTTTGTTTGGCATTCCTAGGTACTTGAAACTGAATAAGCTCTTTTTTTACTGTTGCTAGATACTTGATAATGATTTTGTTCTTTGTATGGCTTTCCTAGATACTTGATACTTAATTGATTCTTTGTTTGGTTTTCTTAGGTACTTGATACTGATTTGGTTCTTTGCTTGGTTTCCCTTGGTACTTGATACTGAATTAGCTCTTTGTTTACTTTTCCTAGATACTTGATACTTTATTGATTCTTTGTTTGGCTTTCCTAGGTACTTGATACTGAATTGGTTCTTTGTTTGGCTTTCCTAGGTACTTGATACTTTATTGATTCTTTGTTTGGATTCCTAGGTATTTGATACTTTATTAGCTATTTGTTTGGTTTTCCTAGGTACAAGTACTTGATACTTGTTTGTTTTCTTTCATCCTCATATTTGGTAAATAAGTATAGAGTTTATTTTGTATCTCCAGTGCTTATAATAACCAATTGACAATTATATTTGGTGGAGGGAGTTGAATTCTAGATTTTCATTCGGATTACATGCAAACAATTACCCAGAATTAACTCCTTGGCTCATTGAATAGCACTTTTTCCTAGCAATGGGGAAAAGCTTCTTTAGACCAGTAAAGCCGACCATCCTGGTGAACGATGAATTTGTGAGAAAATATGATTTGACAGAGTTGGGAGAATTTACTTTTAGCAGTTTTTCATATTTTGCCAGATGTGAAAACTTTTTCATATCTAAGAATATGCAACTACTATATGTTAATTTGGAATTTATTGTTTGTTGCAAAAATGTTCAAGTATTTTCATTTTTGTTTGCTTTCTTATTCAGATGAATGTGTCAGTAACCCCTGTCTGAACCAAGGCACCTGTCTCAACCTAATCGGACAATTCCAGTGCATTTGTACCGAACAGTTTTTGGGCCCAACTTGCACCATACCAAGAGGTATTCATCAATCAATCAAGATATCAGTATGATTAAGACCTGACTCTTTCAACAACGGATTATTCTCAACTCCTCAAAGATTACTGCTCATCATTCAAATCTGTCATTGATACTAGCTCTGAAATTTGTCAGAGAATTTGAGAATTATTTCTTGATACTTTTTTCAAACCTGTTTAATTTTTAACTTTGTCCTGTAGTTACACATTTCTTATATACGAGATGGAAAATTATTAAAGGTTACAGATTTAAGATTTTACAGATTAATAAAGACAAAAGATATATTTTTTGAATGATATTTTATTCATTACTATTGTTGAAAGTACAATTTTAATTATTGTAGGGATTGGCAACTATATTTTCTTGGAATACGCCATGTGGCTCGCTTTCGTCACGGAACTGGCTCAATTCAAACAAACTGGCGCGACACATGAACTACATTCGAATCGTTTTTTCATCTCAAAGAAGGGATTTTTATGCTTTTTCATTGCTTTTACTGGAAAGACAATCTGTCAAAACATAAGAATAGATGAAAAAAAGCTAGGATTTATTTCTCCTTTAAAAGTAGAAGGGAATAAATGATAATCTAGGCAGAACTAAGGAAATATGTAAAAACATCCTCAAAGGAAGATATTGAAACTTTACTGTCTTGCCTTCTTGCTTCTACTATTTCAAAGTTGTCAACAGTTGCCAGAACAACTTTTGTGATAACGGGGGCACTTGCGTCGACCTACCCAATAGCTTCGTCTGCCTCTGTTTAGCCGGTTTCACTGGATCAAACTGTGAAGTAAATACAAGTAAGTTTATATGGATTCAGTTGATTTCCTAATCTCACTCCATATTTTTTTTTTATCATGCACATGAATTTAATTTTTGACGGGTCTTTGACATTCTTTCAATTCAAAATTTAGCATTTTCATCTTGTTCGCTGCTTAGATTATGTCATTTATAGCCATTTGTATAATCTGTTAGGTAACTTTAGTTTTATAATGCAGTGGCAAGTTTTGTGTACTTTTATCTCATTTGAGGCATAGATTATGTCATTTGTCTTTAGTCGTAGGTATAGTCTAGTAGGTAAAATGCCATGCCAAAATGCATATTATAATTATTAATGCATATAATATATATTATATCATATGATGAAACCTTAGCAACGGAAACTTATCCCATCCTGATGTGTGCTAGCAAGTCGAACCTTGATTTATTTGTTTCTGCTCTTTTGTCTAAAAATGAACAAATAATCTCAAATAATCCTTTCTATCAATTTTTCTCTTTAATAGTACTAGATATTTTTAACATTAAAGCAAAGGATAGTAAAGGTGTATTAAACTCCTTTGAGGTTGGTTATTCAGATACATTTCCACTCTTTGTAGATAGTAGACTGCCCATAATTGATTGCAATTTTTTGCCATTAATTATTGTTTTTTGGGGGTGTTTTTTTTTTAAACCCTCAAGTACTATATCCAGGCTGAAGGTGAGACTGTTCTCTCTCATAAAGTATGTCATCATTACTTCTTGTCAATAGTAACAAGCAGAGGGTCCAGGTCATGGGAAAGAATTCAAAGAAAGGAAAAAAATTAAAATTGGTTCATATAAAACCAAAGCAGATTAAGATAAAAGAATGAAAATGGATTTACTCCTTCGTTCTCATCAGTTAATATATATATGTGTAACAGGCACACAAGGCGTAATTGTGAATACTGCCCTCTATTTTACTGTGAGTTGAATGTTTGTATGGGTTTTGGGAACTTCAACCTCTGTTGAAAAGCACAACGCCTAGTTTTATTAGTGATACAGTAACATCTTAAAACTCAATCTATTATTATCATTCCAATCCTGCTCTTCTCAGGGTAGATTTTCAATGTAAACGATTACCTGTTAACTTCCATGCATGTTCCTTAAGATTGATCCTCTAACTAAGGGAGTTTGAAGAGGGGGAGTTTGTTGGGGAACAAAGTCAAGATCAGCAATAAACAAGTTCAGTACCACAGATGGTGTCTTAGACTATTCTTTGTATTCCACCTGTTACATATATTTTTTTAAATCATTTTTCATATCCCCCCTCTCCAATATTCAGATGAATGTCTTTCTCAGCCTTGCCTGAACGGTGGTATCTGCCAGGACGGTGAAAACCGTTACAGATGTCAGTGCTCACCGGAGTATACTGGAACCAATTGTGAAATCATGCAGAGTAAGTTCAGCGTCAGTATTTTATTTTCATATTCCCTGAGTGGCAGACAACAATAGATGTTTAAAATTAATACAAGTTAAAAATTAATAGAGAGTAGAAGTATTTATTATGTGTTATGTTAGCTATCTAACTATGAATAAAATATATATCTATATATATAAAATATTTATATATATATATCTACATATATATATATCTATATATCTCAATATATATCTATCTATCTATCATCATCATCATCATCATCATCATCATCATCATCATCATCATCATCATCATCATCATCAAGTACATTTGTTTGCATCAATTAAAAGTCATTTATGTAAGAACATGGATTGCAAAAATGATGTAATAACTGGGTAATACGTTCCACCTTTTTATATTTTCTCCTCTGCATGGTGTATATTGCATGAGCTTCCAAGGTATCAATTTATCAAGCAGGTCATATTTAAAGGGATCCCTGATGTCTTGGAAGGTAGTCATATATGGATTTGATATTGCACATTTAACAAATTGCTGTTTTAGTAGGCCTGGGGTGTTTTTAGCAACAGGAATGCCATGGAAAGAATTTGAAAATAAAATTTAGTAGTTGTAGGTTCATGTAAAAGATCATTGCATTATCATAAAATCACTGGAATTTTTTTTTTTTATCATAGAAGCACTATTTGGATTTAGGTTAGAAAAAAAATTGAAAAGAAATTTGCAGTAATTAATATGATCCATTTTTATTTGATTTTTTTCTTCTACAGATAATGGCTGTCAACCTAACCCATGTCTTAACAACGGAATCTGTCGAATAATCAATACTCTTGATCTTACGCAGTTTGTTTGTGATTGCTCGTCTACTGGTGGTTTCAATGGGGACAGATGTCAAAATAGTAAGTCAGTAGTATGATCAATACAGTAGCCTATAACAGATAGATAGTTTAGACAGACAGACTGACAGACAAGAATTAGTCCATTAACCATAGGTTGCATTTTTCAGCTCTCTTGACCTCAACTTACTGAAACTTTATGTCTCCTGCAAACAGACTGGTTAGTTTGGAGGAGTTGATTTGTTCACACCTTGCCATGTCTGCCTTGATCTGATAGTGATTTGGCTACTAGCTGTGTGATGAGTTGCATAATAGATGAATAGGCAGCTCAACTAAGGTGAGAAAGATGGGACTGATCACTCAGCTAACCAACTGGGAAAACCCGCAGTTCAGTACAAACGGCTGGTTTTTGGATGCAACCTATAGCTATTGGACACTTTCGCGGCATGTATAGAAAGATTTATAGACAGTGCATGACATTCATGTGTATCTAATAACATGTAACATATTCAACGTAAACCAGTTCTCAGAATGTTATATTTGGAAACCATTCCCTTAGAAAAAGGAAACTAAAAGAAACACAAATAAATTTGCAAACAGCTGTCATTTATCACAGCTAGATTTATAAGTGGAAAATGACTGAGTGTTTTTCCAAATTTTGAAGTGTTTCCTTTAAAATGGAATTGATCTTAAAGCTTCTGCGTTTAAAAAATTGATATAATTCACTAGTGAAACATAAAGTTTGTAAAGGGAGGGGAAGCCTGAGGTAGAGAGAGGGGGGGGGCAGTTGGTTTCAGGAAGGGGTGATATTAATTTTTTGCATTTAAAGTCAAGATTATGTCAGTCAATACTTTTTATTTGCAGTAAATGAAGGGTACAAAAATAAGTTTCATGATTAAACCAATTTTTTTTCGGATTCCTTCCTCAGTGCCCCCAACTCCTTGTAGTCCAAACCCATGTCAGAACGGAGGGACCTGTGTCGCATTTGCAATCTCTGGCTTCAACTGTCTCTGTACTGCCGGCTGGTCTGGGATCACTTGTACGGAACCCACAGCGATCACAGGTACAACCACAATATGGGAGCACAATAATTGTTTGCTATGTGTTATCAGTGGAGTTTAAAAAAGCAGCATTAACAAAAACTTTGAAAATATGCAAGATTTCAGCAAAAAGATGTACATATTGTGTGCTCCTTTCATCAAATATACACAGTTTGTCTGGGTTTGATTTTCAGGTAGTTCAGGTTAACATGACACAACTGGACTCTTGTTTTTTCAATTTCAGATCCCTGTGCTATTATGCCATGTCAGAATGGTGGCCTGTGTACCAGAAACCTGAATAACGCTGACCTCTACATCTGTCAGTGTCAAGGTGTTTGCACCGGTAGTAACTGTCAGGTCTGTGACGGTAAGAGACTAATAGCTTTGTGACCCCACCGTGGGGATTATGTGGGGCCGGGGTAGCAGAGGGGGGGATTGATTATGTGTTAGAATAACCAAGCCAATACGATCTTAGAGAGATTTGTGTCTGACTGCTCGTGAGACTCACATCGTGTCTTTGCTCAGAATAGAAAGTTAAAGACTAAACTTCTAAACATGTCCTCTGGTATTCCATGTGAGATAAATCTGAGGTGCAATGTAAACCCTACCAATATCTGAATACTTGTACGAGGCTGTGTAGAGTCTCTATAAAGCTTATAGCTATTAAAAGATTAACCATTTTGTGGGTATTAATTATCATGATACATGTAAAATGCATATGCCTGTTATTTAGAACTGTCTGTATCAGGTAAAATAAGATCTACCATATATTATGTAAATTTACAGCAAAACTGCTCGAAAAATGCATGGAAATGCTTGTCACTCGAATATCCTTCAAAGAAATAGCGTTCAATAAACTATGTCCATGTTTATTCTGATCGTTTAGGTGTTAACAAAACACAACAGGTCATTTCTATTAGGGTCACAGAGATTAGTCACAGTATCATTGGTAAATGACAATGATTGGCTAGGCCCACAATTCATGTTGCAATTGTATGTTAGGAGGCATTTTACTTGACCTCTCTTCTCTTCCTGAAGTGAGTCCATGTTCTTCCAATCCTTGCATCAACGGTAACTGTGTGCAGACTTCCTTAACAGCCTTCTCGTGTGCCTGTAACTCTGGCTTCGCTGGCATCAGGTGTCAGCAAATAGGTAAGAAATATGGATTAATTAAATAATATTAATTAATAACTGAGGAAGAAACCAGACTCGGAGGTAGAAATATTAAGTACATTTGTTCTCTGTTTGACACATCTTCTTTTTTAAATGATTCTTGTTTTATTTATAATTATATATATATATATATATATATATATATATATATATATATATTTATATTTATATATATATATATATATTTATTATATTTATATTTATATATTTACATATATATATTGCTATAATTTGTCAGAGAAAGCAAGTATCAGTAAGTTTTCTTACCTGGTCTATTGCTCATCACAAATAAACCTATCATGTTAGGTGAAGGTGATGGTTGGGTTCGTTTTTTTATCATACTTTTGCCTTTAATTTTATCCTTTGTTAAATATTAAACACTCGCGGATCAAGTCTCTCTTCTTTATTGATCCTCACTGCAGTTGATCCTTGCTTATCAAACCCGTGTTTGAATGGAGCCTTATGCACAACTAGTACCATGGCAACAGGGGCACTTGCATATGTATGCAATTGTCTGCCAGGATTTTCTGGACCCACTTGTCTCACAGGTGAGTACAAATGTCACTGACATAAAACTGATTATAATTCTGTAAAATATAGATTTTGAAAAGAAACCCAGAAAAGGACTCTTCAGAAAATATGTCGACTGTTTAGCATATTCTCGGATATATAAAGGAAACCTCGAGGATGGTGAAGCTGAAATGTCTGTAGAGTAAGTAGAATAAAGCTTGCAACTTAATTAACGAGAAACAAAATGATAAGGCTCTCATTTAAAGAAAATGCTAATTAGATTTTGCTAATGCTAATTAGAATTTACATCATATCATAACATGGAAGTTATTGGGGTATTTTTGGGGTAATTTCATAGGTGTGTGTAAACAAAATGTTTGTGTCGATTTAATAAATAAATGCCTTCTGGTAATTGTGTTGTACTGTTCTGTACAGGTTTGAAAAACCCATGTTACCTTGGGAACAGTTCCTTTGTACCGGGGGGGGGGGGGGGGGGGTAGAATTGAACAGGTTTTTAGTGTAACCATCACAGCATGTTGTTCTTGACACAAAAGACATCTTATTATCTTTGTGTGTAATCTGCATTAATGTCTCACCATTTCTTGCTATATGGTGGGGTGTAAAATTGTACAGGATTTTAGTGTGAACATCACAGCATGCTCAGCTTACTCTGATCTATAGTATGAAGTCTAGGTTACATTCGCACCACACCAAGTCTTCGTTCTGGTCTGTTGTAACTGTCCGGGATTTTATGGGATGTGTCATGGTATGGTGAATATAAATATACGTTTCAATTCAATAAAAATAATGGCTCCTTCTGGTACATTTCATAAAAATTTTTGGTGTATTTAACTCACAAATGTTTTTTTCTTCTTCAACTGGTTGTAGATCCCTGTACTAACAATCCTTGTGGTGTCGGAGGCACGTGTCAGACGACACCCACTAATGCCAATGGATTCACTTGCCTTTGCTCCTTTGGTTTCGATGGACCTTTCTGCTTTCAAAGTAAGAATCTGCTCATTTTACTGGTAAATCTTAAGCTTTACAATGCGATCAAATGTTTATTGACTTTATACTGGTATACTAGTAAATTTAAAAGTAAACAAAAAGTCATATTCACACATCAACAGGCATATTTAATGTTAAATTGACTTACTTGTATACTAGTACATTTAAAGGTAAACAAAAAGTGATTCGTTGATATTCACCGATCGACAGGCAAGTTTACTGCCATTTGGAAAATTGTTGATTATATGAAATATGTTGAAATATGGAACGTTTAACGATGTGTAATCTTTGGAATTGAGATCTTTGGTGGAAATCCAACCTCCGCATCTTCAGCTTTAAGATCAGCTTTTAAACTAAGGAGAAGTTCCTAACAGTTGTACATTACTTGCTCATTAATGTTTCACTGATTTGAACTTGAACATTTAAACCAAAAATTTGAAGTTTACAAAGAATTTCCATTTTCATGATGCGGTTTAATGACTTTATGATAAAATTTCTCTATGATTGGTAGATTGTTGCAATTTTATAGGGAAAAATTTTTTTTTTCCAAACACCTGCAACATTATAATCTTGTTACAAACGGAGAATTTGTAGTATACAGCTGAGAGTTCTGAGTATGTGTATCTGTTTGTATGAAGCATATATCTGTTTGTATTTTAATACTCACAGTTTATTGAAATATACAACAATAGAAGCAAAGCATTCTGCTTGATAGAAGCAGGCATGGTTCATTATACCAATGAAATAAAATAAATCAAGACATTGCTACTTATTGTGTGGATTTTGGATATTTTTGGGAAGTCAACATCAGTTTTTTTATGAGTAGAAGATTTGTCTATTTTTCTAACAATTGACTCCTATTGTTCTCTTTCTTTGTTTTGTTTTCTCTTTTACAGCTCAGAATCCATGTCTTCCTAACCCTTGTCTCAATGGTGGCAGCTGTACCCCGACCGGTGGATTTGCCTACTTCTGTACCTGTTTGATCGGATACTTTGGCTTCAACTGCCAGGAACGAAGTTAGTTTCCTATAGTTATTGTTTGCATTTTCCTTCTTCATAGTTTAACAAAAAAACGAAGGAAACAAGGTTCAAAAATGTGTCCTAATTAAATTTAAATCAGTTAAAATAATCATTTTCAGTCGATTTGTTTTGTCGTTTATGCATAAAGATTGCTATCATAGTTCTGATTTAGGTATGATAAAGTTAGAACTAGTGTACCTCTTTAAGACGAAATTGTTTCGACAAGGCAAGAGATAAAGACAGACCCTGAATGTGTTATAAAGTGTTTCATCATAGTAATTCACTTAGTTGCCAGTTTATTTCAAAGTTAATTGCAATTAATTAATTAATTTCTTTCCATCTTTTTTGATTGTCTAAAAACTAATTTTAGGTAATGCAGTCTTGAAGAGGATAATCTAAAGAAAAACTGGCAGCTTTTTGTCTGCAATAACTTTGAGACTTTCGATAAACTAAAAAATGGAATTGAGCATCATGTGTTTAAAGGGAGAGTATTGTTAATAAAAAAAAACAGTATTTAAACTTAAGGGAAAGATGACAATATTATCACAAAGCCATAGCAAAAGTTTCTTACGAACCTTTCTTTTTCTCTATTTCACAGGTAATCCATGTATGCCAAACCCATGTGAAAACAGCGGTGTCTGTACTGCTATAGACAATAGCTTCACATGTACCTGTCAGCAAGGGTTTACATCCAACTTATGTAACATGCAAAGTAAGACTTAACCATCTGCTTACTAACTGCATTTTAGGAAATTCTTTAGTGCAATTTTGTTTAGTAAATATCTTGGCCTTATAGAATAAAACCAAGTACTCAGAAATATTGTTTTAAGGTCATGTTGTCCCTTGATAAAACTTCTTCATTGGCAAAAAAAACAAAAAAAAAACATGAATATTAATTTGCCTAGCTGGCTAAACTTGATTCTGAGTTGTTGGTGTCCGGTTATGTTTTAATTTTAATACCGACGTCAATCCAACCAAGATACTTTAAATAGAAGGTTCTACATTTATGTGGCATTTTTGTTTTCTTTCTTTGGGGAATTATAAAAAGGTCTTAAATTTAATGAGGGAACACAAATACATCTTTCATTTTATCTCAAAGACTTTACAATATTTAGTAAAAGCTGAAGAAAATCATGTTCTGGTCTTTAATAACAACCATGAAAGAATTAAATTGTCAATATATGAAATTACATGATAAGTTTTTAACAGGCTACCTAGAAGATTGAGATGTAGTGAATTTTTTATAACAATGTTGCATATAATTTCTTTCAACTATTTTTTTGATACTTTGTTTTTTTTTCTGTTTTCGTTTTGCAGGCAATCCATGTTCACCCGATCCTTGTGGTGGTAACGGCGATTGCATA
The DNA here is from genome assembly GCF_037975245.1 of Apostichopus japonicus. Taxonomy (NCBI): domain Eukaryota; kingdom Metazoa; phylum Echinodermata; class Holothuroidea; order Aspidochirotida; family Stichopodidae; genus Apostichopus; species Apostichopus japonicus. Next base: position 16,489,718 of record NC_092579.1, read on the forward strand.
GCCGTGACTAACACAGAGTTCTTTTGTTCGTGTTTTCCGGGATTTGCTGGGACTAACTGTCAAATATCTGGTGAGCTTTTGTTCTGGTCAGTTTATTTTCCACTTGTGTTCTAAAAAAGTAACAAGGATGGAACAATTTATCAATACAGAAAGTGGAGGAGAGATGAAAAAGCCAAATGCAGCTTTAACGAGCGGCTAATCAGCTAATCAGCAGCTAAAGAAAGAGTAATATTACAGAACAAGAGGTAATAGAGAAGAATGAAGAGAAGAATATAGGAGAGAGAGAGAGAAGACGAAAACAAAATAAACGATAGAAAGCCTGACAAAAGAAAAAAGGAAAGAAAATGTAGTTCATCTGTTGCCAAGCAACAATTGTTCTTTTGATTTTTGGCAGAAAATAATTTCTCCCTTTAATACGTTATTTGGATATGATTTTCGAGGCCCTTGCATAGTTTTGTGCACAAAGTGGATAAATCAAAGCAATTGAAACTTGGCTTTAGGAATATCGCCCAAATTCCTAGTTTGAAATAATCGTGAAGATCACAGTTAATCGTGTCAAAAGATGTATTCATCCACGAAAGTGTTGACTCGATACTTATACTCATAAAAGACGTAGAATACATCTATAGTTTTTTTTTTTTAAAGCTGCAGAAGAACTACCCAGAATGAGCATGATTTTAGCAGAATTGTGATAAGTCTATCCCACCTTTTCTTCTGAATTACATAGATATGATAAAAATAAAAATGGTAGGATTAGGTGTGTCCCCAAACTATGTTGCAATTAAGAAATTTGCAAATAAATGAGTTCTACAACAATTTTAAAAGTGTATGAAGGAACATAATTTTTAATACAGCAATAGTCTTTGAAAATCTTAGAATAGATACAGTTTAATATGTTTGTCCCATGAGAAGTTCGCATGTATATAAATATCCCAAAACTTCATTTCGTCAACCCACCATAATTTAGCCTCGTCGACGGTAAATACCGACGTGATCTATCTTTAAGTTGGTATGGGTGAAATACCATAAGAATTAGTTTATAGCGACAATTAAAAGACACCCTGTTTGCATCCTAACCTATTTCATTTCATTACTAACAACAGTAGCAGCAAGCTTGATATGTATTCTTGTCCTTATATAAAAGTCAAAGAGCGTTAAACAAAAACGATGAACAATGTCTTCTTTATAGTTGTCATATCTTGTTGAAACACCTAGCATCTTTTCCCCCCCGCACCCCCCGCCCTACATCCATAGAGGACATTGTTACTATTTACATCGACCCTCCATCATCATGAAGGGTGTTAAAATTAATGAAGCAAGTTTTCTTTCAGTAGGAATCTACAATTTTGCCAGATCTGACATTGTCCTCCAACAAAGAAGAAAGAAACAATACAATGAAATTGAATGCCCTGTTCACCTCAACAGTGGTTATCTTTGAGTCTCTTTGACATTTAGTTTCCCTTCTCATCTTTCGCTTCATAAAGGTGTCACGCCCGAACTCTGCTCCGTCAATCCTTGTGTAAATGGAGGCACCTGTGTCGCTGAAGGCAACGGGGTGAGATGCATGTGTACCGCAGACTTTACTGGCGATACCTGTTTGGAATCATGTAAGTGATGTCACCTTCCACAGAGAGCTCGCGAGCGAAACATTTCACTGTTTCTGTTCTGCTTCCTCTGCTGGTTCCTCCTAAAATGGGATCATCCTTGAAAAGGAAATAGAATTTTTTCAGCATTATCCCTGAAAAAAAAAAATTTGTTTTGGGTCCCCGACATTTGTGGTGAAATTTAAAGTTCCAGGAGTTGTAAAAATTAACCATTAATTTTTCATTAAATATTTAATCATTAATGTAAGCAATGACTGAATCTATCTGGTTCTGATTTAAGAATAGTGATAGTCAGAAGCAGACTAATGTTATTTTTCCACTTTCTGTTCACCAAGCTCCATCATGTTTATGATGTTAGTATTTAGTAGCAAACGTTTTGCTTCAAAATGCACATCTTTAAAATTGAAATCTTGAAAAAATTCCATTACATTATCCGGTATAATTTTTCTTGTTAACTTTACATCTGTTTATCTTTTCAATGTTGGAATCTTATCCAAAAGAAGTTGAGAGAGAAAATAAAGCCAAATAAAAATAGGTTTTTATTTTTATTAGTCCAGGCCACTATGACATCACACCTGTTTGCTTCAAGTTCACTTTAAATATGGTAGTACCAAACTGTGATTACTTTAACACAATCAATATCCCAAACAGTTAGAGAAAGATACTTAAACTTTACCAGAATGTTTAGAGATACGCTTTTCTATCTTTCCGTCTGTCCACTTGTCTGTGTGTCTCACTGTCGTTCATCTTTAAACTGACAGTTCTTTTTTTATTGTTTTCTGATCAATCAGCTACTCCGTGTACATCAAACCCCTGCCTGAATCAAGGAAGCTGCTATTACTCAGATCTCATTTTCCTCTGTCTGTGTGCACCAAACTTCAGCGGTACTCGTTGTGAAATTTCAAGTGAGAGTTTGCGTTCAATTTTGATTCAGTTTATCTTTGACTCTAATTTGAAAGTATGCAGTATTAAACATAAATAGTGAGGATCTGTCTAGTTGATTTGGAAAGATGGGACGGTCGGAAGAGGTGCTTGATGGTACCGACACCAATGAGTAGTGCTTAGGAGGAGGAGGAGGAGGAGGGAGGAGATGATCACAGAGATGTCTTCAAGCTTCTCGTTTAAAGCTACCATGCTTTTAAAGTTGTGAATACTCTCTGTTTTAGAAGTATTAAAGACATATCGTGGTGTCCCAAGAACGTAGGTGGACATTCAGCGAGTTAGACTGCAAAATGTTGAATTGATTGAAATCATATATTTCAGGAACGGTTTGTCTAAATTATCGGAAGTATTAAGTATTTATTAATTACGTGACAATTTGTTGTAGCACATCCAGTTGCATGACATCCCAAACTTTTCACCACATTTGGGACAAAGTTCTCACAACCTCATATTTTACTTTTCTTAATATATTTTATTTATATAATATCACTGAATTTTACTTGAGGTCTTTCTTGATAACCCTTTTTTTTTTGTAACTCAAATTCAGCTTTATGATTTGAAACTAAAAGACTTGTATATTTTCCCTATTTCTCTTTCCCAGTCAATGAACCCTGCACCACACAGAATCCATGTAATAACGGAGGTACCTGTCTGCCTACTGGGGACGGTAACTACAATTGTCAGTGTAGGCTCGGCTTCGATGGACAAACATGTGATATCCAACGTAAGTAACAACTTGAAGTAATGGCTGCTGTGTGCTGAGCAAGCTGCAGAAGTTTTGATGATCACCGTGGTGATCGCAGTCGCCTGTTGTGGCCAGACGAGATGTTCCTAAAATATCTTGTCTATTGTTATGAATCCATACTTAGTTTGCAAACATAAGCGAAACTGGGTTTGTGTATTCAATCCCAAATCCAACTTAAAACTATAAGTTTTATGTTCTCACATGCTCACAAGAATTGATAAAGTGTTTTGAAATCTACTGATTTGCAACAAATGCATATTCAAAAAGGAGGGCACTTGAAAAGACAGAGGGTCGCTTGATATGATAACAAATTGACCACATGTTATCATTCCCTTTGTTATGCACAAAGGGAGAGAAAGCACAACCCAGAATCAATTTTGTTTACATATTTCATATTAAGTTAAGGACAGAAAATTAGAGTTAGTGTCCTTTGTTGATCTCACAGCTGATAGTCTCATCAAGAAATGAGTTAATTCTGTTACATTTAGCCTATTATTAACCACTAATGGAAAAGTTTTCCTGCCACTGTTTGTTTGCAAAAAAAACTTCACATCAGTGTCTACCTACATCCTTTAAGTGTTGTAGCCACGTGTTGTGTGCAAAAAGTTCACCCGAGCGTCAACTACATTCTTTAAGTGTTGTAGCCACGTGTTGTGTGCAAAAAGTTCACCCGAGCATCAACTACATTCTTTAAGTGTTGTAGCCATGGGTTGTGTGCAAAAAACTTCACACCAGTGTCTACCTACATCCTTTAAGTGTTGTAGCCACGTGTTGTGTGCAAAAAGTTCACCCGAGCGTCAACTACATCCTTTAAGTGTTGTAGCCACGTGTTGTAGCCACGTGTTGTGTGCAAAAAGTTCACCCGAACGTCAACTACATTCTTTAAGTGTTGTAGCCATGGGTGGTGTGCAAAAAACTTCACACCAGTGTCTACTGTCTACCTGCAGTGTTGTGGTGACGGGTTGTGTGCACAAATTTCACCCGAGTGTCGAACTACATCCTTTAAGTGTTGTAGCCACGTGTTGTGTGCAGACATTTCACAGTAACCTACAAGATCCATTGGTGCCTATCCCAGTAACTGGAGCATAGTACTTGCATAACATTGGCTAAAATAAACTAAACGCTTTTACGTTCGTTATGGCACCAAAGAAATTTCTTCATCATCAATGTAATTATCAATAATGATTCTTTTCGTCTACTATAAATGATTTCTTTGATCATGGTTTGTTTTTAGTGGACCCCTGTGTGACTGTCATCTGTAACAATGGTGGAACTTGTGTCTCCAATGAAGCAACCTACACTTGCCTATGTACAACAGGATTTACCGGCCTCAACTGTGGAGAAACAAGTATGTCATCAATTCTTATTCTTTTCTTATTCTTTTTCTTTTTTCATCGATTTTATGGAAAAATTTACAGAGAGAAGGGGAAATAAATTTGTTAAATCAGACTGCTAAGATTGTTCCCACTTCCAAGGACTGGCATTTTTTTTTTATTTTTTTTTTTAACTTTACTGTGCTTTAATTCAAATTTTTTTATAAATTTTATTGCTTGATTAAGAGAACTTATCATTGCATATAAAGTGTTTAAAAATGATATAATAAAAAATATTTCAGAAAGAAATGGTGACCTGCAGCCCTTGCGAAATTGTTAAAATTTGTGTATCTTTGTTACTTCTCTTTTTCAACAATATTGATGGTCACCTGACAGTCTTTGTTTGAAATAATGGGAAAGGAATGTAACTACGTTTGTGTAACTTGGATTTAGATCTTACATGCAGCACAAGAAGAAAGTTTGTTAACACTGAGAACAGCTTGATTTGTGTTGATTAAGTGGTACGTTTTTGAGCAGTATAACTATAGCATGTTTTGTTGTTGAAATGGGTATAACTGACATGTTTTGTTATTGTAGGCGTGTAACTAACATGCTTTGTTATTAAAGGAGTATAACTAACATGTTTTGTTATTGTAGGAGTATAACTAACATGTTTTGATGGTGGTGGAGTATAACTAACATGTTTTGTTATTGTAGGAGTATAACTAACCTGTTTTGTTATTGTAGGAGTATAACTAACATGTTTTGTAATTGTAGGAGTATAACTAAAATGTTTCGTTATTTTAAGAGTATAACTAACATGTTTTGTTGTTGGAGGAGTATAACTAAAATGTTTCGTTATTTTAAGAGTATAACTAACATGTTTTGTTGTTTGTAGGCGTGTAACTAACATGCTCTGTTATTAAAGGAGTATAACTAACATGTTTGTTATTGTAGGAGTGTAACTAACATGCTTTGTTATTAAAGGAGTATAAATAACATGTTTTGTTATTGTAGGAGTATAACTAAAATGTTTTGTTATTAAAGGAGTATAACTAACATGTTTTGTTATTGCAGGAGTATAAACTAACATGGTTTGTTGTTGGAGGCATGTAACTAACATGTTTTGTTATTAAAGGAGTATAACTAACATGTTTTTGTTATTGTAGGAGTATAACTAACATGCTTTGTTACTGTATGAGTATTACTAACATGTTTTGTTATTTTAGAAGTATAACCAACATGTTTTGTTGTTTTTTCTTCAGTGAATCCATGTAGTTCTAATCCTTGTTTCAATGGTGGTACTTGCTCATACAATGGACTCATGTATGTATGTCAGTGTGCTCCAGGATACGCTGGTCTTAACTGCCAGACAAGAGGTAAGCCTACTGTAAAGTTCTAGCATTTCAGCTTAAAATAGTCATGAAAGCACCGTAAAACTCAAGAAATGTATGCTGGGGTAGGGGGTGTGGGGGGGCAGGGGAATTAAGTTAAGGAAAGGAGGTTTATTGGACCTGATAGCGTCAGATGGGTTTTCAAAACCAGTGCAGGTAAAATCACATGCGGCCTGAAAAAGGTTCTATTGTTTTAAGAAAAGTTTGACATAAGACTCCTAGCTTTGTCATAAGTCCCCTTTTCAAATCTTTAGTGTATTAAAAAAAGAGCAGAAAAAATGTTTTTTTTCACTCAGGATGTAAAATTTGAGAACTAAGCTTTAGTAATAGTTAGGCATCCTGTTGTGAAATTTCAAATTGCTCATAAGGTACTCATGAAAGGTACTCAAGATTGTTTAGACTACGAGAAATGAATTTTCGTGCAGAAAAAAGTCAACTCTTTCACAAAATGATTCCAACTTAAATTGATCTTGCAAATGTTGTGGTCTCATGCCCAACAACAGAAGCTAATTCATGCGGCCAAAAATTTCTCTAAAATGTACTTCTCCGAAGGCAAATTCTGGATATGAATGACAAAGACTGTAAAATTCCGCCAATCCCCATTTTCCAGCCTTTCATTGTTTGGTACGTTCCTTTTCCGTTGAAACAGTTTCTCCGTGCTCAACGAATCCTTGCAGAAATGGAGGTACCTGCCTGGAGAACAGCGCCACAACTTACAGCTGTCTCTGTAATGCCCCATTCTTTGGAGATAACTGTGAAATAGGTAAGATTTCGGTGTTTGTGGTGGTGATATGCCAATCAAAAGGTCATCACCTCATTTAAAATTCAGAGTTTTTCTGTAACTTTACAATGTGTAAGTTCTAGCAGTAGCTCTGACAACCTCTCCCCGCCCCCGCCCCCGCCCCCCAGGATGAGTCCCACAATACTTGTGGTACTAAAATGTGTTTTGTTTTTCAGATATTTGTATATTTTTGTACTTCATATTTTTTGAACTTTCTGTTTCATTTTTTGTGCTATTTTTGTATTCTTTGCTTACCTTCTGTCTCTTTTTGTACTTTCTGTTTTGCTTATGTTTTACTGATAAATTTGTGGAGTTGCCTCTTCTCCCCCCCCCTCCCCACTCCACCCCACAAGAAGAAAAAGAATGCAATGGAAAGCACAACTACTTTTAACTTTGGACAGGTTTGTTTTTGACTAAAAACTATCAAAGACATAAAAAAGCTGCCCAACGTAGCATATAATACTTGCTTCAGCCCAGAGGACCGTAAGTGTTATTTAGCACAAGTGTCAGACAACAAGGAAACGAAACACTCTCTGATGTTTTGAACTTAATTTGAGCCACAGAGGTTAATGAAAAGTGGGTTTGTATATTGGCTATATTTATTTTGAATGTAATGTACCGTGAGTGTGTTGTGTAATTGAGCTGGAAGTTAAAAAATTCTCCTGCCATCAAAATTTACTTCCTTGAGCATAAAATGTATTAATTATGTATATATATATATATACGTACATTTATATATATAAATATATATATATATATATATATATATATATATATATATATATATAATATGTATATAAATATTTAATATGTATATAAATATTTAATATATATATAAATATTTAATATGCATGTACATATTTAATATACATGTATATAAATAAACATACCTTTATAAATTAAAATACATATATATATATATATATATATATATATACATATATATACATAGTTCGATACAGGTGTCAAACGCCTACAATGAAATTACGACCTTCCTTACCGGTTTCAAACCTCTGGACATACAATCAGCATCCATAGCCTAGTTGGTTATGGTGTCCAGGTACAAAGCGGGAGGCCCGGGTTCGAATCCTGGTGGAGGCTGGAAGTTTTTTTTACTGTTCTGGATTTTCCTTCTCATTACGTTTCCAATTATATATATTCATTTGCCTTTGTTGTTTACCTCCATTTCATTATATATATATATATATATATATATATATATATATATATATGTATGGATTTTGTACTTAAGCATATGAAAATATGAGCAAAATTAAATAGTACGGTAAATTGCATTATTTGTTTGAAAACAAGTGAAGCTGTTTGAGTGGTTGGGGTAGGGGGGAGGAGAGGGGGCTTAGGGAAGGTTTCAGTGAGTTAATATTATTGCATCAACAACACTCAACCAACTGCTTTAATAAACAGTATGGATACCTCCCTATTTGGCAGTCATAGTGGAACATGCAACAACTGGCAATTGAAGTCTATCTGTATAATCGCAATTATTCGCTTATAATCTATTTTGTTTGTGATATTCACATTTTCATATATTTTTTTCTTATTTTTTTCTTCAAGGTGAATGCCCTTATACCTGTTCCAATGGAGGATTCTGTACCCTGGACTTGATCCACAATGTCTTCACCTGTGATTGTCCTCTTGGTTTTGGAGGCAGTCAGTGTCTCACTGGTAAATACTGGTCAATCAATTTCTTCATAGGGCAGTTGGGATGGGGAAGGGGGGGGGTGGTTTAGCAGCATGGTGAAAATGTTCAAATAAATGATTTATTAGTACAGTGATTATATATATTGATAACTGTCTGATTTGCCATGTATTAAAAGAGCAGGGTTCCTGTAGTCAGAAACATGTGAACACGAACATAGGTGTCCAATTTGATTTGGGGGGGCTGTAACGACTTATCCGAAAAATATAACCAAATTTTTTTGCGTGCTCCGCGCGCGTTCCACATCTTAATGTGCATATCATATAGGCATGCATTGGTTATTACATCGCATGCCAATCACATACCATCATTTGCTGTGTTATTACCCTTACATATTGGTTATCACTTTTTGGGAAGTCGTTTCAAGAATAATGTTAATAATAATATAAGTTTAACCATTGAAAAACGCATTGCAATTTATTTTTCTTTCAGTATGTGCCCGAAAAATTCTCAGCATATTGCCCAAAGTTTCACAAAAATATTTGGTTGGGGGGGCTGCAGCCCCCCAGCCCCCCCGCCTCCTCCGCCTATGAACACGAATACAACAAAATGTAGGCCTTTCCGAAGAAAAGATGTATAACTGAGTTGAATTGTTATGCAGAGGGTAAACAAGCATTATGGAATAAAGCTGCATAGAAAAGAGACATGGTGATATATGCCTCACAGAGTTCAGCCTGGAAAGATTGCTATCGTGGCCTAATATTCTATTTTCTTCATTTCTTCATCTGTTTTTGATCTGCTTCAGCTCTCTCATGTTCGGTGAATGTCACTATCCTTCCGAATCAGCCTTACGAACTAGCCAGCCCTGGCTTCCCCCAGATGTACCCGAACAACGCCCACTGCCGATATTACTTCACCTCTACTGTACCGGGTTTACCGCTGGTCCTGGAGTTCAACGAGATCAGCACGGAATGTGACAACGATGTAATAAGAGTTGGTAGCGGGAATGACATCGAAGATGGTCTCTCACTTCTGGCCAGCATCTCCGGACAGGAACTCTTGGCGCCAATCGTAGTTCCCGAGGGACAGGCCTGGGTGACCTTCGACAGCGATTTGTGGGCTGTGGAGCGTGGCTTCAGGCTGGTGGTTCACGATACCCCAGTGACTGGTGAGTTTCAATGAAAACTGGAATGATAACTTCATGTTGCTGAAAGAATAAGCTGATGTAAATGGAGTTTGTATAACATGTCTGGATTGTAATCAACTTGCAGTTCTTTGGCTTCATCGTGATCGAAACGGGACAGCATTACAATTGAGTGATCAATTAGTTTTTGAATGTCTGTGAATTTATACTGTAATGTCAGTAAAACATTGTTCGGTGAAGCCATCATAATGTAAACAAAGCAACCCCATCAACTGATACATTTATTGTAAGCTAATTGCTTTTCTACTGGAAAAATCTACTAGGAATTTGTTTGGTAGGTTTTTATGTTTAGCCTTCCTGTAATTAATAGTAAAGAAGGCAATTCAGCCAACTAAAAGCATCTTTAGTTAATTTCATAATCGTAGTATATATAACCAGCAAAACTATTCAAAGGAAGAGAGAGTAATGGCTGCCACCTACTTCATTATCAATTATTTGGGTCATATTGGGGGTAGTTGGATTCCATTAGCTTCCAAATCAGAAATGCCTACTGGAAATAAGAGAGGTAACATGCGGGTGCACTAAATGCCTCCCATTTCTTGCCAATGTTTAAAATATAGATAATTTAAAACAGGTATTTGCAGCACTCCTGTGAAAAGATAATATTGACAATTTTTATTTTATTTTTATTTTCTTGATCGTATCGTACAGCCTCTCAGCTCTGTAGCAGTAATCCTTGTATGAATTCTGGTGTTTGCATGTCCAATGGAGTTGCTTACGTCTGTATCTGCTCGCCAGGGTTCAGAGGTCAACAATGTGAGACTGGTGAGTGACTTTCATAGCATATTGGAAAAGACTTTAGCAGCTCTTAGTTGACACACACACACACACTAGAACTATCTTCTTTAATGTGACATTGTAAAGATCAACTCCACCCCTTCCCCCCCACTCCAATAAAGCCAAGAAAATTCCTGCTCTGTTTGAGGGATATTTTAGTTTGAAAGTCTGGGTTCTTTGTCTTACTGCTACTAGACTGAAACCTTTTTGCTTTCTCTCACAGCATATATGTTTTAACATGACCTGTGTATGACCTGTGATCACAGTTAATGGTTATTGCAGGAACTTTTTAGACCCACAAAGCTACATGGGGACAGGGCCACGACCCACCAGATCCCCACATCTCAAACTTGATACTCAGAATGCTTAAAAGCTAGCATTGGACGGCAGACTTTATGTTAAGGAACGACAACCTGCAATATATTTATAGCAGAATATACCTACTAGCCTAATCTGCATATAGGAATTTGGGCTGAAGTTGCTATTGTTATTCACTGGTTTAGCTAGTCATAATGAGCTAATTTCATTTCTTTTGGGTGAGAAAGAAGGAGACCTAGTTATGGAATGGCTGTTATTAATATTTGTCATGTAAAAGGTGAAATTTTTTACAATGAGAAACTTTGGAGGTTCGTTCAACTTGCCATTCATTCTTGTCAATTAGAATGATGCTTGTTTTGTAATTTTAGTCTTAATGCCCAGAATTCTTTTAACAGAAAACAAGAAATTGTAGCCGAGGCTTTTGCCTTGTCAGTTTATTTGTCTGTCAGTTTCTTCTTCTATAAGTCGTTAGTGTTCACGTAATGACTAATTAAATCTTACAAACATTGTATTAAATTACACGATAATATTATGCCTTATGTTATGCAATAAATATAGAAAGTATCATATGAACTATACAAGTAATCAAGCAAATGGTTATTGAAGTAATATTGCTTATACTTATGTTACACAAAATAATGCATTAGGTAGTGATATTAACAATCCCATTCTTTCTATTTCATTGGTATTGTTATGTCCAGATATTAAGTTACTGCCATGACAAAAGCTAAGTGTCCTGTTTTGATGCAAACAGGAGTAGTTTCAATACAGTCTAGTAAGTGGTTTATACAGTACTGGGCTGACAACCTGGAAATTTCTTTGCCGGGGGCATTTGAAAAACATAGTTGTTGTGTCACTTTGGTTGATGCAAAGTCAAATTCAAAGTCAAATTCAAATTAATTCAGATTGATTTATCACATGTCCACAAAAGTCTATAAAGGTACAATATACAGAAATAAAATGAATACATACGATGGACAAAATAAAAGAGGGAATTTAGGAGCAATATAAGCCGCTTGTTTCAAGGGTTGGTTTTTGGCTGGCTTTCAATTCAGACCATCGAACAATTACCCGAAATCTTGGTGATTGCCTGCGTTCTTTGAAGCCTAAAGGCATCAGTTGAAGACTCGCCCCGAACCGTGTGCGACCATCTGAAAAAGTTAACTTTCTGTTGCTTGCAAGTGACGTTTTGTTGAGTCGCTACAAAATGCAGACAGTAATGAAACGTGATACCTTGTTATCTTTTATCTAGACCTGAGATATCCACGCTGCTATGTACACTTTGTTGTGGGTATTGACCGTAGCTGTATGTATTGACTGTACACTAGTGTCTAATTACCGATGGTTGCAAGCTGTGTGTGTATTTTCTGGGATCGATGGTGGTGTCTAACACTTCTGTTACACCTCATTTGAAACTAGGTCAGATTACCGACATTAGACGTTCTCTTTGGGCGAGTCTTCACACCCTTTAAACTGCCAGATATTGGAGGATTGCTCTCTGTGACGTGACAGGATATCTTTGCTATTCCTCTCGCAGTGGTCCAGTCGATTGCTAGACTCTGCATTAAATCTTTACAAGTGCAAAACCTGGGCTTTACATAATAATTTTCACACCAAGAAAATGTCAGATAGGTAGGGAAAGTGGTGAAACACAATGCGTCAAAAGTGGTAAGGGGGAAAGAATAGGATGGGAGGGACATTTGAATTGTCAGATTCCTATCATGACAATTTTGTTAACCTTTCAATGAAACCCACCTGTCAGCCCACTCATTTTATACAGGTGTTTTAATAGTCTTCGCTTTCAGCTTTAAATATACCAAAGTATTGAAGGCTGTATTTGTACATCGTAGACTGTAGTTTGTCGATGTTTTTATGCGCTTATATATCATTCTCTCCTCTTTTATACAGTATTTGAAGGCTGCAGTGTAGCAGGGAACGACTGTCTCAATGGAGGGGTGTGTTCCATTGTGAATGGTATCATTGCATGTACCTGTCCATCAGGATTTGTTGGATCTACATGTTCTATCAGTGAGTATCAACATCCAATGGCTGACGCATAGTTTAGGATACTAAGGGCAAGATGTGTGTTACAACTTTCAATGGCTGATGCATAATTAAGGATACTTAGGGCAAGATGTGCGTTACAACAGCCAATGGCTGACGCATAGTTTAAGATACTGAGGGCAAGTTGTGCGTTACAACTTTCAATGGCTGAAGCATAATTTAGGATACTTAGGGCAAGATGTGCGTTACAACTTGTAATGGCTGACGCATAATTTAGGATACTTAGGGCAAGATGTGCGTTACAACTTGTAATGGCTGACGCATAATTTAGGATACTTAGGGCAAGATGTGCGTTACAACTTGTAATGGCTGACGCATAATTAAGGATACTTAGGGCAAGATGTGCGTTACAATTTCCAATGGCTGAAGCATAATTTAGATACTTAGGGCAATATGTGCGTTACAACATCGAATGGCTGATGCATTTAGGATACTTAGGGCAAGATGTGCGTTGCAACATCGAATGGCTGATGCAATTTAGGATACTTAGGGCAATATGTGCGTTACAACATCCAATGGCTGACGCATAATTTAGATGCTTAAGGCAAGGTCTGTGTTGTTTAGCCTGTGGAGTCACATGTGCCATCGAGAGACATCTGAGAATGGACTACTTAATGGGCTGAACAGTACAACACTATTTGCAGCCTGGCTGCCAAAGGCTGCAGCCCCTCATACTTTTGACACATGAGTGGCTTATAGCTAAATTTAAGTATCTTCAGTGTAGATAATAATAAAACTGTAGGCTACCCCTAAGCCCATCCATGCCACTTGTCTACGTAACTGAGAATCTACCCATATAATTATTTTGATATTTGTTTGGCCGTTGGGTTGATTCTACTCAAATTGCTCTTGATTTGTAAGGGAATCATTCTTGATAATATTTGTGATCCTTACAGTAGTATTCACTCTACTCATCTCACAGATTTCAACGAATGTGATAGCGGTCCCTGCCAGAATGGTGGAATCTGCACGGATGGCATAAATAGCTTTGCATGCCAGTGTCAAATAGGTTACACTGGTATTTTCTGTGAAGTAAATGGTATGTCATGTCACTTTTTATTTCACTTCTAAGAGTTTGTATTTCTTCATACTGGTAATACAGGTGGAATTTCCCATTGGCTAGGCTATAGCTACTTGGGTGAGATTAGTTAGGACTTTGGAATGGAGATGACAGCGACAAAAAAGACACACAACCTAACTACCGATGCTTTGGAGATTTCATTGAAGTTTGAAATATTTATGTTGATGCTGGTGGAACATTAAGTTAATTTAACAGTTTAATAGAGTATTAGTAATAGGTTTTGCAGACTGACCAGTAAAACATAAACGATTGTTTTCAACCCACAGGTAACTGCCTTGTTAGGGTTTTAACCCTTAACCGAGTTATTGCCTCACCGTGACACAGTGATGATTGTGTCCGGTCTGTCTAAGATGTTACTTCCATCTCATTTCCTGCTTCTTTGCTCATATAACTCAACAGAGGGGCGGGGTCTCTTTGCTCACAGAACATAACAGAGGGGTGGGGGTCTTTGCTCATAGAACACAACAGAGGGGTGAGGTTCTTTGCTTATAGAACACAACAGAGGTGGTGAGGGTTTATTGCTCATAGAGCACAATAGAGGGGTTGGGGCTCTGCTCATAGAGCACAACAGAGTGTGGTGGGGGTCGGTGGTCTTTACTTATAGAACACAACAGACAGTTGGAAGATGGATGGATGTTATTTTCAACTCTATTCTTATGTTTATTCATAGAACGCAATGTCTTGGCAGCACAGGGTCTGACTGCTGTGGAGACTGCAGCAACTACAGATCCAGCTATTAATCCTGGCTGGATGATCCTCATCATTGTTCTCTCTGTGGTGGTCCTGGCCTTCCTTTGTTTTGTTGGATACAGATACTTTGAAGAAAGACTCAATAGGTAAAGATATATCCATATATTCTTTATATCTGCCTAATTGAGGGAGGGCTTTTGATGAGAATTTAATGCAAGTATAGAACAGCTTATGAATAGTGTGGTTTGGACTGATAAGGAGAACTAATTAAAATCGCTAATTAATGCAGTAACGAGATCAATCATTCGACGTGATCTTGTCTCATTAGCGTCATCCTGGTTTTCGTAGAGAACCAAAGCTTGTAAACTTACAGGAATTTGTTCTGTTATACTCTGAATAGTAAAGTTAAAATTCCAGGAATATCTGATAGTCTGCTGGGAAGAGATTTGCGGCTAAAGATTGGACATGACACAAAAAAAACAAAATAAAAGGGTATAGAAAATGTCTCAAAAGCCGATGCGTGAAAGGGATGACGGATATTTTCAGTACAAATCTCAAGAATCAATAGATGAATATTGATGAACGGTATCAATTACCACTCGTTGCCTGTGTTTTACACAGAAAGTGCAAAAACAGACTCGATGTCAGTGATATTCTAAAATCAAACACAGTAGGTTGCTTTCATGTGAACTCTGGCTATCCATCTATTTATAGAATGGGTTTGATTACCTCCATAGCATTCTCTCTATGCTTGCACTTTGCAGGGAGACGCTCCGAGATGCAGAGAGAGTGATGCGCCGTTTAGCTGAGAAAGGCTACACACATCTTCCCTCGGATGGGACATCTGGATTTGAATTTAGCACTGTTAGACCTCCAGAAGCTGCTTTGTAAGTTTGCTATCATTACTCTAGGCATCTCCATATTATCTGACTGTTCATAAACATTCTCACAATCTGTGAACCTGTATAGAGAGAGTAGTTCAGAGCATACGTTACTCTCATATTGTTATCATTACTCTAGGCATCTCGATATTATCTGACTGCTCATAAACATCTCCCAATCTGTGAACCTGTTTACACAAAGAAGAGTAGTTCAGAGCATATGTTACTCTCATATTGCTATTATTTCTCTAGGCATCTCCATATTATCTGTCCGATTGCAATTCTGTATAAGCCTCCCATTTGTATTACACACTATAGCAATTGTTTTCATTGTTCCCCTCCCACTTTAAGGTTATGAGCCAGTGTTTGGCTTCTCTCAGTTGCTCCCAGTTGTAATGCTTGGAGGACCCTAGAACAGCTCTTAACAGATATTATCTGAATAGGTCACAGTGTTATGCCTCTTAGCATTGCACCCTTGAATAAAATTAGTTGCCAATTTTCATTATTATTATTAAGTGACAGGCATATCTGCTACCATGAAATAAAAAAGCATGAGTGTGTTTTCAGCCTAATGAAATGAAAAAAATACAGTTTGACAGGAATTGAGAATTGTGTCAGGTGCCTGGAAACCTGGATTTCTGTGACTTCAAGTGAAAGATAATACAAACAGTGAAAACATAGTCTTGTTGTAGCTGAAAATAACTTTTAAAGTAGAACTGAAAGAATAATTTCAAAAACAGTTAATGTTATTGCTATCAGCCAAGGCTCACTTGAAGTCCTGCCCGCTCAGTTTCTTTGTTATTGATCATATAATTAAAAGCAAAACTCAGTCGAACAGAAAATTCTTACTGCTAATTTTCTTACCTGGTTTTCCCGTTTCTATTTTGGAATGAGATCAGGTTTGTTATAGAATACCTCATTGCAACCAAAGTGCAAGAAATGACATGTTTGCCTGTTTGTTTTCCTTTCAGGTCTGGGAGTGTCCGAGCCATCCACACCCAGGAGACTCCATGGCCTAACAGCACCGATGAAGTTCCATTGAGTAGGCTGTGATGAAACCCTAAGCATTGTCAAAAATTTTGAGAACCAGAGACCAAGTTAACTGTACATAGTCAGCAATCAAGATATTTATGATAACTTATTACAAAGTCTTTCTTATAGTAGCAAGAAACTGAGTGAGGCAAAAAGCATTGCATATTTAGTATAAAATACAATACAGAACATATCAAAGTATGTGCCTCCAATTATTCTTTCCTAACCCCCCCCCTCCCCCATTCCTCCCTCTCTGTTTGCTGTTATTTTGCTTTAACGACATCCTTGGCTATGTTGGCTTAAATGCACATAACCCTAACAGAACAGTTTGCTTGTCTTTATCAGATAATATGACTGTTATCAAGCAAAGGGAAAGAAGGATGCTGTTCTGTGCGCTCCCAAGATCTTAAAAAAAAAGGTCCGTTTAGAACTTTTAGATATTTTGATGTTGTCACAACATTAAAACTGGTCATATTGGGCAATGTTTTCACTTCATAGAGACCCCCTCCCACACCCCCCCACCCCACCCATCAAAATCAACATTGGTGATCGCTGTGATTTTACAAATTGTAAGAGTATTTCCTGATTGCAACAACTATTTAATATTATCAGCTATCTAGAGTATGGATGATGGTCTCCAGCTTCTTACTGCTGGAGCTAGCTGGAATATTTTATAAGCAGTCCTGTTTTTTTAACCTATTTATTACATTTGCTACATGCTTCATAAGCATCAAACCTTTAAGAGCAGCTTGGAGTTTGGGTTATCTTCATTCATGGTTGTACCTTCCATGACTCCCTTTCATCCAAACTCTTTAAAATAGTACCACACCAGAGTGGCTGACCCCAGAGTGGCTGACCTCAGAGCAGCTGTTAGAAAGTATGAGCATTGTCTACCAAGTTTTCGTAAGATATCAGGTCCATCAGCAGCTATCCAATTCTTAGATTTAAGATTCTCCAAGCTCAAGATGGGCTCCTGTGATAGCACTGCTTGTAACAAGTAGCAATGTTGTAACAAGTACAAAATGCCGAGCAAGATACCAGCCAGTACTAGTTGAGAGCAATGTGGGTACTGTGTTTAGGGCACACTTTTATGCAAGTTTATATTTATTGATGGTATCTGGACATTGATCCATAGGGCACATTTGGGAATTGAAAATGTAGATAAAAACTGTAGATAATTTAAAGACAGGTATTGAAGATAGAAACAGGGTATCATAGATGTTTAAAATTAAAGAGAAGGTTATCGTTTCAAATTCATTCTTAGAAATTGCTTTCACTTGAAATTCTATTTTAAGTAGTATATAAATGGAAATCGGTGTCTGAACCATTTTAATTTCTATAATTTAATTTCATCCATTAGATAACTTTAGCTTTCTTAACTCCAATAATTTCATTTCATCTATATTAATTTATGACTTTAAGTAATGCGGTTGCTAGTTGTTTATTTATGCCAAACGTTTATATCTGTTGGCGTTAGTCAGTTTTAAAATTCTTTCTATGTATCCACAAAAAACCAATATTGTATTTTCTTTCCAAAATTTTCTTTGACTGTACTTTCTTCTAATGACATTTAGAAATAAACTTTTTTATTACATATTGAACACAAGTTTTTGCTTTTTCCCTGTTCTTTTATGATATATCTGACCACAAACCAATTCCCAGAAAGCTAATGGTTAAAGGTGGTCAGATACACAGGACAAATAACTGACTGGAAATGTCCATATACACTAACGTTATAGCAGGCTAGTAAACAACTTAATAAAGCAATGCCAATAATTGAGCGAATATCCCAATTATTACACTACTGAAGTCATAGCCGCTGCACAAAGATGAAACCACGAAGATGAAAAATATGAAACCCACCTTAGCTGGATGCTACAGGCCTCGCATTAGCTAAATATACGGATCAGTGTTGTAGCAAGGTACTTTTGAGTGGGGGGGCTGAAGACTGATGGCCGGCCTGGGGGAGGAAATTATTTGCATTTTCAGGTGGCCTCAGATGCAATTTGTTGCAATATAGCACACTTCAACACCCACTCCATTTTGTAAATAATTTTGCATTTTCACCTGGCCTTAGATGCAATTTGGTGCTCCAAATGAGATTTTTTTCTCATTTGGAAATGAAAAAGGGGTTTTCTGACTGGCGAAGCGGGGGGGCGGAATGATATTTCCGCCCCACCACATTTTTCACTGGGTGCTGGCGCCCCCCCCCCCAGCCCCCGGTTCCTACGCCCTTGATACGGATCTTGGGGGAGGGGTGAGGGGGTGATAGGAGACGTGGTTATTAGTTTACCACTAAAGACATGATTTTGACCTTGTAATGCGCGAATGTGACAATCCCCTGGCGCCATGTTACTGGGTACCGTAATTGTAAAGGTATATTTATCGTGATAAGTAGATTGTAAGGTCGTTCACTTCGGAATTAAAAAAACCCGTTTCCTGAATCAGCTAACCTTTCTTTTGGTTGACCTATATAATGATCATGAAACCGAGGGGAAAGAAAGACACGCGAAAGAAAACAAAATCTAGAAACTTGTTTGGATTTTATCAAAATTATAATTGCAGCTACGAATCATATACACTTCAAGATCAAAGACGACGAATCAGCAGTTCGGCGTATACCTTTATCTTCCATGACATAACGTCCGCAACATTGTTGGTTTCCATCAGGCATCCGTCTTTGAATCGAGATTATCAGGATATAATTCAAATAATTCAAACTTACTAATATAGGTTTCGTAATGATTCTAATTTATTCTGATGAAGTTAATACTGTTCCAATTGCCCTTTCCTGTACAAGTATCTCATATAATATACACAAATCAATTCGTAGCAGAACTACCAACAAACAACAGTTTATTTTATAGTTTACTTAAGTGCTTAAAGTCCCGACGGGATGCCTAATTTTTATTCCTAGGACGGGTAAGGGTGTCAGGTTTTTACAAATTTACAAATTCGTTTGAAATCAGAGTTAGGGTTTAGAAAGTGGGTTAGGGACTCAGCATTTTCGAAACTGAAGGATTGTCGTTCATAATCTGGGGTCAAAACTAGGAAAAAAGATTCAGAACATGTTTTTTGAAAAAGCGTCACATGTTTGGAATCCAGGGATTTGATTGGCCGATGCCCTTACAACTCTTGTTTAATATTACCATGCATGCACTGTGCGCCTATTTAATAAGCCTTCTTACATCTGTTTTCATTTCTTTCTCTCTGGTTTTCTAGAAGTAGCTTTCGTATTTATTCTATTGAAATTAACAATGTTCAAATTGATGAGACCAACATAACATATTATGTACAAATATCATATTATACATAAACAATCATATAATTGTAAAACAAACCTTAACCTATAAACACCAACAGTTTATCTTATCGTTAATTTTAAATTCCAACGGATACAAAACTTGTTATTGTAAATATACACCTGCTTCAGTTAAGCCTCTGTACATTTGTGTTACTTTTTTTACATTTTCCATGTTTTCTTAGTCGTGAAGTTTCATCATTTTGCTTGCAAACGCGTTAATACAAATCAACATACGAGTCACATAGACCCTCTGTACAGTGAAGTTCGGTACAATGTAACCTTTCTTTGTACAAGTATGCCACATCATATACACAATCAATATAAAATAAAACTATTAAACTTTAAAACTATAGAGGAACTTTTTATCTTATGGCATACTATCTAAAATTACAATGGATACAAAAGATTAAAAAGATGATTAAGAAAAAAGTATTCTGCATCAAATATTACCTCGAGTCACAAATCCTTTCGTTTGGACAAGTCACGTGCTTAGCATTGCTATTGTCACCATCTCCCTTCGCACCATACGTACATGCACATACTAGAATGGAGACACATGTACACACACGCCAACTGCAAAAATATACTAAGACTGACTACGACAAATAATAAAAGAAAAGTTCGACTTAATTGCAACTTAAAATGATCAGCGCATGGATATGTTACACAACATACTGCTTCCTCGTCTTCAACAGCATGTATGATCCTAGATGATTTAATTCCACTATTTCAAACAAAGTTGTCAAAGCCTTTCACAACAGATATAATTCTAACCATCTTAAAGCATATTTAAATTAAATTTGCCATGCTTGTCTGTGCCCCTTTTATGTTTTTCTTCAGAGATAAGGCAAGGGGCATCTGACAAATCTCTAAATAACACAAACCCACATAACGTACAATCACAAAAAGTCGGGTTGCCTATGCCAATGGATTAGGACAACGTTAAATACCTGATCCGAGATCAGGCAATACACAGAAGCCATAATAAAATCAAGTCATTTCATATATGTATAGTCACAGTGAAGTGTTTGTTTTTCTTGCAACTTTCTATAGGACCCATCATTAGGTTTGTAGATCGTGCTCTGATATTCCCGTCCCTCGATTGGAAGCTCAACCATATCACACTGTTCATTACCTTTTGTGATTGGAGAGCTGAATGCATCATCATAATCCAGAATACCCCCTCCATCGTAATATGTATTAGGAGGCGTATTGTTAAGCCTCTGGCCATTTACGTTACCTTTATCAAAAATACTGAAGGAATACTCGCCTGCCAACGACCCAGGAAGTCGTTGCGAACTTGGACGATGAAGTTTTCCAACAGCCTCCTCCTCCTTATCTTTAAACTTGTACTCAGCCGGAATTTGTTCGTAAACTGATTGTGACGTATTTGGCCCTTTTGGTTCATTTGGTAGCGGTAGATGACACCTTTTTGTTGCCTTGCCTTTTGTTGTTTCGTAATCAATCATGTCACCCAGCCGGAAGCTGACGGGACGTCGCTGACGTTTAGCTACCTTCCATAACACTACAGCAAACACGAACAAAACGGACGTAAATATGGTCACCACAGTGATCATCGCAATGGACGTGATGGATTGGTCATTCAAATTCAAAACTGGAAGCATCTTCTTGTGAGGATAAACGGTGGTCTTCTGCGAAATTACGGAACTACTTAGAAGGGGAGTGGACCAGGATTCTTCCTCTGTGTGGACTGTTTCTGTTGTGATCGATAACGTCGTGGTGATGTCATTTTGTGTGGTAATGGTTGGAATGGCAACAGACGTGGTTGGAAAACAGTTTCCCAATTCTGAGAGAGACAAAGAATGGAGTCTTCTGTTAGACAAGCCCTCTGGTGTTCGACAAACTGTTTCCTCGTCATTTGTCGACCTCCACGATACGGTGTTTTGATGGTCGAGAAACCAAGCCATAAATCCCCAAAGTGTACAGTCGCATTTCCACCTGTTTCTGCTTAAGTATATTTCTCCTTGGGAGGAAATAACGTTAGTTAGAGGAAGGAAAACGTCTTCCGGTATCGTTCTCAGTTCATTTCTTTCAAGATCGAGCACCCTTAGGTGTTGTAAACCGTTGAATGCTCCATTACCTACTCGATTCAAATAGTTATTACTCAAGTTAAAAATCTCCAGTTTATGATCTTCGGTAAAGAAGTTATTCGGTAAAACTTGAAGCTTGTTATACGACAAATCCAGAACCCTTAGTTGAACGAAATTTCGCAAACGAGATGGCATTGACCTGAGGTCATTATAACTAAAATGAAGTTCGAAAATGGATGTCGAAATTGAGCTCTGGATATAGGTACGATACAGTTTATTACAATCTACTGATCTGCCGGAAGGAGAAGTTGGAGAACCGTAAGTTACGGTAGAACATTGACAACCGCTCGGACAAGCGGAAGCAATTCCATCGAAGTTGACGATTGAGAAGATGACGATGCAATTAAAGAATCGAAGAGCAACAAGTTTGGTAAATGAAGCCATTGCACACAAGTAGATGACTCAAGCACGCAACGATCTACAATAGAAGTAATAAATAAGTACAGCATTTAAATAACTATGCACTTACATGCATTGCGTTTGAATTTACGAACAAGCTATATATGTTAATTATTGAACAATGTTGTGGAACATTTTTGTGGAATTTGAAAACATTGTTGTGTTTCCAAATTGCCCTAATTCCAAAATAACATTTTTCAAATCCCATAACTTAACTTAAATCGATCGATAATTTTTTTTATCTATGACCAGTTTTAGTTTTTTTTTCTCATTTTTCGTATGTTTTTTTCGGTAAGTTTACAACAGCACGAAAAAAACTAAAAACCTCCATTTAATTTTTCACATGTATAGGCTAGATACTTATGATTTGGTAAAGAAGAATTTCACTGTATCAATATCAGTACAGTTCCCTGCTACAGCTTTGCCCTTGAGTTAACAAGAAATGAATGCAACATAGACTATTGGTTTTATAGTTTCTAAAGACAAAAATAAATGCATATTTTCTTAAATTGGATGATATTCCTGTTAACTTACCTGTTTTAACTGCCAGGCGGCCAAGTGTAGAACGTTCTGGATATAGATTAGTTACTCTAGGGTTTATATTGCGAATTCTCGCTGGATATTATTCTGTTAACAGGTTTTTGTATCACTTTTTCTTTCACAATCTAGGGACGTTCATATATTTGAACCAGGTGCCTGGTCAAATGGCAAAGCTGCAATATGATGTCCCTTACATATACAAGGCCGTAGCTATACCGTGGGGCTGGGCACGTTCTCTTCCCCAGGCTCCTCCCCCCTGAAATTTTTTCCAAATGGTTTATACCATAAAGGAAAAACACAAAATTTTGCTTTACACAGTTAAAGCTGGCTATGCGCCTATATATAGCCACTACCCATGGCCAGTTTTCAATCACATTAGCTTTCCACACTGTACATGTATTCGGGAGAAAACATTGCCATGGTAGATGAATGTTTGATAAGTAGTTACAAATAACCACTACACCGTTTATAGCCAGTAGTCAATCACATAAGCTATTCACACTGTACATAATGTGGTGGGATACCAGGCTCGTATCCAGGGGGGCGTTGGGGGCGCGCGCTCCCCGGGTAAGGAAAAGAGGAGAGAAAAAAAGAGAAGAAAAAAGGGAAAAAGAGGGAGAAAAAAGTTTTGTTTGTTTACATTTGTGGTTAAGCTCTACAGAGGCTGTTAGTGGAATTAAAGCAGGACTGGGAGTTGTTATTAACTGTTGAACTGTAAGCATGAGAGCCCTATAGCCAGCCAATCAGCACTTGCCGATTCTTAGAAGTCTTTGAGCCTGAGGTATGTAGGCAGCCAGCCAAAATTTTGGCAAGGAGTGCTTCAGCATGGAACGCGAAAAGGGCAACCATATTTCGTTGTCTAAACTAAGTTTGTTGCAGTCTAAACCTCGTTGTTGCTGCTGTTTTACCACGTTGTTGCTCAAACTCACGTTGTTATTTTAACTTCCGTTGTCTAAACATACGTCGTTGTCTAAACTTACGTTGTTGCTATCGGCGCTGTTCAAAATTGCTCAACCGCGTAATGTAAACCAGAATGCAAAATGCTTTGAGGTTTCGATGACTTCAGTACACTAGAAAGGTGTTAGTGTAAGCAGAACTAGCTGTTACTATAGAAATGGCCCGAACCACCATTTTGATACATTAAATAAACACAGGCCAGTCTACTGTACGTGGCTATACACACCTGCACCAAAAACAATAGGGGTCTTGGAGGTCCAAGTCCATTTGGAGTCACCAAACGCAAACTTGTGGAAACCTTGTTTGATAAGCTACCGTATCTCCCACAGCCAGCCTATCAGATAACATGTGCGTTAGTACAACTCATACGAATAGGAGGCTGCACGGTAAACAACTTTTAAAATGTTACAATGTTATACTTATAGGCTATGCATATACGCTGTGAATGTCGGAAATCAAGTAAAACGTCGAGTGTCTAGACAAAGTACCAGCATAAAAATACTGCACTTTTAAACTGATTTCATTGAGCCCCTCCAACAATGTGTAGAGATAATCTGGGAATGTCGGCAATCAAGTAAAACGAGTGTCGAGACAAAATGCCAGCATAAAATACTGTACTTAAAATTGAATTATTGAAACCTTACATGATGTCTGGATTTGTTGTGAATGTCGGCAATCAAGTAAAACGAATGACAGTAATATTACTAAAGACAAATGTTTTCGTCCCGATCGAACACCAATTGCGTTTATTATATGACCTATACTTTTACTAGTGTTTATAGTTGAGAAGATGCGATCTTATCACTGCCTGTACTTTGTGAATGCTCTACACAATATATATATGGCGGATGCCATCCAGTGCCCTATCTTCGCTGTTTTACAAGGGCGGCCGTCCAACCTTCATTTCGCCTGCCCTGCCACTCTTTCCTCCTCCCCCCAACTCCGTATATAGTACCTCGATGCTTTGACCTGCAGCGATTTCACCAGCTACCCCAACTCTTCAAATATCCCCGCAAATGTAGTGTGCATATCTCGCTAAATTCCACGCAATTTGTATTAGGCCTGTTCAAACTTCGGAGTTTCAACTGCACATGCGCATATCCTGAAAATTTGTGGAGAAAAGATCATATCACCTTACCTACAACACATAGCCTTAGTCAAAACTCGAGTGTATCTTGGATGATTCGTTTCTTGCATAACATGTTAGCGGGTTTTTTGGTCTAAAATTCTTTACAATGCTGAGCGAGGTTTGTGCATATTCCATTTACAACACAATCCCTTTCGCAAATCGAAACTCCGAACTGGATTGGTGTTACGAATGAACTTGCTTGGCGGGTTTAGTAAACTAGTTCTGTGAGTCATATTGCCTACGTACTTCAATACTGTGCCCCTCTTGTTACTCACGAAGCGCAGACTACATCCAACCATAGAGCAACTGATCCAACATTTACCCTGGATGCTTTTCAGTATTTGGAAACAACCAACTCCACGAAAATTATAGTATTTAAATAACATTTTTACTCAATGTCGAAACTTCAATGACTACTTTTGACGATGTATGACTGCAGTAGTTTATGCACACGAATTAGTGTTGCACCAGAATCATGAATTAAGCACGTGGTCAAAGGGACCGCAAAACTTTACGCAAGTTTGCAACGAAGAAATAATTGTGGTATAAATGCACATTTTACATTATCAACTTTCAAAAGGGAGAGAACATAACATACTGTGAGATTTAAAGTCCTTTTCAGTATCAGAGATGTTGTGGTAGCTTCCCGCAAAATTCATAGATTGTCTCAACTCATAGCTTTCTGTGATAAAACAATTATTCAAATATGACATTAACAATATAAATGTAAATAACGTCCTCGGAGTTGTATCAACTATCATGTAAATATCGTTAACAACGTGATTTTGTTCGACAAATCAGGTTGTTAAGGATATTTACATGACTGTTGCTACAAATCCGGCATGACATTAACGATTACCCCCCCCCCCCCCCTTTCGCGTTACATAGTTAAACCATCATACTTTGCGTTCATTGAGCACTGAATATGCAAGCATGTTTGCAGACAATGGGTAAGGGACTATTAACCAAACAAATCTCGGGAAATTTGAGAAAACATCATTGGCTGTATTTAGCATGAAAATCTCTGTAATAGATATGTTGTTAGCACTGCATGGAAGCAACTTGCGGTTGATTGTTATAATTTTTTTGAAAAGAAAGAATGTGTTCACAACGGAACTTTAGATAGCAACGAAAGTGTAGACATTAACGTGAGTTTAGACATCAACTGTAAGGTTTATAAATCAACGTGAGTTTATACATTAAGACGCGTTTAGTCGTCAACGTGACTTTAGACATCATCGTAAGTTTAGACATCAACGAACAACAGCAACATGGTAAAATAGCAGCAACAGCTTTAGTTTAGACAGCAACAAACTTAGTTTAGGCAACGAAACAAACTTAGTTTAGGCAACGAAATACGGTTGCCCTTTTGCACCATTGGTGCTCTAGTTGACGTTTCCATTTTTCCTTTCTCACTAATGTATCTATATATATATATATACTATATATGGTCTAGCATAACGCGTGTGTGTGTGTATGGACGCCTTGAACAATTGTTCAATTGTGCAATGGAACCAACTGTGGCTGGTCTTGAACTCGACCGAGTCGTCGGGGAACATGAAGCATTTCGGGAAGGGGCGACCGCCCCCCCCCCGGGCAAATTTTCTCAATGATATCGCTAGTAATTTAAATAGACAATAAATAGACAATGCTTAGATGCAACTTACAAGGCCTGGGAAATGTCATTTCTAGCGACCTGGGAGGCTTTTTCGGCCAAAATTTTCTTGTACGCTTCGCGCCAACCCATGGTGGCGCTTCGCTTAGATAGTTTGCCTACAGGCTTCGCCCTTCCGTTGGCAAATTACTCGCTACACGCCTGTAATTCGAATTTGTAAAGCAAAGAGCAGACATCACATAATATCAGTGAGCATGAAAATGCATTTTCAAAAATGAACAGCCTCAAAACTGTCTATGTGTGTAGTCAAAGGCGTAGGAGCCCAATTGGATTTGGGGGCTGTAACGACTTGCCCGAAAAATATAACCAAAATTTCAACATGTCAATGTCAATATCATATAAGCAAGCATAGGTCATTACATCGCATGGTATCGTGTACCGTACGGTCCGTCAAAGTTGCGCAGTCATCCGCAGGCTGCTAATGTAAACAACGAAATGTCTTATGTAGATGGAGAAAAGCATACAGGTCCAATTATGTCAAAACTCTCTTTTACAGTAGTAATGGCGAATTAGTCTGCCAAGCTTAGAACTTTATTTTAATTACCAAGGAGATCATTTTTAAACTATTCATTTATTCTTAGCATATTGCACGAATTTTCAGGGGAACAAGTTTGGTTGGGGGGGGGGGGGGGGGGGTTGCAGCCCCGCCTCCTATGCCTATGTGTGTAGTGTTCGGTTTCGAAATATCTGATATCGGAAATATCTGCTATTTTTCATTTCCTTCAACCAAGTTTTATAATTGCCGTTATAAGAGGTTGTAATATTTCTACACCAATAAATTAACTGTGTCTGAAGTTTCGAAAACTTCCTGACCAACATTCTTCATCATACTTCCCTCTACTCGTAGCAATTTTGACCTGTCTGTTAGGGGTTCCAGGAGGTTTTTCTATATTGGTTGTCCATAGATTGAATTTTGTGCAACATTATGTATATGTTTTGAAGTGATTTTCTTCACGAGAAATGTGAATTTTCAAATTCTGAACAAATAATAGGCTTTAAACTTTGAAAAGTGGGGCTTTCGGATATTGTGGGCCGTGACGTAGAATCACCTACAAAAGCAATGATCCACAGGACATGCAATGAGGTCGAACATGATGTGTGACTGGTGAAAATCTTCAAAAAGGTTATGGATGAAAAAAAATGGGAAATACTTGGTTTTCAGGCAAAAGTGTACATCTGGTTGGTCATTTTCAAGCCCGAGAAGTGCCATTTCCGGTGATCTATGGGGTATCAAAACCTGAAATTTTCTTGTACGCTCCGCGCCAACCGATGGTGGCGCTCCGCTTAGATAGTAATTCGCGCCCCCGGGTTACAAAATCCTGGATACGCCCCTGGATACAATTGTTATGCAGGATGAATGTTTGATTAGTAGTCAGAAATAACCACTACACATAGCCAGTATTCAATCACATTAGCTATTCACACTGTACATGATGTGGTGGGTGATACAATTGTCATGCAGGATGAATGTTTGATTAGTAGTCAGAAATAAACACTACACCGTTTATAGCCAGTATTCAATCACATTAGCTATCCACACTGTACATAATGTGGTGGGTGATACCATTGTCATGCAGGATGAATTTTTGATTAGTAATCAGAAATAACCATTACACATAGCCAGTATTCAATCACATTAGCTATTCACACTGTACATCTATGGTGGGTGATACCATTGTCATGCAGGATGAATTTTTGATTAGTAGTCAGAAATAACCATTACACATAGCCAGTATTCAATCACATAAGCTATTCACACTGTACATGATGTGGTGGGTGATACCATTGTCATGCAGGATGAATTTTTGATTAGTAATCAGAAATAACCATTACACATAGCCAGTATTCAATCACATTAGCTATTCACACTGTACATAATGTGTGGGTGATACAATTGTCATGCAGGATGAATTTTTGATTATTAGTCAGAAATAACCATTACACATAGCCAGTATTCAATCACATTAGCTATTCACACTGTACATCTATGGTGGGTGATACCATTGTCATGCAGGATGAATGTTTAATTAGTAGTCAGAAATAACCATTACACATAGCCAGTATTCAATCACATTAGCTACTCACACTGTACATATAAGGTGGGTGATACCATTGTCATGCAGGATGAATTTTTAATTAGTAGTCAGAAATAACCATTACACATAGCCAGTATTCAATCACATTAGCTATTCACACTGTACATATATGGTGGGTGATACCATTGTCATGCAGGATGAATGTTTAATTAGTAGTCAGAAATAACCACTACACATAGCCAGTATTCAATCACATTAGCTATCCAAACTGTATATATATGGTGGGAGATACCATTGTCTTGCAGGATGAATGTTTAATTAGTAGTCAGTTTACTTCTCACAGGTATAGTGTTTAATCATAAATGAGCATCCACACTATACATATGATGGTAGATACCAATGTTATGCAGGATGAATGTTTTTGTTTGTGAGTTGCGTTCCTTACAAACAATGATAGTAATTTACGTGTTCCTAAAAGGTTAAAAGTCCCTACTGATGAGACTGTTGTTTCCAGTTACTATCGTTACGTTTGATAGGTTGGTTATGAAATCAATTTCTGATGATGTAAACACAAAAGAGGATAAGAGGGGCTTTATTGCTATTTAAAAGAAATCGCTGTCGAAAAATGGGAACGCTATACGCAACGGGAACTGACACAATGGGTTGGAAGTACAATACACTTCGTACACGTGTCCTATCTCAAACTCTTAACGGTCAAGTTACATAAATATCGACAAGTGCCATTTAAGTCATCAACGAAAAAATGGTGGGTAGGGAGTCTCCTTTTAGTATGATTTTGTAGTAAATATTCACAAAATGATGACGAGGTACTTTTTTGCTAAAGTTTGAACTGATTCGTAGAGATCGAACGAATGAAAAACTGTGATGAATTATTATGCAAAAGTACCAAAAACGATTGTAGAGGTAAGGTTCGTTTAGTTCTTTTTGAAAACGGAATCACTTTCAACGACCTTAACAAATTGAGAGGGTGACTGCGGATTGTAAAGTCAGCAATGACAATAAAGCGGGTTCGGTAATTACTCTTACGGTTAGATTCACGTTCGACCCGACAGCAGACAGAAACTGTGTAAACTAAACTGAAACTAAACTGAATTAAACAGGTCACGCATC
Source organism: Apostichopus japonicus (assembly GCF_037975245.1). Classification (NCBI taxonomy): domain Eukaryota; kingdom Metazoa; phylum Echinodermata; class Holothuroidea; order Aspidochirotida; family Stichopodidae; genus Apostichopus; species Apostichopus japonicus. The sequence continues at coordinate 16,519,486 of NC_092579.1, forward strand.
CGGGGTATATGTATGCTAAGTTCTTTCATCCGCTCTTATATCCTTTCGGGGAAACATTTCATACTTTAGTTTTGATTTTATTCATGCTTGTTCCATTCAACTCTCCCGCAATAACGAGAATAATCACAAAACACCTTCCGTTTAGCCATCCAACAACATGCGAATCTATTTCCCCATGGAACAAATTAACCTAATTATGTATAAAAACAGGTGCGTATCCAGGGGGGGCGTTCGGACGCGCGCCCCCCGGGTAAGGAAAAGAGGAGAGAAAAAAAAAAGAGAAGAAAAAAGGGAAAAGGAGGGGAAAAAAGAAAAGGAGGAGAGGAAGGAAGGGAAAAGAAAAAGAAAAAAGAGAGAAAAAGGAGAAAAGGAGGGAGTAGAAGATAGCCAAGACCTCGGGAAGAGAAAGATCCCTATTATATACACAGGGTAGCCAGTGACAGATCAAGGATTACGGAGGGGGTGTGCGCCTCACCCTACCCCTTACCCCGACAACTCCATTTTTGACGTTTCCGTTTTTCCTCTCTCACTAATGTACTTGAACTCGACCGAGTCGTCGGGGAACATAACGCATTTCGGAAAGGGGGCGACCGACCCCCCCCCCCCGAGCAAATTTTCTTTATGACATCGCTAGTAATTTCAAAATAGACAATGCTTAGATGCAACTTACAAGGCCTGGGAAGTGTCATTTCCAGCGATCTGGGAGGCATTTTCGGCCAAAATTTTTCTTGTACGCTTCGCGCCAACTCATGGTGGCGCTTCGCTTAGATAGTTTGCCTACAGGCTTCGCCCTCCCTTGGCAATTACTCGCTACACGCCTGTTCGAATTTGTAAAGCAAAGAGCAGATATAACATCATATCAATGAGCATTGAAATGCATGTTCCACGATGTACAGCCTCAAAAACTGTCAATGTGTGTAGTCAAAGGCGTAGGAGCCAGATTGGATTTGGGGGCTGTAATGACTTGCCCGAAAAAAAAGCCAAAATATTTCGCGCGCTAAGCGCGCATTCAACATGTCGATGCCAATATCATATAGGCAAGATCGGTCATTACATTGTATGGCATCGTGTACCGCACGGTCCGTCAAAGTTGCACAGTATACCGCCGGATGCTAATTAAACAACCAAATGTCTTATGTAGATGGAGAAAAAGCATACAGATCCATTTATGTCAAAACTCTCTTTTACAGTAGTAATGTCGGCCAAGCTTAGAACATTATTTAAATTACCAAGGAGATCATTTTAAGCTATTCATTGCTATTTATTTTTCTTTCAGTAGGTGCCCCAAAAAATGGGAAAACAATTGGGGGGGGGGGGCTGCAGCCCCCGCCTCCTACGGGACCTACGCCTATGAGTGAAGTGTTCGGTTTCGATATACCTGATATCGGAAATATCTGCTATTTTTCTGTTCCTTCAACCAAGTTTTGTAAAAGCCATTATAAGAGGTTTTAATATTTCTACACCAATAAATTAACTGTGTCGGAATTTTCGAAAATTTCCTCACCAACATTCTTCATCATACTTTCCTCTACTCGTTCAATTTTGACCTGTCTGTTAGGGGTTCAAGGAGGTTTTTCTATATTGGTTGTCTATAGACTGAATTTTGTGCAATATTATGGGTATGTTTTCAAGTGATTTTATTCACGAGAAAAGTGAATTTTCAAATTCTCAACAAGTAATGGGCTTAAAACCTTCAAAAGTGGGGCTTTCGGATATTGTGGGCCGTGACGTAGAATAACCTACAAAAGCAATGATCCATCGGACATGCAATGAGGTCGAACATGATGTGTGACTGGTGACAATCTTCAAAAAGGTTATGGATGGAAAAAACTTTTGGGAAATACTTGGTTCTCAGGCAAAAGTGTACATCTGGTTGGTCATTTTCAAGCCCGAGAAGTGCCATTTCCGGTGATCTGGGGGTATCAAAACCAGAAATTTTCTTGTACGCTCCGCGCCAACCGATGGTGGCGCTCCGCTTAGATAGTAATTCGCGCCCCCCGGGTTAGAAAATCCTGGATACGCGCCTGAAAAAGGTAGAAGAATATATATTTTTTTCTTACAGAAAAAGAAACTGTACCATATCATACCTCCAGTAATACCAAGGACGTTGCATTTTTCTTATTTTTTAAAATATATTTTTTATTTGCATTGATCTCTTGTTCAGTATAACTGTGGAAACAAAATAACAAGGATGTCATATAATAAATTCATTTTTCCAAAAAAGTAATAGCAATAATCTCTTATAGTGTGTACATGTTACAACAGTCAAAATGCTTCATGTGAAGCACATATAATCTTCAAACTTTTTAATTCCTTTTTTTTGGGGGGGCTATTTTTTGTTAATAAGTATATAAAATCTGAATATGCAGGCGAAAGCGTAACTGATATTTAAATGTTTGAAAACATGGTAACGTATTGTTTAACTTTCAATAAAAGATTTCATATTTCGCATAAAAATTGTGAAACTATACTTCCTCGTTTTGTCTTCATAATAGCCAAAGCAAACGTTTTCATAATTAATTTTAAACTTTTTGACTTAAAGATATCCATATCAATGTTATTCCATACATCTGCCACCCTTCTGCATTGCCAAAAAAATTGATTCACCGACATTGCATTAATTAAGCAAGAGCGAAAAAAGGCGTAATTTTAAAGAAATTGTAATTTTAAAAGTAAATTTTCCTGTGTACAGTATCCCTTTAAGTGTAAATGGCGACATTTCCTTGTAACTGGTCGACTATGCATCTCTCTGTTAGAATATTTAGAATAATGTACAGCATGTACAAAACTGAGCCAACTCTCTCTTTTGGCTCTTTGCAATCATTTTGAGACTTTACTAATTAAATATGAACTATATGGTGTTCACATTTGTTGTAAATTCCTTTAAAAAAAGAAGGATTTAAACCAGGGTTGTCCAACCTATGGCCCGCGGGCCACAGTCCGGCCCGCCGCAGGGTTGCGTTCGGCCCGCCAGAGATGCTCTACGGTGCGAAATTTTAGTGAGCAGTTTTAAGCCAGATAATCAATCATTCGAACCTTCTGGGTCCAAAAAACTGCATACAGGTTAGGTTGTGTGACTCTCTCAGTGGAGGGGGGGGGGGCGGCTGGACTTTATTCATCTGTTTTATCAGGAAGGAAAATAAATCAGTGTGCTCCGCGCGCAGTGCTCACATTTTGTTGCCTTGGGCTTCGGGCGAAAAATCGAGAGTAGGATTCATGCAGCCCCCTCCTTCATCATAATCATTCAATGTGGCCCTCCTCTGCAAAAGGTTGGACAACCCTGAATTAAACAAACGCAGTTTAAGTATTACACAACTGAAATATGAATTTCCAAATAAAACCAAATTTAGTTCGATACTTTCTCATGATCAAGTATAGGCATAGCTTATATCTGTACAGCAGTCATGGCTCATGAATATGCATATATTTATGAACGAATAGTGTCAAAACGCCTGTCTGGGTTACCCGTTTATTTAATTGAGACAAAAGTGTTATATTTATGTTTCTTACATTTTCGTTAATAGAGAACATTGTATTATGTGTTCATTTTGACATTATCTAACCTGGAAAAAGGTAAAACCATCTTCTAGGAGTCATGAATATGCATATTAGGCTTATTCAATGTTAAATTTGTAACATATTATAGAAACAGGATAGGTGACAAGCATAGGGTTAAGTCTTCTCACATGGTTCTAATATTTACATATCTTATAACCTATATGTGATCAAAACAGAAAGTGCTCGTAATAATCTACAATTAGATGTTATCCTAATCCTTTCTTCTATAAACACAGAGTCGTTCGGGTTTTTTCCAGCTTGTATCTTTTCGAGATGCTGCAGCATGACGTCACCATTTTACTGAATTAAAAAAAAATAATGACTAATTGTAATCTCATCTTTATTCCGCCAAGCATCCATTATTTACAGTAATCAATTATTGTCTCCACATTTTGGCTTGCTGCGAAATGGTCAAAGTTATTCAACTTATTTTTTTTCTTGGGGCCTACATCTATAGTCATCACAAGGAAACTGAACTGTTGATGTTCTGAGCTGCGTCAGCCAAAGTGTGTCAGCCAACCACGAGTAACCCATCGGTTTGCTTTTAAATATTATATTTATATAGATATCTTGGTTATTTTTGCTGAAACTTCTTAAAACTACTAGAAAAACAGAAAGATTGAAAAATAGGTATGATTGTTGCCTCAGTGCTCGATTTGAAAATCTTACAGTGAAACTTAAGACTTTCCGAGACAACAATTTAGTGCTATAGTTGCTTTTCGGAGCTATGTAGTAGGTATAGTGATCTTACACACATATATCGAGGAGCTCAAACAAAATTGTGTTCAAGTTTCATCATGTCCTTGAAGTGGTTAATATCATTGTGCTTAATATAATATACTTTCATGTGTTTGTCTGCTCTCTCTATGAATTTAGATGATTCGTGTTTCCAATCATGAGGCATGAGTTGCTACTTCACAACTAATGTTTTACATAGCTCTACAAGTAACAGACAGCAAAAACGATCAAAACTAATAAACAACAATGAAGCACAGATCAATACGTAATATGAATATGGAGATATAAATTTTTCAGTATTTTATTCAACAACATGATTTGCGAAAAGGATAGATCAGAAGGGGTGGGTGGGGGTGTCTGAATTTTTCTTCAAGAGGAGGTATAAGACGCATGAATTGTTCTTCAAGAGGAGGTATAAGACGCATGAATTTGATATCATTGGGTTAAACCACAAAATGACCTCATTTGTGTTTAACAAAGATAGCATTTCAACAAATTGGTGCATGAATTACAAGAAAAGAGGTAATGTGTACATTACATTTAGCGATAAGCACCAAAGAGGACACTTCTCATGCAGGTGAGCCTGAAGGGGTGGGTGACTGCCTTGCTCCACCGAGTCTTCCGCCCATGCTCGAAGCTATAACTATTGCACACAGCAAACCCAATCGTTTTATCACGTGGTTTAGTCAGAGGGAAGTATATATGATATACCTTATTAGAACGCTTGATTTTATCGGTGAATCGTAGTCTGATGTTCGTGTAGTAAGACGCTTTGTCATATAGTAATGTCTTTGTGTCCCCTATGATTGAACTTTAATATGCATGGATTACAATCTACGTACTCATTCGGTGTATCGCAGTCTGATATTGGTGTAGTAAGACGCTTTGTCATATAGAAATGTCTTTGTGTCCCCTATGATTGAACTGTAATATGCATGGATTACAATCTGCGTATTCATTATCTTCTTCATCATAATAACATCCATAATCATTTGCATCTTTAAGTGCCAGGTCCGGAATTCGAATAATGACCGCTTGCCGGGTTGTCGTAGACGATCCGGTTATTTACTTGTCAGCCTTTCGTCAAAAATCTTCCAGGAATAGGTCCCTTTCAACCACCCAGAATCTCGTTGCCAACTTGGACCATCGTTTTTTCTAACAGACTGAAAGCGAAACGTATTGAAATCACCTGGAATGTATTCGTAATCAGAAGTATTTGCCAAGTTACTAGGGCTTTCTGGTAGCGGTTGCTGACATCTTCCTGGTGTATACGAGACCCTACTTGTCACATCAATTTTCGGTTTGCCGCTATCCAACTCAATCGGCTGGATGCTGACGGGAGCTTGCTGACGTTTAGCTACCTTCCATAATACTACAGCAAAAATAAACAAAATAAACATAAATATGGTAACCACAACGATCATCGCAATGGCCATGATGGATTGCACATTTAGATTCAAAGATGGTATAATCTTCTTGTGAGGATCAACGGTGGTCCTCTGCGAAATTAGGGATCTACTTAAAAAGGGAGTGGACCAGGCTTCTTCCTCTGTGTAGACATTTTCTGTTGTGACTGATAACGACATGCTGATTGCCTTTTGTGTGGTTCTGGCTGGATTGGCAACATACGTGGTTGGAAAACAGTTTCCCAATTCTGAGAGAGACAAAGAATGGAGTCTTCTGTTGGACAAGCCCTCTGGTGTTCGACAAACTGTTTCCTCGTCATTTGTCGAACTCCACGATACGGTGTTTTGATGGTCGAGGAACCAAGCCATAAATCCCCAAAGTGTACAGTCGCATTTCCACTTGTTTCTGCTTAAGTATATTTCTCCTTGGGAGGAAATAACGTTAGTTAGAGGAAGGAAAACGTCTTCCGGTATCGTGTTCAGTTCATTTCTTTCAAGATCAAGTACCTTTAGGTGTTGTAAACCGTTGAATGCTCCATTACCTACTCGATTCAAATAGTTATTACTCAAGTTCAAAGTCTCCAGTTTATGATCTTCGGTAAAGGTATTATTCGGTAAAACTTGAAGCTTGTTATTCGACAAATCCAGAACCTTTAGTTCAACGAAATTTCGCAAACGAGATGGCATTGACCTGAGGTCATTATAACTAAAATGAAGTTCGATAATGGATGTCGAAATTGAGTTCTGGATTTCTCTAAGATACAGTTTACTACAATCTACTGATCTACCGGAAGTAGAACCGTGAGTTACGTCATTACAATCACAACCGCTCGGACAAGCGGAGGCAATTCCATCGAAGTTGACGATTGAGAAGACGGCGATGCAATGGAAGATAGAAAGACTAAAACTGGGTATAAATGAAGCCATTGGAAACCATGAGGCGATGCGAGTCAATTATTTAACGGTTCTCCTCAGAAACAGTTGGCAAACTGCAATAGAAGCAACGATGAAGAGATGAATTACACACGCCCATATTTTACAAACATTAATTATATTAATTAACTATATTAATTAACTACTGTTTTGCCGATATCACTTTCGTTAATCCTATAACTGAGTCAAAGTTTAGAGCTGTTATCAATGATTTGATTTTGAGACTGGAATGATTCAAATTGCAATATTCGTCAATACGGCCATACAATTGTTTACTGTACAGATTACAGTGTGCAAGAGTCGAAATATGAAAATTTTATTAGTAAGACAAATAGCAGCCATAAAATATAATCATACCATCTTTATGCACAACATTTACTCAGGTATTGAGGCCTCATCATCTGTTTAGTCCAAAAGGAGTTATATTGAGATGTTTAGAATTTCTTTATATTTGAAAATCTAAAACTAAAAGTGAAATACAAATGCAGAAAAGATTTGTGTTTTCTTGGACGACGACATATCAGTATAACTTACATTTTTCTAAGATCATCCTCAAACATTTCATATAATGTCACAAATATGAGTCCTGGCTTCATGCAAAGAATAGTTCTGTGCAGGGTGTGACAGGGCATTAAATGAAAATACTGTCACGTGAAAATGGAAGAAACTGGATCTTATGTAACAATGCATCGATCTTTCAAAGATGATGATAACTTCCGGAATCAGTTTTAGGAGCTAGAAAAAATGGATAACGTTAACTACTTATTTCCGTTTTTAGCACATGATATTCATAGCTGTGAGAATGTTGAGCATGAACCAGACTTGGGTATTGAATCCATACTGGTTATTGTATTCTATCATAAAGTAGCTTACCTGTGTTGTACTCAGTCGCGTTCTGAAATAGTCTCGGGCTCGTGTTTGTACGTCAAAGGGGATTCCACATATCCACACGGAAGGTTGGTCAAGATGATCGTACCCATACAGTCGTATTGCTTAGCCACTGCCAAACAATATCCTTAATCGGACCTAAGTGACTTGTTATTTTGCCATAGTATGATGTGTAATGCGCAGAACTTAATGTGAGGCAGTAATTCAATTTCGTTGACGTGGGAATATTTTTAATCGTTGTTTCTAACTATAAATCAATATGCGTTACTGTTTAGATCAGTTAACTGTTATTAAGACAGTTTTGGGAATTGTTGTCAGGTTCCTTCTTTCCTCACCCATTTAATAACCTTTACTTTCGTCTGTATAATATTGATCTGGTTTCAATTACTATTCTCAGAAAGCTTCCTTTAAATAGCACTTTCGTTTCTAACATGTTATTGTATTTCTAGCACTTTGTTTTTCCCCTCATTAAGAAAAGCAAAGGTATAACAGATGATAGTTTCTATCAAGCGCAGTATCTCTCATGCCCTGTTGACTAAAACAAAAGAAAGAGTGCAGTATATTCCCTACCCTGTTGACTTAAAAAAGAGGAACTTCATTTTCGTCTTGATATAGCAACAGTCTTATAAACTGGCCAAAGGGCTGTAAGCTTTGTCACCAACAAAGAGATACGTAGAACAGCCTCTGTATGCAGACTCACTCTCCCTTCCCAGCACCTGTCTCTGTTTCCTAGTAACTCTATCTCTCTCTATGTTCCCAGCACATGTCTCTGTTTCTATCTGTTTCCTAGTAACTCTCTCTCTGTTCCCAGCACCTGTCTCTGTTTCTATCTGTTTCCTAGTAACTCTCTCTCTGTTCCCAGCACCTGTCTCTGTTTCTATCTGTTTCCTAGTAACTCTCTCTCTCTGTTCCCAGCACCTGTCTCTGTTTCTCTCTGTTTCCTAGTAACTCTCTCTCTGTTCCCAGCACCTGTCTCTGTTTCCTAGTAACTCTCTCGCTGTTCCCAGCACCTTCCTTTGTTTTCCAGTAACTCTTTCTCTGTTCCCAGCACCTGTCTCTGTTTCTATCTGTTTACTAGTAACTCTCTCTCCTTTCCCAGCACCTGTCTCTGTTTTCCAGTAACTCTCTCTCTCTTCCCAGCACCTGTCTCTGTTTCTATCTGTTTCCTAGTAACTCTCTCTCTGTTCCCAGCACCTGTCTCTGTTTCTATCTGTTTCCTAGTAACTCTCTCTCTGTTCCCAGCACCTGTCTCTGTTTCTATCTGTTTCCTAGTAACTCTCTCTCTGTTCCCAGCACCTGTCTCTGTTTCTATCTGTTTCCTAGTAAATCTCTCTCTGTTCCCAGCACCTGTCTCTGTTTCTATCTGTTTCCTAGTAACTCTCTCTCTCTCTCTGTTCCCAGCACCTGTCTCTGTTTCTATCTGTTTCCTATAGTAACCCTCTCTGATCCCAGCATCTGTCTCTGTTTCTATCTGTTTCCTAGTAACTCTCTGTTCCCAGCACCTGTCTCTGTTTCCTAGTAACTCTCTCTGTTTCCTAGTAACTCTCTCTCCCCACCCAGCACCTGTCTCTGTTTCCTATAGTAACTCTCTCTCTCTGATCCCAGCATCTGTCTCTGTTTCTATCTGTTTCCTAGTAACTCTCTGTTCCCAGCACCTGTCTCTGTTTCCTAGTAACTCTCTCTGTTTCCTAGTAACTCTCTCTCCCCACCCAGCACCTGTCTCTGTTTCTATCTGTTTCCTATAGTAACTCTCTCTGATCCCAGCATCTGTCTCTGTTTCTGTCTGTTTCCTAGTAACTCTCTCTCTGTTCCCAACACCTGTCTCTGTTTCTATCTGTTTCCTATAGTAACTCTCTCTGATCCCAGCATCTGTCTCTGTTTCTATCTGTTTCCTAGTAACTCTCTCTCTGTTCCCAACACCTGTCTCTGTTTCTATCTGTTTCCTAATAACTCTCTCTCTGTTCCCAGCACCTGTCTCTGTTTATGTCTGTTTCCTAGTAACTCTCTCTCGCTCTTATACTCTCTCCAGCCATAATCGTTACACTATGAGTATAATGATTAAGGAGCCGTTGCCTATAATGTTATGTTTAAAGTGTTTTTATTTCTATGCGTATTATTATGAAAATCATTGATAGAAAGCAATCATTGCTTATTTTCACAATGTCAACCGAAGTGATGCTGTACCTGTTACAAATAGCGACATGTTGTCAGGTTGTGAAAATGCAAGCAAACAAACAAACAAGCAAATAAGAAAGAAAAAACTCCGAATTCGTGTAACAGGTTATGTTACAGTACTTTGGTACTGATGTTATGGATTTATTTTTAAAATTTATAACGTACCGTTCCAAGAACTAAAGAACGGCGAGGGCAAAAAAGACTTCCACAAAAGCAGTCATCATTTATATGATTGGTGGTTTTTCACGGCCTTAATCGCATTTCCCAGTATTTTGTGTTTATTATTAAATATGATACTATACTTTTGTTCCTACAGCCAGTCTTGGTCAGATGAATCCGAGGAAGGAGTCCTTTGCAGCATCACTTACATACGGGCTACCTGCACAACCTGCACAACCAGCAAATATCAGTCAGGTATATCGACAGGGTCATAACTGTTTACCGTACAGTAACCGTCGTTAACTACCAGAGTTGTGACAGCATTCTGAATGATAACTATAGATATTTTCGTCTCTGGTATATTGATTTTTAGCAATCTCCCACCATTGTACGGTCTTTGCCTTCTCAACTGAAAATCTGAAACTTCAATCATTTTAAATGGAGAAGTGGATTCTTCTTGGAACGATTTTGATCAGGAAGATTTTGTTCTGTGGATCTGTAAAAGCAAATGGCGTGATCCTAGCTGACATAGTGAACCAGTTAGATACTACCAACTCGCTGGTCGCCTGGGCCTTTTCACTACAAAATGGGATTGCTTTATTGATATGTGAGTATGATAAATATATATATATATATATATATATATATATATATATATATATATATATATATATATATGTATATATATACGTTTCATACATATATATATATATATATATATATATATATATATATATATATATATATATATATATATATATATATATATATATATGAAATGTTCATACCCTAAAATAAGATTACATGAATTTATGGTCATCATTTCATATTAAACGTTCAATGTGTCCACCATTAGATTCTATAATATATTATAAGGAACTTGTTGTGTCCCTGTTTTATCATTCATAATTTAATCCGTGCGTCATAAACCCAGTTTTCCTGACACGAAAAATACAGTATTCGATGAAAATGTTGACAATTTTGCGGGTAATCAGTTTTTAGATATAACAACAAGTACAACACAATACATGACTGTGACATATCTTTCTGTATTACAGTATAGTGGTTCGTCATGTGTTGATAATGTGAAGAAACTTAAAAGTACGGGTCTGTGGCAATGCAAATCGATTGATTGGAGTCACGATATTTTCTAGTGGGAAGGTACAATTAATGAATAGAACAATGGATGAATTGCGAATGCGTATTTATATATCAACTTCTCGGGCTTTCCTCTTCCGCGCTCATACTCTTTCGTACAAATTCAGAAAATTTAAGGTAATTCGTGAATGGCACTTTATTGATCTCTTTAAAGCCTTTACATAATAGCCCACTCTCATGCATGAGCTCGATAGATCATACGGTGTATATATATAAGAGGGCATCCTTTGCAATTGTTCAGAAATTAGCTCCTAAGGCAATCGTTATACCAGTACGTTTGTGGCTAATATACCAAGACTTAAACCTACAAAATGTTGGTTGTGACGTGCCACAGGGGTATATTCTTGGACGGTCCTTTCCTACTTGGTTTTGATAACGACATTCATCGTTCAAGTGATAATATATTAATGACTCAATATGTTGACACCAACCTGTAATGTCCTGGGACTCAGACCCTTTGTCAATTACTGTTAACTTACTATTGAAGAAGAGTTGCATCATGCATTGATGTGGCTTCATCTCATGATATATTTGATCCAATCAAAAAGCAGTATACAAACAACAAAGTACGAAAGCACAAAGCGGATCAGGATGTACAAAGGGAAACCAGATTCATATAGCCCGGAGGCCTGTACACCCTTACAATAAGAGACCTAGAACTAAAATAAATATATAAATATATAATATTCACAAATAAACCATAAGAAAGATAAGAATTAAAAATGACAAATTACACATGTGATAAAGCTAAGAAATGTTCCTTAATATTGCACAAAAATGACTGGTAAGAACCACACAAGAGCGAATTCCTGGTCTCAAGGGGAAGTTCATTCCAAATCCTAGGAAATTGGTTAACTCAATCAATTCATTTTTAAAACATTTGTTCTTGCAAAAGCATGATTAAAAAGTAAATTATCAGTGTGGTGGGAATTTACAGTGATGTTTACAATAGCAGGACAAGAAATTTACCAAATGGGCACTTTGTAACAAAAGGAACCAATAGAAGTTCTTTATGCTAACAAACTTTCACCTTACTGCCAATAGTATCCGTTCTGTGATGTTCTCTATTCGCAACAAATCGATCCCATCAAGTCGCAAGGGGCATAATATCTAAAACCCTGCAGATAAAATGTTATCAGGTTGTGCAGTAAATTGTTCAGGGTGCCTTTGAAAATATATATTGATAAGACCCCTAGTATGAACAGCCTAGTGTACCTTTCTTTTTCACAAAGTTATCTTCCCGTATCTATTTTCTGTACTGCCCAGAGAACGCCTGCGATAAAGCATTTGATTGATACTATTTGTATCGGACAGATCCTTGGGCATGTCAAATACAGTGGGCAAGCACATTCGTGGTAGGCAGAAACGGACTCTGAGGCATGTACAGTTTGCACGCAAGAAAAAGAATATTACAAACGACTTGACCAAGACTATCGAAAATACAGTTTTCGGTGACAATGTTAACAATTAAAAATTTTGTAAACATAATTTAAAAAATATTATAACTTAGCACCACATTTATTGTATATGCAGCAAAATTTCTAAAGGAGTCGGTATTCTTAACCGACTGAAAATTCGCTTATCAAAAAGAATTCCCCGTAATTTAGTTTGGTGTTTCAATCGTCTTTACGGGCACCAAGAAGGTGATTGTATCCCAGCAGCATTCCTGTAAATCGTTTGAATTCCACTCAGCGTTGTATAGCTCTTTGAGTGACCGTCTCAAGTTTGTACATACCAACGATAACCTTACAACTATTTTACAAAGCTCTTTTGTTATCTAAGTATTCCTAACGTCTCCTCTCTTGTATCCCCTCTTCTTTTTTGTTTACTAGTCTAGCCTGGTTTCGTAAAGATGTGGATAAATAATGGGGTGAGCAAGGTGGGGTGAACGGGGTGGGGTGAGCCGGGTGGGGTGAGCCGGGTGGGGGTGAGCCGGGTGGGGTGTCCTTTGCTTTCTTTGTTTGTCAGTTCAAACTCGATCATTTTGCTCATTGGCCTGTTTTTCTTGCTCTCCGAAGATTTCTATTCCACACGTTTTCTTGTATGTATTTATTAGTATAGTCTCCTAAATCATTCAATTATCTTTCCACTGTATGTGCTTCTGTTTGTGATTTATTAATTGTTGATGTTCTCATTATTATGTTTTAGCCAAGTTATCCCTTTTGAATTGGTTGTTTGATTGATTGAAATCAAATCTAAGAATTTCAACAACGAAAAAGACTCAATTTATGGTACATGAAAGAAACATTATATTCTCGATGGTCTATTGTTTTACACTCCAACAGCTCCGTTGGTCATGTTTCTACTAAACTACTTCTCCGAGAGACAACTCTGCATGGTTGGTGGACTACTGGGTGGCCTGGGATACATCTACTGTGGCTTAATGATGACGTCAGTTTATCAACTATTTATAGGACTGTCAGTGTCAGGTATGTGGTACAACCATCCAAAAAAGGATGTATTTCAGAACTTGGTATACAAAAAGGTTTGCTGTATAGCCTGCCGTATATAGTAATTTAAAAACGCAAAATCGGTGATACATACTGTACATCAGAAGTTCTGAACAGGTACGTCACGTCACAGAGTTGTTACATGAAATAATAGTTTTGTTCAAGTTTTGTTGATTCCGTCGCTGGGCAAATCAATTAAGGCAGGCTATCGTTTCTGTGATTATAAAGGTTCATATTGTATTGGATTGTGTCGTGTCACACAGACCAAGCCACGTGATACATATACTAATTATATCATATCCTAACTGATGTCATTATGATACCGATGTGATTAAAATCATGCACTAGGATGCTTTTGACTCTCGAGTTATCAATTGTTTCATCCTGTACCCAAAATGTCTCGAAAATTTAAGGAAAGCTTTTGTGTTATTTGTGACAAACCTGTCGTCTTAATACATTCTTTTCTGCCGATATCATACGAAATAGAGTGTTATTATCCAGTCCTTTTCCAGTCCTATACCTGAATTGCAGCTGAAACTCAGCACCGTAGCTTAATTAAGTCTCGAATAATTTTCTGTGCTGTTTTGGTAGTTTTCCTTCTGTAATATTATCAATTTTAACGACATGTGAGTGTTGTCCTGCAATCACTTTCTTTGAATGTTGTATTTCATGACATCATACGTGTACGTTTGTACATAATATGCAGCTGTTTACATGAATTTCAATATGAATTTAACCAATGTTAAAATGTATATTTCAAGCATTTCACGACAGAACATACCTCGATGTGAAAGAAAGGAACTCCTGTATAAGCGTATGCGTGGAATTCTTATAATAGCCACAGAAAAAAAAGCACGTTAGTTTGTTTTTCAAAGTTGTGTGTTATATATGAACATCACATATATCAACAACCAAATTTGCAAACTGCTAGCATTTCGTCGACAATATTTTGCAAGCAGGTCTATGAGATTTCTTTTGCTGTCTATAAGGTCAACTATATATGAGTATAGATTTACGACGTATATAAATAGGCATATACATGTTACTTGGTTCCAACAAACAAGAAGGGGGGGAAAAACGTACTGAAGTAACATGAATTCTCATCTAACACACAGGCTTTGGATTCGGTCTAGCTATTTTGCCATCTTTTGTAAGTCTGCAGTATCACTTTCAACCTACGGAATTACCATTGATCATTTCTGCAATAGGCACATTTGATTACATAGGAGTAGCCATCTTGCCTCCAGTACTGCAGCTATTTCGTAGCGATTACGGACTGAAAAATTCATTAATTTTACTCGGTGCTCTTGCATTCAACGTAGCAACCTGCGGCGCGGCCGCGAGAAGGCCGCGCAATGTTAAACAAACTAATAACAAACAAACTAATGCAGTAAGACAACCTGATCAGGAGGAACCAGCAAGTAATAGAGATACGAAAGGCATCAGAAAACTTTTCTCGAATCTAAGAAGTTTATTTCAGCACAAGAACATAGGTATTCTGCTGATAGCTGAATTTGTCGCATTCTATGTCTTTGCTTCTTGGGCCATCTTCTTAGTCTCTCTGGGAAAAACGCAAGGGTTGACCGATGAAGAATCTGTGTTTCTATCGACTGCCGGAGGACTTGGAGGTTTTATTGGGAAGTGCAGTGCAGCTGTACTTTTCAAGTTTAAACTGGTAAATCCTTTTACTGCAACGCTGATACCATGTTTTACTACGGCAGCTGTATTCGTTGTCGCTACAATGTCCACGGATTTTCATATTCTCCTAGCTTTAATTTTCATCAGCGGGTTAACCCAAGGAATAAACAGTTCTTGCGTATTTTCATTGATGCCGGGTTCGGTCTGTCCATATCACTACAGGCAAATTCTTATTCTTGAATGTTTGTCATGTGGACTCGGAACTCAATTTTCGGGATACGTTTCAGGTAATGGTTTCCAATTCTTCGTTAATCAAGCCATCTCTCTCGGATGTCTTACTTTATATGTGGTTTTATAATTTTTACCATAACGTCTGTCTGTCGTCGGCTAGTGCGTCTGTCCCCTTCTGCAGTCATTCCGTCCGTCTCTCTCTTTATGTTTCTATATACGTATTTGCCTATCTGTAAACATGTCTATCAGTCTGTAACAAGGTCCTACTGACAACTGAGTGGACAGAGTGATCTGACTTAAAGGCATTGAAGACTCGCCCAAAGCAGCGTGCCGCCATCTTTAAAAAGTTAACTTTCCGTTGCTTGCAAGTTGCTTGCAAGTTTTTCCCTTGTCGCTACAAAATGCAGACAGTAATGAAAAGTGCTACCTTGTTATCTTTAGCTGTGACCTGAGATGTCCATCGCTGTATCGTTTGTACACTGTGCTGTGGGTATTGACCGCAGCCGTATGTATATCTGACTGTACACTAGTGTCTAATTACCGACTGTAGCAAGCTGAGTGTGTAATTTCTGCGATCGATGGTGGTGTCTGACACTTCTGTTACATCTCATTCGAAACTAGTTCAGATTACCGGCATTAGACGTTTCTCTTTGCGCGAGTCTTCACACCCTTTAAGGGATTGTTTGGTTTCTAAATGAGGATATATAGGTTGTCTTATATAGTAACGATTATGAGGCAGACTATATGTCGTATCTTCTTTCATAACGATTACAAGACATGTGATTACGATTCGGTAGTTGGAACTTGTTGTTAACAAACTACGTGAGAGGATTTTTCAATACGGGCTTAGGAGCCTAATATCTTTTTTTTAAAAATCTCTCTCATGCAGGAACAATTCAAGACGTAACGGGATCTACCATCTATGTATATTTGTTCAACGCAATGCTCAACATTTTATTAGTCCTGTTATCGATCTGGTGGGCGTGTGATCCAGAACCAAACCTGGAATGTGACAAGTCGTCGCTTTGAATCAATGGTGACAGTGGTGGGATATAGTACATAACCGGTTCGGCCTTACATGCGGATATTAATGAAATTGTTTAACCAGTCAGAGTATACTTTCAGTTTGTGATGTCCATGTTTTGTAACTTGATGTGGAATCAAGAATCTTGCTTCAATTAACTGTGATACTATTTGTACTGTGACCCTATAACGTCATAAGTCACTGAGACACTCGGCCCATACCCAACACTCGCCACTGAAATAGGGAAAAAACAGCCGCAAACTTCTTAGCCTATGTTCGAGGTTAAGAGACGGCAGCTATTTTGCGCATAACAGGACTCGGTACGGTATTTAGTGCGCTTGGGCAGTAATCAGTTATACGATTCAACGTGCAAAAGCAAGTTGAACTCGAGGATACAACTTTCCCTAAAAGAAAAGAAATGTAGCTCACCCTCCCCTTCAAGTGGGAAGCTCTTTCTTCTGTCCTAACAGCTCAATTATATGAGTTAATTATGAATGTATATACAGGACCGCAAGCTAGTGCGGGGTTCTGTATATTGTAAGGGGACCTTAAATGACCGTTCACTTTCAAATACCTTCGTAGTTTTGCGTCGTTTATATATATCACATATAGATGTCACACTCCCATTACTTCACTGAATTAAATAATAACTCCAAGGTCGTTATTCATAACAGTTGAAGGCGGTATAGAGTCACTGATACTCTTGGAAATGCAAAATAGGCCTATGCTTCTTTTGCTACTAGGTGAATGCAGCACTAATGTGTAGAGTGTAATCAAATGATATGGAAAAAAGTATCGATATCTGATGGTACTGGCGATACGGTGGTTTATATTCAACCATCTTGTCGGAGAAGCGTATATAAGGAGGTGTGAAATAGCGTGATATAGGCTACATACCTGCTGATAAAAACAATTTCCCCTTCCGAACTTAAATCGGAACCCGATTAGTACTATATATATATATATATATATATATATATATATATATATATATATATATATATATATATATATATATGTATATGTATATATATATATATATATATATATATATGTATATATATGTATACATATAAATAAATATATATATATATATATATATTTACATATATATATATATATACATTTATTCAGAAATGCAGGATACATAGCCATTTACATGGAATAATTTTACACAACAGTGTTACCTTGTTAATTCATAGTAAAACTTTATTCTGGTAGATTAGATGTCTTAAAAGAGTTTGCTGTTACAGATACTAACAAATTAAGCAATTTAGCCATAACATTCACTGAATTTTGAATAAACCATCACTTACTAACAAAAACAAAGATTTTTATCAATCAAGTTGACAAAATATAGCAAAGATTTTATATATGATTATTTTTGGTATGATTTTCCCAAAGCGAACATAAAATACCAGTATTTTTTGATAAATAGTCATTTTGGGGCACGATGGATATATTGTACAAATTTGTTGTATCTTTAGGGCGTTCCAATACGCCCAACTAATATAGTGTAGCAATACACCTCTACTTGCAATTGTTTTTATCTTTGGGGCGTACCGATACGCCCCAACCAGTTTCATGTAGCAAAACACCTCTACTATTAATTGTTCTTATCTTTGGGGCATACCAATACGCCCCTAAACAGTAGCAATATAACCCTACTAGCGATTGTTTCTATCTTTGGGGCGTACCAGTACGCCCCAACCAGTTAAGTGTAGCATTACACCTCTATGATAAATTGTATATATCTTTGGGGCGTACCAGTACGCCCAATCAGTTTAGTGTAAATAACACTCCAACCATTAGCGGGGCGTATTGGTACGCCCCTTAGAACTGTATTGCAAGCCACTAAATTTTGTAACTTCTTGGTGCTAAATGGCACTCCAACCAGTAGCGGGGCGTATTGGTACGCCCCTCAGAACTGTATTGTAAGCCACTAAATGTTGTTACTTCTTGGTGCTAAATGACACTCCAACCAGTAGCGGGGCGTATTGGTACGCCCCTTAGAACTATATTGTAAGCCACTAAATGTTGTTACTTCTTGGGGCTAAATGACACTCCAACCATTAGCGGGGCGTATTGGTACGCCCTCAGAACTGTATTGTAAGTCACTAAATGGTGTTACTTCTTGGTGCTAAATGACACTCCAACCAGTAACGGGCGTATTGGTACGACCCTTAGAACTGTATTGCAAGCCACTTAATGGTGTTACTTCTTGGTGCTAAATGACACTCCAACCATTAGCGGGGCGTATTGGTACGCCCCTCAGAACTGAATTGTAAGCCACTAAATGTTGTTTCTTCTTGGTGCTAAATGACACTCCAACCAGTAGCGGGGCGTATTGGTACGCCCCTCAGAGCTGTATTGTAAGCCACTTAATGGTGTTTCTTCTTGGTGTTAAATGACACTCCAACCAGTAGCGGGGCGTATTGGTACGCCCCTCAGAGCTGTATTTTAAGCCACTTAATGGTGTTTCTTCTTGTGCTAAATGACACTCCCATGCAGTTGTGGGGTGTATTGGTTTCACTGATTCACTTTTTTGCAGGGACAAGTGGTATTTATCTTCCTTTTAATTCATGTAAGATAGTAACCTACTAAATTTCAGTTTATGGTCATGTATAGATAAAATATAACATGAAATACATAAGTTGGTACAAACAAAGAATAATTTTCTCATTGTGTTATTTTTTGTCTCAAATTTATATATCTGCAGTATGATTACAATGCATTTGCCTTTTTAACTCACATTTTGAAGGTTTATAGACAATGACAGTCATAGCGTAGATTTTTCCCTTATATATACCATATTTTTATACCCGAGTGCAAACGTCATTAAAAGCAATATAATTTCTGGTAAATTTATCAATGTTGAACAAAAAGTTGTTTTTTCTAGGATAAAAGTCAGGATTAAAAAGTTCCTAGAAACCCTAAGTGTTTCCTAGCCTATATAAATATATATATATATATATATATATATATATATATATATATATATATATATATATATATATATATATATATACATATACATATATATATATATATATATATATATATATATATATATATATAAATATATATGTATATATATATATATATATATATATATATATATATATATATATATATATATATATATATATAATGCAGATGAGGTTGTTGCAGTTCTCCTGGCCCAGTATTTGTATAGGCGTGCATCCACCCCACCCCCCCCCTCCCTCGAAATTCTCTCCAGCGAAATTCTCTCCAGCACTTAAGTCTTAATCATAGCAATGATTTGTAATGTTATAGGTAATAATCCCTTTAGACATGCATACACAGGTCTTTACCAGTACTCCCTAAGAAACTAAAGAAATGCCTTCTTTACAAATACAAGACTTACTCGACAATCAAATTTGGATAATTATACCTGGAATTTAACAATATAATACAAAGGTCATGAAAAGTTTAAAGGGCTGGTTCTGATACATCTGTGAGCTAATGTCAACTGATTGGAATGTGATTATAAACGAGAAAACTACTCACAGTACCGTATATACTCCTATATATGCTAAGCAATGATGCGACAAAATATATAGCGATTAACTGACAGTAAGTACTGATATGGTACTCTTAGCATTACAATCAAATTACCAGATGAAACAGATGGCCCCTTAGATAGGCCAGATTTACATACCATATATGCTTATAAATATTTGAGTATAGGACCGAATAAAGATACCAAACCGTACAGGAGTAAAAGAAGGGTTCCACTTCTTAGTGGTTTTCAATCAACGGGCATGTTGTATAGACCAACATGTGGTTTATTTAATTAATAGGAGGATATCTTTATTCACGAATACCATTATAGTTTGCAGTTCTCTGTCTTTTATTTAACTAAAAATTTGAACACTTAATCATTCTTCATGGAGAAGTGGATTCTTGTCGGAACGATTTTCATCAGGAAGCTGTTATTCAGTGGGACCGTAAAAGCAAATGGAGTAATCCTAGCTGACATAGTGAACCAGTTACATACAACCAACTCGCTGGTCGCCTGGGCCTTTTCACTACAAAATGGAATTGCTTTCTTGATATGTGAGTAATACCCTATAGACTAAAATGAAGATTACATAAATTTAAATGGTCATCATTGCATATTAAATATGAAGTTCAATGTGTCCTCCACCATCAGATTCTGTAATATAATATAAGGAACTTGTTGTGTCCCCTTTTTATCATTTGTCATGTTTTGCTTTTCACTCACTGCTTTTCATCAACTGAAGGGGACAGATGCTCTTTCAGTCCATTAATATTCGAGAGAGGATAGCTCGTAGATGGTTGTGGCGTGGCTGAATGTAATAATCAATGATTTCATTAAGTATTGAGCTAACTCTTCAGAAATTATAATTGATACGAAAGAATCATGTCACTAAGCAGGACCAAGAACGGCAGGCTCACATCCAACGAGATTTAAATAGTTGTTACTGGATCACTGGTTCTCTAAAGAAGAGGACACATTTTGCCCCACTCGAGGGACAATGTGTAAAGCAATTTACGTGATCTAGGGTACTGGAAAGACAAGGGCCGTGTGTGTGGTATATGTTTGTGAGGGGTGTAGGGGAGGGGGTAATAATGGACGGGGAACCGCAATGAACCCCAATATTAAATTTCTTCTCTTGATCTGATCTGTTGTGTCAGAGTGTGTTTTTATCACCATCATTCCTTGTATGCTGATATTTTTTTCCTAGTTGTAAATATCCGTGAACTAGGGATGGGCAGGCGATGAATGTGTGGTTGGGCGTGTCCCAGTCTCATTACGGGTATACTGTGTCTAAACTTGATTTGTTACTCCTACCGTAGTATTAAAGTCAAAGTGTTCTATTCTTATTGGTTGTTATACAGTATAAGCCTACAGAAACATTGATTGCAGTGGAATCAACAAAGTTAGTGGCTTGATAGATTGCTTACTTGGTAGTTTTGTTTTGCCTGCCTGCGGTACAGCAGCACCCAGTGACGACGTTAAGTGACCGTCGCATTTCATTGTCTTTAGTAAGTAGTGATAGGGTTGCAGGGCACCCCGTCCCACCCTCACCCACCCATCCAGAGGTCGTAGATTGGAAAATTTGAGAAAATGTTTTTAGGATTTTTTTTAGAATTGTAGGAAGCATAATAGATCGTATAATTAATAGGAGGTAGTTTAGGACGTATTGTAGGAAGCATTTTGCATTTTTTTTTTAAGGAAAAGTGGTGGGGTTAAAGATGACGCTATAAAGATGACGTTGCATATAATATTTTATTATTATTTATATATAGACCTATATGCCTAGTGGTATAGAGCATATCTTAAACTTGTTATGTTGACGATTATTTACATAATTAAGCATTGGGAGAAGTGTTTGGAATTAGCATACTATAACCCCTTTGTGTACATCATGCCGTCTATATACAGCGTTCATAAATGTCAATATTCCGACACGTACATTTTTGTTTTTGTCTTTCCTCAAACAGCTCCGTTTATCCTGTTTTTACTAAACTACTTCTCCGAGAGAAAACTCTGCATAATTGGTGGATTATTGAGTGGCCTGGGATACATCTACTGTGGCTTAATGATGACGTCAGTTTATCAACTATTTGTCGGACTGTCAGTTTCAGGTCGGTATGCCCTCATTTAGTTCTTAACATTTTCAGAATTATTAAAATGCAGGGGAAACACTTTTGCACGTTTTCCCTTTAAATCTTCTGCATTTCTTGCTATTGAAGACCGTAAAACTATATTAAGCCTGAGGATGGAGCTGCGTGAATTAACGCTGTTTTTACCCGTGCATGTGCGTTCAATGGCGTAAAATGTTATAAGAAATTGAGGGATAGAAAACCGATCAGGGGCATTTATCAGATGAATTTTTCGTTTTGGGGATGCTACGGTGGCTCAGATTGGAGATTCGAAATAACGACTAGTTTATGACCAAATTGATACTTTCTGTAAACTGCACAAACTCAGTGGTTCATCACAATTTTTGACTGTTCCCGTAGAAAAAGAAAAGAGAAACAGATTATACCTGAAGACCTGACAATCTAGGCTACATGAAACGAAAAAAACAAATGATCATTTGGCTGCATGACGCCCTAATACACAGGATCCGACTGAATTATTTAGTATACAGTGCTATGCAGCCCAAGTTGCAGAGTGAGGGGAAGAAACATTCTCCTGCCCCCACTTTTCAAAGCAGCATATTTGGCCCACCTGGTTCCATCACCTATGCCATTTAATTTTGGATTTAGTTCAATCTGTCCCGGGTTGGACCACAGTCAAACGTAAAGTGCACAACATAAGTGATGGTACAGGTCTACTCAACAATGTGTTCTCAATGCTCCATCTACATAATTATGATTAACGTCACCCAATGCCCATGGTTGGCACAGGGGTTTGTGCCCCCCCCCCCCCACGCAGAGTGCAGACTACTAAGTGACATGACTCGTCATCGCACTCCTCCTTACATTGCCCCCCCCCCCGCACTCTTAAACTGTTAGTTTACCTCCTTAACTTTGTTGGTGTCTCCCCCCCCCCCCCCAACTCAGAATTCCTGGCTATGGGCCTGCGTCATAGCATCACTAATTATCAGTTATTATGAGTTATGCACAGTTTTTTACTTCTTTCAAATAACTAATAAAGATCAATAATAAATGTTGATCCCCTTAACGTGACGTATTCTCTCACTCATAGGTCTTGGATTCGGTCTAGCTATTTTGCCATCTTTCGTTGCACTGCAGTATCACTTTCAACCTACGGATTTACCATTGATCATATCTACAGCAGGCACATTTGATTACATAGGAGTAGCCATCTTGCCTCCAACACTGCAGCTGTTTCGAAGCGAATACGGAATGAAAGATTCAATGATTTTACTCGGTGCTCTTGTGCTGAATGTAATGGCTTGCGGCGCAGCCTCGAGAAAGCCGCGAAAAAGTACCAAACAAACTATCGGAGTGGAAACACCTAACCAGGATGAACAGACGAGTGACAGAGATACAAAGGGAATCAAAAACCAGCTTTTGAATCTACCTACTTTATTTCAACATAATAACATAGGTATTCTGCTAATAGCTGAATTTGAGGCATACTATGTCTTTGCTTCTTGGGCCATCTTCTTAGTCTCTCTGGGAAGAACATTAGGGTTGACCGATGAAGAATCTGTGTTTTTATCGACTGCCGGAGGACTTGGGGGTTTTATTGGGAGATGCTTGGCAGTTGTACTTTTCAAAGTTAAACGTATTAATGCTTTCACTTCTATACTGATACCATGCATCATTACAGGAAGTGTATTCATTACCGCTGTAATGTCTACGAACTTTTATATTATTTTAGTTTTAATTTTCATCAGCGGGATAACCCAAGGATTAAACAGTTCTAGTGTATTTTCATTGATGCCGGGTATGGTATGTCCATATCATTACAGGCAAGTGATGGTTTTTGAGTGCTTGTCATGCGGTCTAGGAATTCAATTTTCGGGATTTATTTCAGGTAAATATCACTTTCTTTAAAAAAGACATCTTCTTTTCCAAAACTCGTATACAGAACACGTACCGTATGAGTGTGCGTGCGTATGTGCGTACGTGCGTATGTGCGTGTGTACGCGTGCATGTGCGCGTGCGTGTATGTACGAATACATGCAGTGGATAACTGTATGGACGGATGGGTGTGTATTTGAGAGGATGGATAAATGGTGATGGGTAGCTGGATGGGATGGTTGGACGGGTATGCAAGGATAAGTAAATGGATGTGTATGGGTGGATGGGAGGGTAAATGAGTGGATGGATGGGTGTGAGTGTGTGTGTGGGGGTGGGTGGGTGGAATAATGGAAAGGCGGTTGGGCGTAGAGTGAACAAATTTAAAATAAATATTTTTATACCAGAAAAAGAAAACGTTTAGTGGTTACGATGCCTAAACATATTCATAGTATGGCAAAGCCATACATGTTAATAAACATGATCTTGTGTACACCAAAATGAAGAGGATTATCTATTAACTAATGCGGCAACATGTAAAGAAAGCTATCAGGAATCATTTATCATCGTTGACAGAGCATCAGCCATTTAAGTCACTGATAAGGATTTTACAGTATCGAATTTTTATTCCAATTACTATTTGAAATATACTGTAGACACATAGATTGTATGAAAAAAAGGAAATTTTCTGTTACCAATTTTGAGCTTGGAAACCCCTTTAAGATGTGTTATAAGACTGCGAGCTCTACATGAAATTGGTTACATGCACTGTGAAATATTTTGACAACCTACAAGTCACTTGGTATAAATCACAAACATACTGAGATATTGTCAACAATTCTGTAACTGGACGACAAACATTAATCTTGGAGTGACTCGAACTGGGGAACTTATGATTGGAAGGCACCAGCGTTTACCACTGAGCTAACACTCCGTAGCTAATACAGAGTTTGACATATGTTGTCCTCTTTGATCTCTACCAAGTTGAATCATAGGGCATCTATCTACGAAGTATGACATTGATTCAACTTGTGGTTGACGACATATCTTGTTTACAAGCTATTTTTTGGACTATTTCACATTAAGCCCCAAAAACTTAAGTATATTAAGGAGGTCAACGTTGTACTTGCAAAGAGCATATACTTAATACGTAGTTACAATCACCATACCAAGTATGAACTAAAATCGAACATACTGTACTGTTGAAGAGATATTGACATTTTAGTAAGTTTATGTTAAGCCCCGCCCACTCATCAATATGCATGAGATGGAAACCACAAACAGTATAGGGCACATCTACACATCATGGGGCATCTATCTACCAACCATGACAATTATTCAACTTGTGCTTCTTGTGATATCGTGTTTGCAAGCTGGCCGTCACATACACACACACACAAATCCACACTACATCACGACTGCAAAGGTGACTGGGCCTACGGCATCGTAACCAACAATGAATTGATGTAAAGTATTAAGAAGCGATTTTCACAACGGGTATTTGGGTTTAAAATATCCCGTTACAGTGTCTCTTTCTCTTTCTTGCAGGAATGATTCAAGACGTAACGGGATCTACCATATACGTATACTTGTTCAACGCAATGCTCAGTTTTGCGATGGTGCCGTTAGCAATCTGGTGGGCGTGTGATCCACAACCAAATTTGAAGTGCGACATGTCCTAGGCCTACACAGCAATAGAAATGTTGCTTTATTTAGTTTGTTAATTGGTCGATATTAATATAATATTTAAGAAGGAGAAATAAACATGCACGTCAATTGAAATATGTTTTTTTCTTCTTCATAATAGTAGTTTGTAATAAAGCAGCTGTCTGTATCGGCATTAGGCATATCAAAAGACTTAGCAATTTGCTTCAAACCAAAGTTCACCTTACATCGTACAATAACTTAATTTTACAACATATTTCTGATTGTAACATGCATAGGTATTAAGTGCATATTCTTCATAAAAGTGTAGTATTTATTTTCTCAAATACAAATTACATTGATCATATCCAAGGGCGTAGGAACCGGGGGGGCTGGGGGGCGCCAGCCCCCCAGTGAAAAATGTGGAGGTGCGGAAGTATCATTCCGCCCCCCCGCTTCGCAAGTCAGAAAACCCCTTTTTCATTTCCAAATGAGAAAAAAAATCTCATTTGGAGCACCAAATTGCATCTAAGGCCAGGTGAAAATACAAAATTAAGTTTACAAAATGGAGTGGGTGTTGAAGTGTGCTATATTTAGACCGGCAGCCCAGAGCACTTTGATCAAACGAACGAGGTACCAATATCTGAGTATTGGAACATTTGTGGAAAAACCCAGTATATCCAAAAGTGGACGTCTGCCGTGGTCGCTCTGCTGCATGTGGCCCATGGGGCCGGTTAAAGGGGGCCAAAAAATGCATCTGATCAAACGAACGAGGTACCACTTGAAACCAATGTCAACTTAATGCATGAATGCCACATAGTACTGAATGGCCCATGACAGACAAATTTTCTGCTGCAAAGGGCCCGCCAGACGCCCCAAAAGGGCCCCTAAAAATGCATCTGATCAAACGAACGAGGTACCACTTGAAACCAATGTCAACTTAATGCATGAATGCCACAAAGTAATGAATGGCCCATGCCAGACAAATTTTCTGCTGCTAAGGGCCCGCCAGACGCCCCCAAATATGGCCCAAATGCCCATTATCGTAGCATTGACCCAGATTAAATATGCAAGGTACCACTCAAAACCGGTTTGGAATGTTCGGGTTGACCTTACAGACTATGGAAATAATCATGCCAGACAAATTTTCTGCTACAAAGGGCCCGCCAGACGCCCCAAAAGGGCCCCTTAAAATGAATTTGATCAAACGAACGAGGTACCACTTGAAACCAATGTCAACTTAATGCATGAATGCCACAAAGTACTGAATGGCCCATGCCAGACAAATTTTCTACTGCTAAGGGCCCGCCAGACGCCCCCAAATATGGCCCAAATGCCCATTATCGTAGCATTGACCCAGATTAAATATGCAAGGTACCACTCAAAACCGGTTTGGAATGTTCGGGTTGACCTTACAGACTATGGAAATAATCATGCCAGACAAATTTTCTGCTACAAAGGGCCCGCCAGACGCCCCAAAAGGGCCCCTTAAAATGAATTTGATCAAACGAACGAGGTACCACTTGAAACCAATGTCAACTTAATGCATGAATGCCACAAAGTAATGAATGGCCCATGCCAGACAAATTTTCTACTGCTAAGGGCCCTCCAGACGCCCCCAAATATGGCCCAAATGCCCATTATCGTAGCATTGACCCAGATTAAATATGCAAGGTACTACTCAAAACCGGTTTAGAATGTTCGGGTTGATCTTACAGACTATGCAAATAATCATGCCAGACAAATTTTCTGCTACAAAGGGGCCAACAGACACACTAAAAAAAAGGGCCTCCAAATGGGCTATGATCAATCATAGTTGGTACCACAAAAAAACCAATATCAAATGCAAAGGTACTTTCCACAGATTAAAGAACTGCCAATGCAAGACAAATTTTCTTCTGCATAGGTCCCACCAGATAGAAAGAATAGGTTGCCCAATGCGGCCCTATATGGGCCTAATGGATTGTATATTGATGCAGAATATATGTGCCTTGTGACATGACATTTGTAACATTCCACAGAGTAAAGAAATGCCAATGCAATACAAATTTTCTTCTGCAAAAGGCCCTCCACATGTAAAAGAAATATGCAGTTTAAATAGTTAAGATGCCACAAGAAACCAATCTATAACAATCAAGAACATCCTGAATTATTCAAATTCCTTCCCGCTACATAGGCCAATGGAATAATGAGATTAGTATACTAGTAGGTGTATCAATTACTGAACATTTCATTGAGCAAAACAAAAATGACGCGAACTCAGTCTTTGAGGGAGATCCTGACAGTTATAATGCATTCTCAAATCCATTCTTGTTCCTTTTATCTATTCTTTTTCCTTTTATCCAGTCAGTACTTTGTATCGTGAGCAGTGTTTAACTTGACAGTTACTTTGTTTCGCTGGAAACACTGGAGCAGATTAAAATCAGTTTATGTATTGTAAATAAGAAACCAAAAATCATTTTGTATCTTAAAACACTGTGTTTACGTTATTGTAAATCTACAAACTTTAAGTTTAAAATCTTGAGAAAGAACGCTTAAGTGTCATCTTAAGACATACATGTAGTCGAACAAAAGAGATTATGTTTTGTTTCTTAAGCTCAGACAAAGAAACAATTATCAAACAATGGTGAAAATGCTTTATAACGTGTACTTAACGATAAAGGTTTGGGTTGAAAGTAATGCTTCAATTATGTATCTTTTAAAAACCATATTGGACAGTTTCAAGTTGAAACTGTCCAATATGGTTTTTAAAAGATACATAATTGAAGCATAGAAATGTATATGTACCTTTATGCTAGGTACACTCTTTAAAGGACTTAAAATGCTAATATTGAACAAACAAATACTGATATCACCACGTATGACTCCATTCCCTGATACAAAATATAAAATGAGTAATTGGCGTATATTACTCCATCTTGGTCTTTTAGAACTTCCATCATTACACTAATTCAATTCGAATAGCTTGTAACAAGTCCAACAAATAGATGTGGCATCCATTTTTCAGAAATATGAATGCTAGATGAGGGTTTTTGTTTTCATCTATGAAGGGATCTTTTACCTTTGAAGAAAGTCATCTTGCTAGTTTAAAATGTACTAAAATCATAATTGGCAAAGATAGTAACAAAAGATCATTATGTGATTACTCTGAACATGACACATGTTAGGTTCGAAGTATAAGAACTGAGAATTCATGTCTCTTGACAGTGATTAAACACTGGAGTGTGTGCATTGTAAAAAGACACTGCATTTGCCATTCAGACAGATCTCTAAGTTTATGAAAATTAAGTATTCCCATGAACTTGATTCTAAAAAGACAATGGAAGCTCAAATCAATGTTTCTTTGTCGGAATCATCACTCCAAGATGGTTCAGTACTTGAATCATCGCCATCAAACTCGGAAGCCACGTCTGGTCGGCTACTTTGAAAATCTTCGCTCAGTTCCCCCTCTTGGAATAGATGATCTGGGAGAGCCGGTCCCTCAAACCAGTCAGGGCTGTAGCACCCATTCTTGCTCTTCCAACCGTAGTTCTGTGGATCCAAGCCAGGCAAGACTCTTCCTCAGAGTGTTAGAATTATAATGTGGGGAACTGTAATTTTTGCCCAGACCAGTAAATCCCAAAATATTTAGAGGCTTAGGTGAAAGTGTTATCTTTACTTTGCTTAGAGCAGCGAATAGCTAAATAAGATTTTTGAGTGGTATCTTGCATATTTAATCTGGGTCAATGCTACGATAATGGGCATTTTGGGCCATATTTGGGGGCGTCTGGCGGGCCCTTAGCAGTAGAAAATTTGTCTGGCATGGGCCATTCAGTACTTTGTGGCATTCATGCATTAAGTTGACATTGGTTTCAAGTGGTACCTCGTTCGTTTGATCAAATTCATTTTTATGGGCCCTTTTGGGGCGTCTGGCGGGCCCTTTGTAGCAGAAAATTTGTCTGGCATGATTATTTCCATAGTCTGTAAGGTCAACCCGAACATTCCAAACCGGTTTTGAGTGGTACCTTGCATATTTAATCTGGGTCAATGCTACGATAATGGGCATTTGGGCCATATTTGGGGGCGTCTGGCGGGCCCTTAGCAGCAGAAAATTTGTCTGGCATGGGCCATTCATTACTTTGTGGCATTCATGCATTAAGTTGACATTGGTTTCAAGTGGTACCTCGTTCGTTTGATCAGATGCATTTTTAGGGGCCCTTTTGGGGCGTCTGGCGGGCCCTTTGCAGCAGAAAATTTGTCTGTCATGGGCCATTCAGTACTATGTGGCATTCATGCATTAAGTTGACATTGGTTTCAAGTGGTACCTCGTTCGTTTGATCAGATGCATTTTTTGGCCCCCTTTAACCGGCCCCATGGGAACACCCCCTCCCCTTAGACCCCTCCCCCAGGCCGGCCATCAGTCTTCAGCCCCCCCACTCAAAAGTACCTTCCTACGCCACTGATCATAAGTTCTCTCTACTTCAAAAGCTATATGTCAACTTATAAGTTACATATTCTTCAATTGCTGATGTATCACCTTGTGAACAATTAACTTCATGACGCTGTTAATTATTCTATTGTTTATCATTTTGCTAATATACACCATTACCATTCAAGGAGCTCTACCATAATTCGTATAAGATTAAAACTCAAGTCGAGCAGAGAAGAAAAAGGCATGACATTATATATTATGTTAATATACTTTATTTCCCATCGTAGTTGTTACACTGCACGACTCTCTTCATAAATGAATATCAAGATAAAAAACAAATGTTAGACTTGTAATGTTCTACATTCTCATTTAAGCATAAAAAGGATATTCCGACGACACGATAAACATATGCCACTCTGTTTGCCGAAACACCCCCCCCCCCCCCGTCTCAATATGTTGTTCCTAACTCGAGATATGATTGATTGAATTTAAACCAATTTCAATTTATATAAAACCTTCAATTTGCTACAGGTAATTTTCTTCAAAGGCTTTACTTAGGCTATTATAATCTTCGTGTTGAAATATTTGATTAAAGGTATTCTGTATTGGCCCTAAATATGCTAGATATTCAAATATGGTCACCTTTGGTCAAAATTCTTAAACTATTTGTATGATATTACCTTCGAGGACATTTTCCTCACTGGGACATTCATTCATCTTGTGTGTTTCTTAAAAATGTCTGAGAACAATTTAAAGGGTAAAGACGTCCAGGAGAGTACTTTTTGAAAATTTCTAACAATTTTAGCGTGCAATAATTTGGGGCCTTTACAGACTACCATTAACTGCTTATATTCCCTGTTGTTCAAATGTCATCAAACAACAACTTATTTGTACAAGTATTATTTTCCTCTTTTGGACAAAGGATTCGATGGTGACATCATTCATATATTCTACTGTTGCCAGATACATTTACAAAGTATTCCAAATTTATGAAGTTCATATTTTTGTGATACAAACTGCTACGAGGGTGAGATTTGACCTTATGATGCAGACATGCTCTGTTCGTTTCTAAAGGTAACAACTTTAGGCACAAGATAACCATTTTAACGTTCGAGCCGATGTTATCACTACCTCCATCGCCTGGCAGCTCTCTAAACATTTAAAAGATTTTCAAAATGGTTGCATTGCAAGATTGGTAAGCTACAGCATGACTTCGATATAGTTGTTTCCCGGGTATGCATAACACTACTCACAGGCGCGTAGCCAGGAATTTGCCAAGGGAGGGGCGAAACTGTAGATTCGGCATTGCAAACTATCTAAGCGTAGCGCCACCATGTGTTGGCGCGAAGCGTACAAGAAAATTTTGGCTGTAAATGCCTCCCAGATCGCCGGAAATGGCACTTCCCAGGCCTTGTTAATTGCATCTTATCATTTGTGGTCCCGTTACACTCAATAAAGAAGTAATTATTTAGTTGTCATTTGAATTGGTCAAGCACGCTTTGGACCGGGCAAGACGCATTATGGTACCCTTCTACAATGTCCTTAGAGTTCATGTTAACCATCGGTTTGGTGATCCAAGACGGTGCTGCATGGATTAGGGCCCAAAGCTTTTTCGTGGTCCCTTTTCAGTCATTAAAAAAGTAATGATTTAATGGTCATTTATGACTTAAGAGTTCATACGACCCATTGGTTGGGTGGTCCAAGGCGTGCAGGTTTTGATTAGGGCCCAAATGTTTTTATTTCAGTTCCTGTTACATTTATTTAAAAAATTGTTGATTTAGTGGTCATTTTAATTGGTCAAGCACGCTTTGGACCGGTCAAGACGCATTATGGTATCCTTCTACAATGTGTTAAGAATTCCTATGACCCATTGGTTAGGTTGTCCAAGGCGTGCTAGTCTTGATTAGGGCCTAGAGTGATTTTTTCAGGTCCCGTTACATTAATTTAGAAACTGATGAAGTAGTGGTCATTTTAGTTGGTCAAGAACTCTTCGGACCGGAAAAGATGCATTATGGTATCCTTCTAAATATTCATTAGAGTATATGACCCATAGATAAACCTCTTACCACGACCAAATGTTGAACATCTTGTAAGAAAGCTTTCGTCATGCCAGAGGTGTTACGTCGATACCATTGTCGAATACGTAACTGAATCGGTAGCAGTTACTCATTCGCGAATGTCGAACGAGGAATAAGTATCTAACTTCACACCGGTCACGAAGGGTTGCACGAGCAGTGCAGTTCGCTTCCTGGCAGCCGTAGGCTAACAATTCATACGTAATTGTAATTTGTAGCCTATTCTGTATGGGGAGTAACTGGCAAAGAATGTGAATGGCAGATATATTCACCAGCTCGAAGGTTGTTCTTAGTTTTGTGGAGCAAGTTAGTACTTCACATTGTTTGAGTCAGCGAGCGTGATAAATTAGGCTAGCCTATCATATGATAGGTTCGCTTAGGCCTAACGGTAGGCTAGCTCATGTAGGCACTGGCGTCTATAGCAAGTTGGAATGCTACAGTATTGGCCTAGCCTAGGCCTAGGCCTAATATGATATTCACTAGACTATTTATGTAAGTAAAATAAGTCACCTTATATCTGCCGACAAAACACTAGACCTAGCAGGTTGGGCATAATTACTTTCTGGTTAAGGCTAGTAGCATGGTGGGCTCATAATTGATGCACTTAAGGATTTGATCAACGATGTCTATCAAGGAAAAATCCAAATCACTCAACTGTTTGTGTTTTTCATATGTGTAGTTCCTTGGAAATGTTATGATCTCAAAATATTTAAGGTTCTGTGCTTATGCACCGTACAATTGAGCAGAATTTGACCACAAAATGTCTGCCGTGTCAAGTTCTTTCATACCCCTAAATTGACACATCCGTCGATAAGCTAACTGTAGTGTAGGCCTTAGTATACATCCATTGACTTTAGATGGTGTTTGCTATGCTCTGAGCCTCTAAGCTCAGACAGGTCAGGTCCCAGAGAGAAGTGTTATCATATTGAGCTAATGTTAGTTATTTTTAGGGTGTAAGATTTCCAAATGCCCCAAAAATGTGCAAAACTGGGGGGAGGGTGTTAAAAGCTTCAAAAATACCACACTTTGTTCAGAAAATAGCTGAAATGGATTCAAACTCATGAAATATGTAATTCTACTTGACTGCAAAAAGTTTAGGTGGCCTGCTGTATCGTTGCTAGTAATAATTGAAGATGCGTCAATTACTGGGGTGCGTCAATTATGAAGCCTTTACTATACAGTTAGACTAGGCCTAACTTAATTGACTTTAAATTCCTACCAGAGTAGCCTACCATAGCCTACTGTATGCCATCTAGCACTTAACAGTGACACATCTTCAAGAAACTAACTCGCAGCCAGAAAAATTTGCTTAGGATGAAAGCTCTCTCTCTCTTTGCTATTTTTTCTATTTCTATCATGTCAGACAGGCAAGGTCGTCTCCTGTTAGTTCCGGACAGGAAAAGCGTCGGTTTCCTCTCCAACTTCCAAGAATAAAAACTTTAGTTTCCTCCCTGAAATTTTAGGGGAGGGAAACCAACTTTTTAGCTCTGCGGTCTAAGTGATGTTGGTGATGGTTCAAATATGGGTACAATTATAGAATACCGGGCCATTCATTAACACTTCCTAGCATCCACATGCGCGGTGTGTCTGTATACATGTCCATACACGTATGACGCCCTCTAAAATTCCAACCATCACATATTTCATTTTGACTCTGCATCCGCACATCCACCCGAAAGTACTAGGAAAGGACTTAAGATAATTTTCGAAAAGTCTCCCCACGTATTTAATTTTGACTCCGCATCCGCGCATCCACTCCGGGAGTACTAGGAAAGTTTCCCTATATACCATCACGTATTTCAAATACTGAAAGTCCTGCATGTTATACCATCACGTATTTCATTTTGACTCCGCACCATCACATATATATATCAAATACTGAAAGTCCCGCATGTACGAAGATATTCCACATCAATAGTCTGTCGTTCTTAAGAGCCATCCATACATGTGCGACGCCCTCTAAAATTCCACCACAGAAGTACTAGTAAAGGACTTTTAGTAAAGGAAATTTTTGACCCTGCATCCAAGCATCCGCGCATGCACACAAAAGGAAAGAACTTGGACTTGACATTTTTTACTCACATACGTACTGGGATGAGACTGAGCATCCGCGCATCCGGATGCTCAGATAGAATCATCGAGTGGCCCTGTATTCTATAATTACTCCCAAATATGGAGAAAACTCTCCATGCAAGCTGATGATATTAATACCTAGCGTAGGCAACTAAATTGATATACATGTTTTGATTTGATAAACTAGCATAATTTTGACCTGAAGCTAGGCTTAACAGTACTATTGGTCCAACTCTCGGCATATCTTTATCAGATCATAGACTTCTTTTGATGCCTAAGACATGATTTTATGGTCGGCAGAACTGTTCACTGAAACTTTGATTATTATTAAACCGAAATTAAACTCGCTAAGTCGACCTCTCATTGTTAAGTAATTGTCCTTAATTTGGTTTTTAATTTGAATACATTGATTGAAAGTTGTGAGGAACACAACTCATGGTAAACACATATTAAGAGTATTGAGAGATAAGTACAATATATAGTATCTCTGTCCTTGTTGAATAGAATATTATCACACAGGTGCTAGAAGTCATGGAAGCACATTAGGGTTTACCATGAATATACCAATATGTTGTTGGTACTTGTGTAAGGCTGAAAAGCCAGTTTTCATCTTTGCTAAGTGTACACTCAAAATTGTTTGGCTGATGAAATGTTCTCAAAATTGTGTTGAATTCATTCCTTACTATTGGCTTGACCATTATAGTGAACAATGTACTGTACATCAAAGGAAGTTTTGGCATTTTATGAAATACTCCAAAGGTTTGATAGCAATGTCTGGTAAGGTTCATTAATGAGTCATATTGCAAGTATTAAAAATAAACAGGCACTTAGTAACAAAAAGAGGTACAGTTTATTCATGTTTGTAAACATTCATCGGAAAGGTATCTGCATGCGCAAACTGGAAGATGATCTTATGTAAAACTACTAAAAAAAAAACTACTAAAATTTATTTCACACCATACAGTAGGTATATATATATATACATATTGCTTTTATATTTGTCTTTACAGCATTGCATTGGCCACACTGATTCACAAGAAGACTCCATGAACTGTGACTGTAACATTCTGCTGGAGGTCTGAGACATTGAAGATTCTGTAATGCTTTCGTTTGGGTATGCACAATTTACTATAGTAACACATAAATATTTAAGCTCTGGTATTCGTTTCGTTTCTTTCTGCCATTAAACAACAATGATATACATTTGTTCATACATAGTTACATCAATGAGGCAGCAGTCAGGGTTGTTTAGGTAGTCAGGGGGAGGGAGGGGAGGAAGGGAGGGAGTGTATAAAAAATGAGTCTAGTTGCAATGTCTACAGTATCTGCTTTCCAATATATGACATCTTCTTATCTTTTACAATACTGTCTCAGGTGAAAGAAGAAGATGAAGTAAATGGAAGGAAAATTGTGAGTCTTGGATGTCTGTAATGAAGCTGGATCAGGTTTAGAACAAGTGGTTGAAAGATCATAAACTCCACCAAATACGAGATCCTTCAAGCCTGTCCTCTACAGAGAGATCTGGAAGTGCTATCTGGAGGTGATTTAACAGAAATTGGAGAAAAATTAAGATTCAAGGTAAACATCAGTGTGAGCCAGAATCATTAACATCAGTCTTCTCCTCTGAAAAGTTGATTGTTGTCAAGATCACTGCTAAATGTACGAGACACGGTGCCTTAGCCTGTTGGAACCAGTCGGTATTTGGTGTTGTCTGTTTTTTGCTAAATGTACAAGACACAGTGCCTTCGCCTGTTGGAACCAGTCGGTAATTGGTGTGGTCTGTTTTTTGTGCTAAATGTTCGAGACACTGTGCCTTAGCCTGTTGGAACCAGTCGGTATTTGGTGTGGTCAGTTTTTGTGCTAAATGTACAAGACACGGTGCATTAGCCTGTTGGAACCAGTCGGTATTTGGTGTGTTCTTGTTTTTGTGTTAAATGTACGAGACACGGTGCCTTGAGCCTGTTGGAACCAGTCAGTATATGAAGCTAATTGGTGTCTTAGTTTAGTGGCATGAGATGCTAATTAATGTAGTCTGTTTTTGTGCTAAATTATTGAGACATGGTACGTTAGTTTATTGGTATTAGGTTTTAATTAGTGTCGTGTGTTTTGTGCCAAATGTAGGAGACATTGTGCCTTAGTCTGTTTGAACCAGTCGGTATTTGGTGTTGCCTGTTTTTGTGCATTAGCCTGTTGGAACCAATCGGTATTTGGTGTTCTTGTTTTTGTGTTAAATGTACGAGACACGGTGCCTTAAGCCTGTTGGAACCAGTCGGTATTTGATTTGGTTTTTTTGTGTGCTAAAACTACTATTCTTACAGAAAGGCTGAACAAGTTCCATGATATAGCTTGAACAGAGTTACACATTCCACTCATTCCAAGCAACCATGACAACTTCAAAATGAAGCTTATTGGTGTCTTAGTTTAGTGGCATGAGATGCTAATTAATATAGTCTGTTTTGTGCTAAATTAATGAGACATGGTGCCTTAGTTTATTGGTATTAGTTTTTAATTAGTGTTGTCTGTTTTGTGCCAAATGTAGGAGACATTGTGCCTTAGCCTGTTTGAACCAGGTGGTATTTGGTGTTGCCTGTTTTTGTGCTAAATGTATAAGACCTCAGCCTTAGCCTGTTGGAACCAGTCGGTAATTGGAACCAGTCGGTAATTGGAACCAGTCAATAATTGGTGGTGTGTTTGCATTAAACGTTTTGTTTGGTAAAGATCTCAACTCCACCAAATACGAGAAGATCCTTCAAGCCTGTCCTCTACAGAGACATCTGGAAATGTTATCTGGAGGTGATTTAAAAGAAATTGGAGAAAAATTAAGTTTCAAGGGAAACATCATTGTGAGCCAGAATCATTAACATCAGTCTTGTCCTCTCAACAGTTGATTGTTGTCAAGATCAGTGCTAAATGTAGGAGAGACAGTGCCTTAGCCTGTTGGAACCAGTCGGTGTTTGGTGTGGTCTGTTTCGTGATAAATTAAAGAGACATTGTGGCTTAGTTTGGTGGAATGAGTAGCTAATTAGTGTGGTCTGTTTGTGCTTAATTGAAGAGAAGTGCTGTGATAATTTGTTGGTTATTAGTGTGGTGTGTTTGTATTAAATTTATAAGTTTTGCCTTAGTTTTCTGATATGAGTTGCTAACTAGTGTGGTCTGTTTTTGTGCTAAATTAATGAGACCCGGTGCCTTAGTTTGTTGGAATCATTTTGTCATTAGTAATTTGGTTGTCTTAAATTGATGATTGTTGCCTTAGATTGATTGAAAGAGTTGCCAATTAGTGTGGTCTGGGTTGTGGTTAATTAAAAAGACAGTTGATTGTTGTCAAGATCAGAAAACTCAAAGATGAGCTCATTTGATGATAACCACCAGGTAAGCTAGAAAGCTGCAATATACAGTCAAGGTTAGTCATAAGAAAGACAGGTTCCTAAAAATTTAATATATATTTACTTATGTCTTCACCATTTAAGTTTCAATCACAGCCTAAACTTTGTTGGAATAAGTTGCTAATTAGTGTTTAATGTTTTGTGCTTAATGTACGAGACTTACTTTGAAGAAAACTGGCTCATTTCTTTTGCATTCCTCTCCTTTCCTTAGGGTTCTGTGGACTATGTTGGTCAACAGTTAGCTTTTTGACATAGCGCCACCCCATCATCCTTCACTCTATGACTTACCCATCATTTACCGAACGTACACGTCCTTGGATACAGCGCTACCGAGTATACTTTCGATTTATAGTGTGTCTCTTCAAAAGGAGTTCCTATTCTTTCCGTCTGCCGTCTTAGGCTGGAGACTAATTCTTTCTGGTAAGTGAAGTCTATGATCAATTTCATTGTATAGAAGCCATTTAAAACCCGTAGGGAGGGGCTGTTTTGCCAGTATGGCAACTCCTAACCCACCTATAACAGCACCCCTAGTCGAAAACCTAACCCTCTCTGATTTTGAAATAGACATTAATGACTGGATCCCTGTACAAAAATAGCAGAAAAAGACAACGTCCAAACTCTGTTGACATAAACCCACATCCTAACTCCAAACCAACCACCAAAAAGTCCGCTCAAACAATCATTGTATCAGGAATCTTACCAGAACTATCAAAAAACCCAATAACCCTTGCTAAACTAATCAATGAAGAAAAACCAAATGCCATGAACTCAAATATAAACGATCTTCGTAGTAACAACATCCTAATCACCCCCATGACCCTAAATCTGCAAATATCCTCCTGAAACCATGGACTCAAAAGACTAAACTAGGCAACCCCAAACCAAGAATGCCCTAAAAAGTAAGACAAAGAAACTTCTCTGTAGTAGCCTGTGGCATAAACCCTGAAATTCAAATCAAAGATATTGAACAAGAACTCAAAGACCAAGAATACACCCCAATACAACTAAAAGACTCATTAGTCACGCCACAAACAATCCAATTTGGAAAGTAAAAATAACGTTTGAAGAACAAGAACCTCAACAATCCCTAATCAAACAAGGTTTCTACTTAGGATACTCTAAACACAAAACAGAAGAATACCACAACCCCCCCCCCCCCCCCCAAATCACTCAATGTTTCAAATGTCAACTTTTTGGACACACCCACCATACTTGCAAGAATCAAACCAGATGTCTCAGATGTGGCGAAAACCACAGAGTTTTTTTTCACTGTCACCGAGACGACGCTCAATGAAGCTGAACAGGTGGTTGTAGGTTTTAATCCATTTATTTACACGCGTGGTTTTAACAAGACCACGATGAAAACTAGAAAGTAAAGATATCAAAGCATCAATATACAAACATTGGTGAAATAAACACATGAATTGAACAAATCAATAATAACATAATAATGCATAATATTTCTCCTTATAAATAATGCACAAAAGGAAGAAGTACAACAAATAACATTTGGTAACATGAAACAAGACATAGAGAAAGATTGGCGACAATTACATTCTTGATAATTATAACTTAACTTACAATTGTTAAAAATACGCAAGTATACATCGAATACGTAATTGTACATCGATTACATAGGTATGCAAATCTTGGAGGTGGATATGAAAGGCAACCAGTAAATGGGCAGTATTGACCTCTGCCCGACCTCGACCAAGCGGAAAATTCCCTTTGGTCACGCTAAGTAAATAGCACACATCGGCAACAATGACACTCCCCCCACTGGAATACGTCATATTCAAGTATAATAATGCCTACAATACCTAAACCACCGCATCGATGTACATTAAATTCCATAACAGCTTTAGCAATCAAAATTGTGACGTAAAGCTTCTAAACCAAGTAAATAACTATAAAGCCTCACACACCTGACAGCTCAACAACGAAGATAAAACACATCAACTATATATTTACATAGAAATTCAACGATAATGCTTGCAAACACGCTGAGAATGCAGATTCAAGTAAAACAATCTTAGTAATAGGACGAACCAGCTCGGTAGTCCTAGTCTTAACTCTTACCGACCTAACTAACCTACTACAGTTAACACTAACAACCAGCGCCAACGGCCAGAGGTTACGGGGAGTCATTTCATCTAAGATTAAAACCAAGTCACCGACTGCCAGATTATCTGTGACCCCCGTCCACTTAGACCTCTTTTGCAATTCAGGTAGATATAATTTAACCACTTTCGCCAGAATTGGTTAGCTAGGTGCTGGACATGCCTCCAGCGGCGACGAAAACTGTCAACAGAGTTAGAGACTGTCCCGAACAAAAAGAAAACACAAAATGTGCCAATTGGTAGGGACTCATGTGGCCCTTTACAAAGGATGCCCAAAATTTAAAAAAGCTAAAACTGAAGCTAATAACAAACAACAAGAACAAAGAACCTATGCAAATATAACCAAATCTACCCATAAAATTGAAATAACAAATAGAATCGTCACTGAAGAAAAACT
Organism: Apostichopus japonicus; assembly: GCF_037975245.1. Classification (NCBI taxonomy): domain Eukaryota; kingdom Metazoa; phylum Echinodermata; class Holothuroidea; order Aspidochirotida; family Stichopodidae; genus Apostichopus; species Apostichopus japonicus. Next base: position 16,559,435 of record NC_092579.1, read on the forward strand.
TAATATCGCAACCTTTGTAATTGAATTAGTACAATACCTTCCAAATAGCCGACATTAATATTAAATCCGACGACCTTGCGATATAAACGATTGGTATAGTGCCACTAAATATGCAAAAATGCCTCCTTCCCTGGTCTTGACAACATAAATGACCTAATGCTAAAAGATTCCCCTCCGTCGGCCTCCGATATTCATTTCCCATTATTTAACGAACTCCTTAGAATCGGTTATTTCCCAACCCTGTGGAAATCCGCCAAAATGATTTTAATACAGAAACTAAGTAAAGACACACCAAAATTCAAAACTATCGACCAATTAGTCTCCTCCCAGCCTTAGGTAAGATTTTCAAAAGAATTATAGATAGCCGCACCAGAACCCACCTAGAGCAAAATAATCACTTTGCCCGTATCAATCAGGCTAAATCCGCGCACACAAATCTACAATAAACCAAACTTTCCGCCTTTCCGAAGAAATTTGCATCGGCTTCATAAAAAAACATGATACCACTGCCCTCTTCCTTGATGCCGAAAAGGCGTTCGACAAAACTTGGCACAACGGCATAAGAATTTAACTACTTAACTTTAATCTCCCCTCCAATTACACCAGACTTCTTTCCTCTTTCCTTAGTGAGCGCAACACAAAAAAATACTACAAAAACCAATACTCAAAACCTATTCCACTTCGTGCAGGCACCCCTAAGGGCGCTGTTCTCAGCCCCTCCCCTTCACCCTATTTGTTAATGATTTGAACATCCCCCCTCTATCTAAATGCAACTATAGTCAGTACACTGATGACATAGCCATTTGGAGTAGCAGTAAAAATATCTATATGACGGAACTAAATATTAAAAAAGCAATTACACATCTCGAAAATTGGTGCTCAATGTGGAGAACAAAAATAAATCCCTCAAAATCTAACCTAGCCAATTTCTCCATAATAAACTCAAAATATCATAAACATATTTCCAAAATTAATCTTTTCAACACCTCAATCACTGCTACTCCTAACGCAACCTTCCTCGGTACCATTTTCGATAGCAAATTATTGTTTAATCTACATTGTACCAGAACTGCAGGACGCTGCTGGTTCCAACTTCCATTCAAATCCTGTCACACAAATATAACTTCCCTCCGAAAACAATTATCCAAATCTATAAATCCAAAGTTAAACCGATTCTCAGTTACGGGAGCATCTCCCTGCTTACCATCTCTATTCCCAATAAACAAATTTTAAACAGAATCCACACCACAGCTTATCGACTCGCACTCAAAATCCCTACCTATATTGCTACTTTGTACGTTCTCCGTGCAGGAAACACAAAATCTACTTTCACCCGACTTGGAGAATTCAACACCAAGTTATACAAAAACAGCCTCGAGAACGACACTTTGATTGAAGACCTCCCCCTGAAATACAAAGTGGCAACAACTCACTACACAAAAACCAAACCCTTTCTGTATTCACACTTGTTACTACTTAAAATCTCATTCCATTAAAAAAATCCTTTCCTAAATGGGTCTAGGCCCCGACTCCAAGTATACTTATATATACAGAACAAAACAAACAACTCCAACAATGACTGATTGATTAAAACAAAGTAGCAACCACTCCCATACCAAACAATAGAAAACGCAACCACTCCCTACCCAAACAATAGAAACCACTCCGTCTCCACAATCCTCAGTACTTAGAAATTCCTCTCCTTTAGAAGTCCCTCCCTAATTGGCTCTTCGACTCCGACCTCGGGTATGATTATGGCTATCCTGTCCAATGTAAATATATAAGACTTCATTTACCAGCAATTCCCTGACTGAACATACACAACTTTTCCAAGGAAAAAAAAGGAAAAAAAATGTTTATTCTATAAAAACAAACTTATTATCCCCCGTAGGACCTCTCGCCAGGTCGACCAGGGGTTAAACTCCTTTTGATTCGATATCAACAACAACAAAAACAAAGCTTTTACTTGAATTAAAAAAAGAAGTACCTAATTTCATTTATTTCAATTCATTTATTTATTTTTGTTCTATCTTAACATAAGTATGACATATGACATAGAAGGAGATAAGAAACAAAACTTGTGAAAGGAAGTGTACTAAAAAACCCTATAGAGCTTGTCGGGTAGTGTAATAACTCCCTAAAAAACTTAATGTGGAAGACATCATGAGTAGATTTTGGTTTCATTTAATCGATAGGTAGAGGTTGAGGAATTGGACACTCTTGCGCAAGATATCAACAGCTTGAAGTACTCTGCTCAGGCGGCCTCCATTCTAGGTATGTACTTATACTTGTATAATATAATAATAAACATAATAATCAAAATAATAATCAATTTACTGTGTTTGGAAAGAAACTTTTTGCTGCTGTGGATGAAGATTAAGGATTCTTGTTTTTCAAAAGGCAAATGCAAGATGGACTATATATGAAAGGATGAATACCAACAATTTAAGAGAAGAAATTGGGTGGGGGGAGGAGGAATCAGACAAAGACCATCATGCTACTACCCTGTTAATTTTGTGTAGGACCCTGGTTAATTTAAAAGGAAGAAATCCCTTTAGTACCCTTGAGTTTCTGAAAGGTTTCTTCTTTGGGATAACGGTGGAGAGACATATCGATGTTCTCTTTTGGGTCTGATCGTCAGGAAAATGCAGATTAAACTGCCATGTCCATTTGGAACCTGGGAATTGAACCCAGAACCCAAATTTACATCAGAGCATAGAAAATGATTCAGAGAAATATGGCATTTATATAAATAATCTGTTGTTTTCTTTCCCAAATTTTTCTCTTTGGTTAAACATTTGAGTAAAAAGATTCATTCGGTTGGAAGCAGCACCGCCCTTTTTCACCCTTTTTATTTGGGAGGGGGGGGGGGGGGGTTGGGGGAGACCTATTATCCAAGTTAGGGTCTGAAAATATTACAATAGGATTATTGTGGTGGACAGGACAGACAACAGTTATTTTTGCTTGTAGCTGAATGTATGATGTCCAGGGATCACAAGGAAGTATCAAAAGCCCGATCAAAAATGCCGTATTTTTGTTCTATCGAAATTTGTCAGAATAAAGAAATTGAAAGCCAAAATATAAAGAGTTATCTGGCCGTGCAGACTGCGATTGAACCAGTCTTTGTCATCTACAAATAATAGAAAGTTGGTATCCATTTCTGTTTGTGACAGCAACAACAAAAAATGACTGCAAATTAACAAGTTTTTGTAAACTTTCTCTATTCAGGGATTCGAATCTCCACTCGAATATAACCCCCCTACTTATGAACTGTCACATAGCTCAAGGTGACAAACTTACGACAACGATGAGAAAAGGCCTTGTGTGGTTCCTAATTCAATGACGTTTCTCACATTTAATTGAAATGACTTCCCCCACCCTCCGGATTATCCTCACCATAGAAAATACCCTCCACCCAAAAATACTTTAAAAAAAAAAGAGGCCATGGCTTACCGAGAACCTCTCTGCGTTCATTTTTCAGATTCCAATGAACCTTCCATCAGCAAAGGAATGGCGCAACTCGGTCTGAAGGACAATCGACCGCTGGCAGAACGGCTTGACCGGTACAACCCAACCAGCCGGACCTGGCCGCCAAGCCCAACTTCACCGCATTCCCACCGGACTTTAAGCCGTCACCGTGCAAACCGCTCTTCTTTGACATAGCTCTGAACCATATAGAGTTACCCTCCATGGACGAGAAACTGGAAAAAAGAATAACACTCACTTTTTTAACGTGGCTTGGCAAAAAAAATGAAGAATATTCAAAATGGGAATTGGAATTTTATATATTTTGGATTTGGTGTTTGTGTGTTTATCTCGTTTAAGTGGAAAAGAAGAAAAAAACAGCATCTTTATTTTATGGGGCTTTAAAGTTTTAAAAATGAGTTTCGGTTGATGATTTCTTGGTCTACAAACATTGTGGTGCTCGACCGACTGAAACTTAATGGGGATGTTAAGGTGACTGAATTTAATATTGGCAGGAGTTATGGATGGTAGTTGCAAGGACCAGTGGTGGGGGGGGGGGGGGGTTGTGAGGCGAAGGATCAAGAAGGAGAAATGAAAGTGTTGAAAGTGAAGAGGGAGAATCTTTTAATTGAATTTTCAGTTTGCAGTAGCACAGGTTTACTGATAAGGTTATATTTAAAGAAAGTGCCAATAATGCACTATTGGGGGTGTGGTAGTCGGAGGGGGGGGATTGAGTTTGCAATGAAAGGGAGCAACCTTTCCACATTTATGTTGTTTGTGCTATGGTAGTATCGTTTCCTTTTTCAAACTGGAGGGTAAAAATGTAAAAATTAAGAGTTATCTAAAACTAATTTCAAATCAGGTTTAGTTAATAAATGAAAGTTAAAGAAAATGATATTCTTGGTATCAGAGGTGCCACGGTATTTTAAACTCAAGCAGCCATGGAAGGCCACCTCCTTTTTATTGGGAACTTGTTGTCAAGCTAACCTATGGATCCAAGCACTGTCTGGCTAAAGTAAGATGGGGTTTTTTATTTTTATCTAGGAGAAATCCATTCTTTTTCCCCTCATGTGAAAATGGTCTTCCAAATGTTTAAAAAAAAAATGTCCAAAAAGAATGTACTGGTGTGAATTGGATAGCCACCTGGTGTGAAGTAAAAAGGCCATAGGGCTTATGCCATATGTATATGTGACTGCTTAGCATCATTAAATAACTGCCCTCCAGGCTGATATTATAAATAATAGAAACATTATAGAAACTAACTGTCTGTTGTCACCCAACCTTCTCAATAGTAGATGCAGGTATCACTAAGAATGTTTATGAAAGATGTATTGCATGTTTTGATTAGTATTTGCATAATAATTTGATAAGGGATAACCTGTTTCTGGACAGGTAGTTGAAGGGTATTAACATTGGTGGGAGGGATGAAGGTATATCCTGTCCATGAACTGATTTGTCATTAAAAAAAAAGAAGTTATTTCCAGGTATCACACTCTTTTTTTTCTTTCTTCCTTTTACTTGAGTATTGTAAAAGGAAAAGCAGAGGTTGAGTTTGAGCCAGGGACCTTGAGATGCAAAAGCAAAAGTCTTAACCACTAGACCATTAGGTAGAACTCTGATTACAAAAGCTTTACAAATATTTAAAGATCCTGCTGTTTGGACTTAGTCTTTTTTTGTAAAACATTTTCTCCACTACTCCCTCACCCCCCGATTAGCTAGTCAGGGGGGGAGGGGTGGCGGCGAACTCACCTTGTCCGCGTTGAACCTTGTCAGGGGGAGGGGTGGCAGCGAACTCCACTTGTCTGCGCCTTTACCTTGTCAGGGGGGGCGGCGACCTCACCTGGTCCGCACCCTCACCCCCTCTTACCTTTGCCCCCTCTCACCTTCGGTACTCACCTTGTCCACCTGCCAGGAGGAGGGGGACCGCCCGCCTTTGGGATCCACCTTATCCACTTGTCAGAACTCCTTGTCAGAACTCCTTTTGCGAATACTCACCTGGGACTTGAACCGATGCAATCCAAACCAATCACTTACTGAACGATGGAATAACCAATTACACCATTTCGGTTCCCTCTGGAAAAACTTCGTTTCTTATATTTATACTTCCACTCCCTCCAAAGAACAGAAAAGTAAAAGGCTCTGTCTGGACATTAACCGCAGACATGATGCTCTGTCTGGGGATCGAACCGGAGACATGGAGTTTGTCTGTGTCTCTCCAGTCCAGAGCACTACCAACTGCGCCACTAGAACTGTTGAGAATTAATGCTTGTTTCTAATATTTAAACTTCAAAGTCCAGAATGTAAGAAGGAAAAGAGAAGAAAATCAAAATGCTCTGTCTGGGGATCGAACCGGAGACATGGAGTTTGTCTGTGTCTCTCCAGTCCAGAGCACTACCAACTGCGCCACTAGAACTGTTGAGAATTAATGCTCGTTTCTAATATTTAAACTTCAAGTCCAGAATGGAAGAAGGAAAAGAACAGAAAATCAAAATGCTCTGTCTGGGGATCGAACCGGAGACATGGAGTTTGTCTGTGTCTCTCCAGTCCAGAGCACTACCAACTGCGCCACTAGAACTGTTGAGAATTAATGCTCGTTTCTAATATTTAAACTTCAAAGTCCAGAATGGAAGAAGGAAAAGAGAAGAAAATCAAAATGCTCTGTCTGGGGATCGAACCAGAGACTTGGAGTTTGTCTGTCTCTCTGCAGTCCAGAGCACTACCAACTGCGCCACTAGAACTGTTGAGAATTAATGCTCGTTTCTAATATTTAAACTTCAAAGTCCAGAATGTAAGAAGGAAAAGAGAAGAAAATCAAAATGCTCTGTCTGGGGATCGAACCGGAGACATGGAGTTTGTCTGTGTCTCTCCAGTCCAGAGCACTACCAACTGCGCCACTAGAACTGTTGAGAATTAATGCTCGTTTCTAATATTTAAACTTCAAAGTCCAGAATGTAAGAAGGAAAAGAGAAGAAAATCAAAATGCTCTGTCTGGGGATCGAACCGGAGACATGGAGTTTGTCTGTCTCTCTGCAGTCCAGAGCACTACCAACTGTGTCACTAGAACTGTTGAGAATTAATGCTCGTTTCTAATATTTAAACTTCAAAGTCCAGAATGGAAGAAGGAAAAGAGAAGAAAATCAAAATGCTCTGTCTGGTGATCGAACCGGAGAAATGGAGTTTGTCTGTCTCTCTGCAGTCCAGAGCACTACCAACTGTGCCACTAGAACTGTTGAGAATTAATGCTCGTTTCTAATATTTAAACTTCAAGTCCAGAATGGAAGAAGGAAAAGAGAAGAAAATCAAAATGCTCTGTCTGGGGATCGAACCAGAGACTTGGAGTTTGTCTGTGTCTCTATGCAGTCCAGAGCACTACCAACTGTGCCACTAGAACTGTTGAGAATTGATACTCGTTTTTAAAATTTAATCTTCACAACATTAGGAGGCAAATAAATAGAAAACCAAATGCATCCTCTGGTGTTGTCTCATTTTTTTCCAGTTTAATGACAATTTCATTGCACAAAACAATAATAAATATGCAAAATTATACATCATAACAACTGCGCCACATTAACTGATACTTGAGAAATGATAGGCTTTTCTAATATTTTAACTTCAAAATGAGGAAAAGAAATACCAAATCAATACATCCTCTGGGAGTTGAATTCTAGACAAAGAGTTTGTCTTACTTACTAAGTACATAGCACTAACCACTGTAAATGTTTAGAAATAATTATTATTTATTTGATTTGATTTATTTTGTTTCTTCACGTGCAAATATCCACTCGTCTTTGAGCTACACATAAACCTCCACCGCATACAAAATAACGAATTGACGTATAATTACAATAAAACAGACTCCCCAAATACAACAACCAAAACAACGAGCTAAATTACATCGACAATTACTGTGACAGCGTTGCCCATCATATCTTCAATACTTTCAAAAGACACTGTCCCTTACAGAAAACGGAAAACGAAAATTAAATAAGAATATCCTTACACTTATGAAACTCAGACGTCGCCTACGTAGAACCTATATCATTTCCCGAGACCCAACTCTAAAAAACCCAAATTAACCAACTCAAATAGCAATAAACAGACTAATATTGGCGGATGAACAAAACCGCGTCCAAAACAAATGCGATTCAATCATTAATGATAAAAACCAGAAAAACTTTTGGAAAATTAAAAAAAAAAAGCATTAACCCCATTACACCCCAAACACAGGTAAAACAGACCAAGGCCTTAGAGATAACGTAGGTAACCTCATCACAAAAACTCAAGACCAAATAAAGCTAATTGAATCGTACTTTAAAAGTATATTCAATATGTTCGATGGCCCCCCATACGATATCAGCGGTAAACACGATATAGACCGTACAATTATCAGTAATGAACCAGTTTTAACCTCCAACCCCTTAGGATGTCTCAACGAAAACATCCCTCTATTCAAAAAATAGATATAAAAAATTGGTATAGTGCCACTAAGAAATGCATCCTACACTGGTCATGACAATAAAAATGACCAAATGCTTAAAAACTCCCCTCCGATATTCATTAACTCTCATATTTTCCACTATTTAACGAACTCCTTAGACTGGGTTATTTTCCAACCCCATGGAAATCCGCCAAAGAGATTTTAATACCGAAACTAAGTAAAAACTATCGACCAATTAGTCTCCTCCCAGCCTTAGGTAAGATTTTAGAAAGAGTTATAGATAACCGCACCAGAAACCACCTTGAGCAAATTAATCACCTTTCCCCTTATCAATCGGGCTAACTCCGCGCACACAAATCTACAATAAACCAAACTTTCTGTTTATCTTTTAGGCAGAACAAAGGTTTGAGAATCCTTTGTTCGTCCTAAGAGTTTTTCGGGTTTCTATTGTTCCTCTGAAGCTGCAAACTGACCAAAAAAGAGGCCGTTAGAGGGCGCTCGACGCATCTTGCCAATCATATGTGATTTCAAAGCAGTCAAATCAAACCTTTCTTATTCATAAATGTTCTCCAGTTTTACGGTGTTGTTTCCTCGGAAGTTGTATGCTAAGCGATAGAAGTGTTCAATGTTTTAATCGCAATTTTTTCTTCAAAAATGGAACGGAGGGTGATAAAATACTGCCTGATACTGCTGTTTTAAGTGGTTGTTGTATATTAATAGTTTTCAACCGCTCCGCGACATGAGCTATGCAGATTCAGGAAACGTTGCCTTGACCATTACTTTAGCAACTAGGCAATCAAAAGAATTAAGATCTTTTAAGGCCTCAAAAATGTAGAATTTATATTCCAAAATGAGAGAACAGTCTTCCTATGCGAAATAAAAGACATACAGATGCTCTTTGTATGAGCACATGGACATATTCTTTGATCAATTTGAGCAAGAAAAGCAGCTCTGCCACCCCTTTAACAATTAATGAGTTACATGACATTGTTTTATTTTCAATATGAAACATTTTCACAAGTTACTGCCAAACCTAGAGTCATGTAGTATAAATCACTAAAAATAATGCCAATTTTGAGACCATTTGAAATATGAAGTTCAATAAAGGTGTACGTTTTGAGTTATCCTGTTTACAAGTACAGCATTTTGAACATCACCCACCGTTCCATTTTGAAGACAAAATTAGCATTATTTCTCAACAGTTGCTGAGACGCAGTGGTTAGTGCTACTATGTTACAACTGTGGATAAAATATAATAAAATGAGAACTGCTGCATGTCATTTGCACAATGCTGGATCTAACTGCGCCAAAGTTCAATACAGGGGAACTGGAAATGCAGCTATTGGTCAAGACAAATTGGTGGGGACACGGCATATCATGTCCCCATTACTGAAAAAGTTGATGGGGACGCGTCCCGCTGTCCCCACCAGGATCTGCGCCCTTGGTTTGGAGGCTGTTCATCCTGGAACGCCATTTTTATGCTCACTGATATGATGTGATATCTGCTGTTTGCTTAACAAATTCGAATAATTGAAATGAGACTGAAATAAATAACTTTGATCTGTTTATTGTGCAATTCCCCACATTCTTTTCATTTCGAAAGACGCACAGTTTCAAGTTCAGTGCACACTGAAGGTTTCGATTCTCTATCTGCCTTCAGTTTAGGTAAGATCTTGGGATTTTCATCCCTAGATATCGCTGGATATTGCTAGAAATCCATACAGTACAGTGTTCTTGGTATTTCTTGGGCCTGATCTTGGGAAATTGCAAAATCGGGGAGTGGTCACACTCCATTTAGGTCAGTGCACGACCACTAGACGTCACTAATACACAGCCCGATCACTAGACTTGTTATCGATAAAGTGGTGTGTTGCCGAATTTTGTCAAGGTTTTGGTACTACGGGCGAGGGTTATTAATTAAGTTTTGTAACTTATCAGGAAGCGATAAAATTGGTGGGGCGTAGGGGTTGTGGGGGGGGGGGGGTGGGATGTTTTCATGCAGATTGGAACAATCTCAAGAAGTGATAGGTGCGTCCGCCTGCCCCCCCCCCCCATGCACTGCATGATATTCACAGGAGATGTGCTCAATTCTCCAATCACATGCGGAATTTATTTCTAGATTCATTGTATGAGTTACGGTATGAGGTTTAGGGTAACAATTAGCATTCAGGTCGGAGTATAACATTTTATCTCTGGATGGCAGTGTTGCATCGAAGGACATATGTCTAGTGCAGTTCGCATATAGATCCTGGTCTAATACCCAAATGCGGCATATGTTCCCGACGACACGGTCAAGTTCGAGACCAGCCACAGTGGGTTTCATAACACAATTGTACAATTGTTTATATATATATATACATATATATATATATATATATATATATATATATATATATACATTAGTGAAAGAGGAAATATAAAAACGTCAAAATGGAGTTGTCGGTGTAAGGGGTAGGGTGAGGCGCACGCCCCTTTCGAAATCATCGATCCGTCACTGGCTACCCTATGTGTATAATAGGGATCAGCCCTGTAATTATGTCACTGTTCTTCTTTCTCTTCCCGGTTGCTTGCCGTTTTTTCTACTCCCTCCTTTTCCTCTATTTCTTCTTTTTCTTTTTCTTTTCCCTTCCTTCCTCCCCTTCTTTCCCCTCTTTTTCCCCTTTTTTCTTCTCTTTTTTTTCTTACCCGGGGGGCTCGCGCCCCTAACACCCCCTGGATACGCGCCTGATCAAGGTGGTCAGAATTTGACCCTAAGTGACCTTTGACCTCTTCATAGAACATTCAGTTCTTGTACATTTCTGAGCATGAGGATAATCTCAGCTTTGATTTTGAAGCTATGTTGACAAGGATTTCAAGCTGTTGGCAGCTGATGACTCCAATTTACATTTGACCTTTTAACAGAACTGCTCAAAGTGTAATGCTCAGTGAGGGGGACCTACCACCTAATTATGACATTTTACCGATGCTACAGATGTTCACTAAACTCGACTACGAGGTTTTTGTATTTTGGCTGCTGATGACCTCAATTGACCTTTGACTCCACTCAATAACTGGAGCAACCAAAGAATTCAGTGCTGTAAATTTACATCCATATTTTCCTGAAATTCATGCAAGATATGCTTGGTGAGTCATCCCGTTTACAAGTTGGAACATCACATATACATACGTTTACCTGCATACATACACGCCTAGATTCCCTTTTGCATTTTGGCTAGGAATCAATGAAAGATTCCTGGCATAGGATACTTATAAATTCCTCTCTTCTGAATTTACAGACTATTTACAGATTATCTTTTTGCATCATCACATGATCATCCTTAATGAAAAATCTTTCATAATTTCCATCTGTAAATCTGAGAAAATTTTCAACATGATACCCTTGAGAAGAGCACTTTTGAAAACATGCACGAGTGAAAAAAAAAACCTGGTATTTTTAGGTGCAGGGCAGAGATGGTCTTATGGTATTGCAGAAGTATTCAAGACTATGCATGAAATAAAGACAGATTTCCCCAGAAAAAAATTCTGCCAAACTGTTCCTTAAAATTTAGAAAAGCAGTTTTTCAAGTGTTTTAAGTACAGCTTTCATAACAGTATTCTCCAATTTATCTCTTGCTATTTCAAGGAAAAAAAACTGCATATCCTTAGTGCTTCAATATTTACACACATGGTCATACAAAAAAAGTAGAAAAGCCCACATATATGTATATATATAGTATACATATATACATATATCTTTCAAGAAGCTGCAACATCGGTGGCTCAAAAAGTTTGTGATCCTGAAAGTTCGAGACAGGCAGGACTATCTGGTAGCTGGATAGAATCACTTTCCGATTCTTCTTCAACTTTAGTCCTATTTCTAATCCCTTTGGAGGAAACTTCCATCAGCTTGTCTCTTTGGTTTGATGTAGCGTTCAGCACAGCGCCCAGAATAGGAACAAACTTTTCTGTCTTCTTCTGCCTTCAGGAGGTTATTGTCTGGTAAGACTTTCCTGATCTGGTCCGAGTTGACCGTACTTGACTTGGACATGAGATGGAGGCTTTCATGTCCATAATGAGACTAGAGAAGGGATCTGAATCGGCTACAAGGGCTTGGGATTCCAATTTATTTTCTCTGTCTGATGTTTTGTCATCTGCCCAAGTCTCTTCCAAATTTAAGTCTTCTGGAGGTCTCTCGGGGAGCTGTTCCATGGTGAACACCATGGGTGGTTCTGTCAAAAAAAGAGTATGAAAGAAAATTACTAGATAGGAATACACAAGCCATGTAGACGAAAGTAGTCTGCATATATAAACTGAAGATAATGCATGATACATTTGAAGACTCAAATGAGTCGACAATAGCCAATAAATTTAAGGGCGAACACGGATTGCTTTGGGTGATAGGAGGGGGTGGGGGAGTATCACTTTCTTGGTGGGAGGGGGTCAGAGCCACAGACAGAGATGTAAGAACATTTAATGATTTCCCTAACTTATGTAATGTCAGAAATGTCAATTTTTTTCATTTATAACCCATCTACTAGTAAACTGTCTAGTATTGTTGTATCAACTACAGTAGTTACAAAAAAAAGTTTAAAAAAAAGGAATATATTACAACATGAAGGCCAAAAGTATTTGAGCTGCAATAGATTTACAAGCAATATGACAATGGAAAGACATGAAGGAAAACTTCACAAAAAGATGACTTTAGGAACAATCCTCAGTTAATTTGTTGTGAACCGTTGAAAAACAGTGCTATCAGGCCAGGCTGGATTTTTTATGCCACTTTTAATTTTTGAGGGAACGACCATTTAATTTGCCGTGGTTCATTGGTTTAGAGTAAAAAGACTATTTATTCTAATACTTTAACCATTTAGCTCAGTTCCTCAGATCCAACACAAAATCACAAAAAGAGTTTTACCTGTCTCAAATGACATGTTTACAGTGGTATTACAAATTTGTCAACTTTTGGACAGATGGTGTTTAATTTTCATTCAATGGGTGCAAGGGTGTTGTTGTTTTAATATCAAGTTAAAGGAACATGCTTGGTTGAGTGAGTTATTAGAATTTATGTAAAGCAATGGGTTAACATTAACATTAAAGCCCGTACTAGAGGAGCTGATAATATCATCAAGTTAGCCTTTAAAGGAACATACCGGAGGTTTAGTATATTTTAACGGTGAATAGCTTGAAACTGGATCAGCAGTGTATGAGTGTAAAGTCTCAAATTAACCTTGTTCTGGTGGGCTACAACATTATTGTGCCTAAATTCAGCCTACATTTGTCATTTAGGTAGATACTGAGGAAGTGACGGATATGAAGTCATGCTGTCGAGGAAGGAAAGATTTCTTTTACAATTTTATTAATTCTTATTCTCATTTCATTATCTGACAATAACACGGATGGAGAAATGTACTACATCTCAAACCTGCCCATAATCAGAAAGCCAAGCCAGAATATTAAAGTTGAGGGTGGAGTGGAGGCAATAAGTAAGCGTTTACTATTTTGAATACATGTGCTGAAAGTTTCTCCATTTTGTTTATCATTATATTGATGATGATACTAGAGTTTCTGTAAATGGATAAAAAATGCCCAATACCTTTGCACTTGTGTAGCAAGTCAGTCAATTTCATAGCAAGATTCTCTCGGGTAAATGGAGCAACAGAGGTCGGAGTGGGTTTAGTGGTACTGGATATGTGTTTTGGTGGGGTTACAGACAAAATCTAAGAGATGGGGAATCTAGGTCCCACCCCTGGCTGCATCCAAAACAGCAAAATACTAAGTAACTGGGTGTTTATTTAAAAATAAACTACAGGTCTTTAATTGAGATGGAGAGCAACACACAATAACTGCAATGTCCCTAAATATTCCACCAAGACCCGCCCCCCCCCCCCTCTGCCATCCTCCCGGACCAATTCTCTCCTAGTCTCTTTACGTGTAGGGTTTCCAGAAAGATCTGACCAGACCCGACGTTAATATTCTTACACCCTTTTCAAGATATTCCTCTAAATATATTTATATTTCTGGGATTATAGGAAAAACAAATTCACTGCACAGAACAAAGCCTTATTTGTCAAAACATACATGACACAATGCACTTACAATTTAAGGGAAACCCCCCCCCCTCCAAAAGAAATAATGCACAGTTGCATATGGCAAAACTAATGGCAGGTATAATATTGTTGCCAATACACTAGTAACTGCACAGCTACTTTCATGATGGGTAAAAAGAGCAATTTGCTTTGCATGAATACTTATTCAGGTCTAGGAAAAAGGGAGTAGGCTTGTAATCCTTACAATATTCACCAAATGTTCTTTACACTAAATCTGAGGACGAAGGAAATAAACTTGATGTATTCTTTAACGTTCGGAAAATTCCACTCTTCTCAACTCTATTGTACTCCATCGCCTTCGGTAAGACTGAATATTACTAAGTGATATTTCATCACGGTTAGGAATACTTCTTTCCGTGGGTGGGGTGAGGTTGGCGGGACATTAAATTTAACAACTGCACTCATTCAATACAAAAACTTGGTATAAATTCCATATACAGGTAAGTAAGGTAACATCTTCGCTTGCGAAATACCATAAATAGAACATTTTAACCGCATTGAAACATCCCTGATTTATGCTTGAAATTCCTGCTAAACGTGCTCGGGTTTATTTTGCAGTGAAGTAAATCTTGTACGCAAGACAGACTCATTGGTTAGTTTTTAAATTCATTCCAACTTTCTTTGCACATGACCATATCTGTGACCTGTTCGCAAACAATAGTCCTACAACCCATTGTCTCCAGCATACTGCTACCAATAATTTTATACATTGCGAGCATCATAGCCATCTTGTACTCTCAACGTACCAAACCCAAATGGAAGAAACGTGAAAATGTACCTGACTCTTCCTCCTTCTGTACGGCTTTATGAGATTGAACAACCCTTTGACCTAGCATCTTGATCTCTGCTACCAGTCTCTTCACGGAATCCTCTGATTTTATTATGCTGTCCTTCAACGTCTAAGCAGAAAGATGGATTAATAATCAATCACGCAAAGATGGATTAATAATCAATCACACAAAGATGGATTAGTAATCAATCACGCAAAGATGCATTAATAATCATCATTGCTTACAGATTTCTCTTATACACCCCACAGGGGAAATTAATTCCACCCCACCAATATGGGGAATATTTTCACTTTCATTAAATGATGTGTTAACGTTTTCCTCATAAGGTCGGTTCATACCACTGTCTCTTATGCTATTGTCGCGTTACAGGAGCAGACATCACTTACTCTCTTCATTGGGATCTGGGTAGGGGTTGAAATTTAAGCCCCAATGAATGAGCTGGAGCTTGCGGATTAAACACCAAATGTTTCATCACCAACAGCAGTGGGTAGTTTCACTCAGCATTCTATTAAACATGAAATGTAGTGGAAGCAATGAAACTTGAAATTTTCAACAGGTTACATGATGTTGCATGTAAGTCGAAATTGAACCTTGCATCTAATGATATTAAACACCAACAATGTTAGGACAGCCCTTGAACAAAGCAATTAAACTTACATTTATCTAATGAAACTATACCCAAATTGACAGTTGAATGATCCATTAATTAATAGTTTTGTCATCTCACCTTCATTCTGTCATGGATTGCTTCATTAGTCATCTTTATTCCTTGCATACCTTGAAGTTAGCCATCTTTATCAATCTTATCTTTCCTGTTGAGAAAAACAAAAACGAATGAAACTTGCCTTAATAAACTCCCTTGTTATGGGATCTTAGCATCTATTACGATTAAAACATAAGACAAGATGGCAATCCATGGCATCTCATCTCTTCTATGATGGAATGGATCTACAATGAACTTTAACCTTGACCCTTAACAACTGCATAAGTTCTAATTTAAAATTTGGCCCATCATAATCTACATACTTTGTGGTTTAATGACTTATTCCAACATACTGACAAGCAGAAAGTGGCTACAGTTTCTGGATATTTGACCTTTCACCTATGACATTTATACCAATCACCCAAAATCACATTTAAAGTACATGGTCAGGCACCTACCCACCAAGTTTGAACCTGATCGGACTTACAGTCTAGGAGAAGCTTCACGAGACACTCCTTTGCACAATTTAGACCAATTTTAACTCTAACTCAATTCGGCCTGTTAACTATATACAAGCCTAAACAGCTAAATCTGTCTTGTTTTAAACCTTGTCTCTTCATTCTCTACATATATTGTGGTTTATGCCTTTGTCCAACAAGTTGGCATGCAGAAAATGGCTAAAAACCAATTTTTAGACTTCTTGACCTTCGACCTCTTTGACGTCATCAATCACGCAGGCATGAGTTAACATGGTCAGGCTGCCTCAGGCACCCACCCACCAAGCTTGAACTTGACAGGACTTCGGGTATAGGAGGAGTTAGTGACATACTTAATTTTGCTCACTCACTCACAAACACCCACACCTACACGCACCCATACATACATATACACAAACACACACGCCATCACCATCGCATAGATTCCTTCGGCCTTCGGCAAGGAATCAATAAATTGTTAAAATATCCTACCTGTAGTGAAGGATTTGTGTAATCTCTTCAATTGGTTTTCCCAAGACTCTGTATCAGATTCCATACCACTTTCACAGTCCTCATATGGATCAACTAGAACAGAAAAAATTATAAATGCTATGAATGATATCTGTTGCAGAATTAGGCATGAACCCAAGAGGTAATTGAATTGCCACTGGTAGTAGTTTTACTGAAGTGTAATCTTTTTTGGCAAACAGGTACTGAAAAATCCCAATGTGCTCTTCTCTAGCTATGGTGGTTAGCACAATATAGCTATCTCTAGTTGATCTTAGCATCATATGACTAATTGTTCAGCATCAATTTAAGATACAGTACGGTACTTTACTGAGTATTTGCTAGTGTGACTACAACTACGACAACTATGAGCAGAAGGAAAAGGAACAGGTCTATGCAGTCACGCTGGTGAGTATGGATGTATATGTGTATATGTAAGTGACATGCATGTGACGCCACTTGTAAACATAATAACTTGATACTTAAGGCAAACTTCAGTTGAGCTCATACTAGGTAGGTAGAATACCTTTTTGTGAGTACATGGTCCCTATTGCTTTTGGTTGAGGTCAAAGTTCATCTGAGTTAAAAAATATTAACCTTTAATCATCGTAATTTGAGACAACTTCAATTAAATTCATGTTTGTTATGTAGATTAATCATAGTGAGTAAATGGTCCCTATTGTTTATCTCAAAGGTCAACAGATGTCAAACACTGACAACCTTGTAAACACCTTATCTTGACAAGACACACTTCAATTGAGCTCATACTTATGTATGTGTATTCTTTCGAGTGTTTATATGACCCATATTGTTTTATATGGAGGTTAACAGAGGTCAAACATAGAAACCTTGTAAACAATATATATCTTGAAGAGGTAAAATTCAATTGAGCTTATACAGTACTTGGTGGGTAGGTTACCCATAGTGAGAAGGTAGGTAGGTTTTCTTCTGTGCCAGATGGCTCATAAGGTTGGTGCTTAAACCTGGTTTCCATGATGCAAGTAAAATTAGAGTGAAACACTCCCCCAATCCGTCAATCCGTTGCTAACTAGCCCCTAGCCGAAGCTAGCGCCCATTTTAGAGATGGGTGGACTGAAGCAAATGGAGTAAAGTGTCTTGCACAAGGATTCAACGTGTTGACTATGCCACCTGTGGGACTCAGACTCACAACCTGTGTGTTACGAGTCAAATGCACAAGGAACTAAGCCACCATGACCCAAAGTGAGTGAATTATTTCTATTAGTTTTTTCGGCAGTCAAAGGTCATGTGCGGTCAACAGAGGTCCAGCAATGTGTGGGACTGTGTGCGTGCCATAATGCAAAAGTGGACCTTTTCCAGATTAGACTTTGTTTGGGGACCCCTGCATATGTCCCTGGCTTAAGGATAATAATTTTCCTTACCAGGCAACAATGCTTTTTGCCAAGTTGTTGGACAAACTCTCTTTGGGGTTGACCTGGAAGAACATGCTTGGTCAAGATCGCTACTTTCACTATCTTCATCCAGGGTACCTGCAAACCAAAATAAAAGAACCATGTACAATTTAATTAATTGTAAGTATGAAATTAATTCTTTCAACAAGAAATTGATAGGTAGATATTGATGGTTTGGCATATAAGAATTTCAGGTATCCTTTGTTCCCATATTCAAGAACATCATATTCACTACAAATATTATATTCTCATAATTAATTTACAACAGTGTGATTTCTTCTGACTAGTAGCCATAATGGTAGACTTACATGGACTGTACTGTATGTTAATCAGTCCATGTACAATATTCAGCCCATAGCCATGTACTGTTGGACACCTCACTAAAGTATGTCATTCAACACATGTGTTAACTACCCTTTATTTTTTGCAGTGGCATAGTGAGGGGAGCAAGGGAACTTTCCCCAAGGCACAGAGTATAGGGTGGCGCCCCCTGCCCCTCGGTGCTGATAATGCTCACTATGCCACTGATCGTACTTGGAGTTTTTTCATGCAAGACATAATCAAAATTTGCAATATATTGAAGAAATTACAGCAATTACAACAAAATGAATGTTGTACATATGACACCCAGCATGTAGCCATCCATGTGTGTGCATACTGTAGTAGGACACTTGTCACTGGTCCATCTTATTCCAGAGAGTTCATATAGTTATGGATTTACCACCAGAGAGAAGACATGTACATGAATAAATAGGAGGTGGTATACATGTGATTTCCACTATCTTAAACAATATTTTGTGTCACCTTTACATATAAGTAACATTACCATATGAGTAACATATTTAATGAGTAACATTAGGATATTCAAAATTTCCAATACCTCAAAATATTGAAATGTTGAAATTATACAGATCAATGAATGGTAAGTAGGACATTCAGCATACAACCATTCATGCATGAGGGTGAGACACTTGTTACTGGTCCATATGTTGAAGACATGCTATTAGCCACTGTGCCCCTGCTTATATTGAACCCTAGTCCATCTTATTTCAAGGAATTTATAGTTGAGGGTGCTAAACATTTGCCTAGCTCTCACTGTATCCCTACATGAATTTTGGATACATATTCCATACTACTTACCTCACAGTGTCCAATGGGCATATGAGTGGAGGGGGGGGGGGCTACTAAGTAGGATAGACCTGCATTGGAAACATGTGTAACTAGGTTACATCAAAGTTCAAACACAAGCTTTAAAATGCCTCAGAACTCAATTTTTTTTATAGGTAAATATTATAAGTACTTGCCCAATGTTAAATGAATGGTGGTTATGACATTCAGCACACAGCCAAGTACAGTAACACCAAGTTTGTCACCGGACCAGTATTGGGGTACACTTCAATCCAAACATCACAAAAGACATTTTTTGTATATATGTACGCAGTTGTCAAACTCATTATCAATCACTACATGAAATATCAAACCTTTCTTACCTTTCAAGGTTTTGTGTGTTGTTTCAGTGGATGACTACTGTCACAGGAGCTTGTTTCAGATTCTGTAACATTTTCACAACCTTCCTCATCTGGTGGAGATGAAAGATATGTACAAAAGATCACGAAGAATTTGTAGCTACAGAGTATACAGTTCATAATTATTTAAGAATGAAACAGATCCAGCAGTATTAAAGCTAATGGGGCCTTACTTTACTACTGTAATGTAAGCTAGGCATTTTGGACTAGTCACTGACCATAACTGTGTGTTATGGTTTATCAAAAGTGGAGGATATTTAACCGATCGTCAGCCAAATCAGCAGCATTTGTAGCAATTTGCTTCTGTACCTGTAATATATATTGTCATATTTTCCGAGAGTATTTTTAACTCATAGAGACAGTATTTTGACTATTTATTTCTTCAATGTTGTTTACATTTTAGACTGTTGAACAGTGGCTTAATAAATTGGACAGATCATTAATTGTTTTGTTTAAGTGTATTTTCAATTAAATAAAATACTGTTTTTTTGCAAGCTTTGGGCGCTGTTATTAGACCTCCTAATCAAAGGTTTATTCTATACTAATTAGGTTATATTAATTGTTGCTGTTGGATTAACAAAATCCTTTTGTGTCAATGATTTGTGTTTCAAGAGTTTTAAGTTTTGTTCTACTTGAACCTTTTATATATTTACAAGTTTATTAAATAATTACTACATGTAATAATTTATGATTTATGGTGTTGCTTCATATTTCTTATTTGTGTCGATGGCCACCAATACTAACGAATGGGTGATCATGATCGGGTAAATAAGTAAGGTTCCTCCTTATCTGACCGACAATCGGGTAAATACCCACAACGTTTACTAAAACCTCAACAACACATTCACTGCTGTTTGCACGATTCTTACCCACTTTTACTAGTTTGTGCATTAAGTTTTTCAAGTACTTAATTGTGCGTAGCACATCTCCATCATGGACAATATCTTGTGATCATATTTTAAAAATGAATTCAGTGATAAAAGACAAAAAATTTTGCCAAAACTTAACACACACAATATGGCAGGGCGGACTTCTAAGTTACCATGCTGTTACTAGGACATTTGTACCCAACTCGCCGTATCAGCCAGTGAAAAAAAACGATAGATACATTCACTAACTACTATGGTCTAGCTTGATCGCCAGAGCTAAAATACTCTTATTCAGAAGTTTAAACTTCAAGTAATTTCAAATATTTGCGTAGTTTTTATTTGCTACTAAACACTAATCGTTTAAGTCAAGAAACCTTTTTTTACTTAGCTAGAGCCATTATCTGTACGTTATCTACACTATTCAAGAGTAGAACAACACATTGACATAGACATGATGCAGCTCAGATTTGCGACCCTTATAACGTCTCAGAACAAGATAAAATAGAAAAAATTCAAAGGAACGCAGCACATTTTGTAACTTGTGATTTCCGTAGGCAATCCAGCATCACTGAGATCTTAAAGACTTTGAAATGGGAACCCCTCATAGAAAGACGGAAAAGGGCCAGACTCATGCTTCTTTATCAAATTATAAATGGCCTAGTTGCAGTCCCAAACGAGACTAATCCCTTCTTGAAGCCAGGGAGATGTCTCCGCTATACTCAAATTCCTTGCTTTTCAGTATAGTTTCTATCCTAGGACTATAAAAGTCTGGAATACGCAATCCTTGGCGGGATAAGGAGAGCCATAGTCTTGAGGTGTTTAAAACTAGATTGCCTACGCATTGTTTGTTAGTGTTACTAGCACTGCTGCCCTGCGTAACAACATCCTTGTTGTGATACTCGAGAGGGGTTTTAACAAGTACTTAACAGAAACAGAAAAACACTGTAGATTGGTGTGCTCACCGGCAAAAATCTGGTGACTGCAGAAAAGTGACTTCAGCCCGCGCTGCCCCATAGACTAAGGTGACCAGACGTCCCCGATTTTCGGGGACAGTCCCCGATTACAGTGTGCTGTCCCCGATGAACAAGTGTCCCCAAAAATGTCCCTGATTCATCAAAATGTTCAGAAATTTCGAAAATATCCCACATTATTAGTAAAATAATTGTAAAAAACCAATTTATTCAAGTGTGCAGTCGCAGAACGGAACTAAACAGTACTTCAGGTAAGCCATTGTAAAGTAAAATATGCTAGATCGATCTAGCCTAGCACTCTTTTGTAAAGTAAATAAATTTCATCTAAGAAAAAGCTACATTTTTGAAAATAAAATTGATTTAAAAAGTGCTTCTAAGTATCACCATTTTACATCTAAGCACCTTAGGCACTAGAAAATTTTCCAAAGGGGATGGGGACACCTCCTCCCCTTAGACCCCTCCCCCATATCAGTTACGCAATAAATGTCCCTGATTCCAGTCAGGCAAATATGGTCACCTTACCATAGACGTTAACTCGAATTAGGCAAGTGTGATGTAATTCACATATATACCTTAGGCCTAGCCTAATCGAGCATCGTTTTATTGTACATCAACCATGGACTCTAGTGTAGAGGTTTGCGAAAAGTTCCCACTTTCATGAGGCCAGACTAGCCTACGCTACGTATCGCATACAAGTAGCAGCATGGACACTTCGGAGTTAGGACACCTAGGCTAAGCATTAAAACACCCCAAAACTATATCTTCTGGTATAAATCCCCTGAAAGTATACTTGATATTGTGGGAGAAGTGAGTTATATTACGATACACGGCCAAACTTTCTTCCTGCAAACTGTTTTCACGTTGTATACCAAGAAGATTCTTCGTTATTGTGGAATTGGTATTTCTTTGCTGCATTTTGCGAAGTTCGAACCACTGATGTTCGGACACCCGGCCCACAGTGTGGCGCTGGTGATAAAATTGGTGGCGCAGTTGCTCTTTCAGTAATTATAACATACTTCATAGATCTCCGTCATTTTATTGACAAATATGTAAGTACTTACTTGCACCATGGAGGCAAAAACAGATTGAACACGGGTCATTTTGAAGAGAAAGTAACTGTAGCCTAGTAGTTTTTTGTGAAATTGGCTGTTGCTATAGGTTGTCATGGTGATATCGTGTATTTCTTAGGGGTGTCCGAACTTCGCAGTGTTGCGAACTTCGCAATACTGACTATACTAAAGCTAAAGATTCGTAAGCCTGGCCCTACCTTAATATCCCATAAATCAATCATCTTGTTATCATTTTGTTATGTATTAGAAAGATCGAAAGCACATACCTTTATCTCTTAACGGTTACATAATTTAATTATCCAAGCCACTGTCTTATCTAACCTCTTTGTCCATAACGCTTTTGAATTTAATTGATCTTAACGCGTAAGATGCAAGGGATTGTGCGCTGAATGGAAACCAGGACCGGACCAGGCATACGTATGACGTCACATACTTACAACTTCATGTCAAAAATTAGCACCGATTTTCGAATATCTCGAATAAAAATTATATTGAAAATATATTTCCTTATCACTTACATAGGTGCAAGCTGACATCAGTGAAGGATCGACCATACAGACAGGGAAGGGGGGGGGGAAGGCGGATGCCCCCTCACGGACTCAAATGGACTGATGGCGCCCTTTTCAGCTTTTTACCACTGTTTACTTTTTGGCGATTATTGACGTTTTTATTGCGCTCTCATCTACCTTTTGACATTTGTCACATTTTGTTGGTGTAATTTTCTGACAAAATGATCTAACGGCGGTCTTTAATTTATCGGCACTTCCATTGTACGAAACTATTTCCAAGAACTGTACGGGATTTTCCATCTATTAGACGATACGCCACGAGATAATGAAGATAGGCTAAACGCCTTAGAAAAAGGAGTAAAATATGAAAAACGAAATATTCTCTAAAAGTACCAATTTAAACTCGGCAAGATATATGCCCTTCAAAAGCAGCATGCGATAACACATAAATGATAAATGCTAACGAGATAAGACTTGGTCACCAAATAGATGGCGCATTACATGATTGAGCAAACGATTTACAATGCCTGAAATATCACCGTGGGTAATCATGAAAACAGCTCAAACATTTGTACCCACGTATATGATAACGTACTGACACTGGTTACGAAATAACCCAATTTTATATATGAACTGTCGACGAAAGTCCGCCATTAGGTATATATATATATATATATATATATATATATATATATATATATATATATATATATATATATATATATATATATATAAATATATATAAATATATATATATATATATATATATATATATATATATATATACGAAAAGTGAAATCGATACATTCATATTATAGTTTGAAACTATTTTATAACTTTGAGATATAAGGACTACTCTAGACTGAAGAAGAAGAAGAAGTTTGCACATATATTCAAAAGCATAAACAACTTCTTTCACTGCTTAGGTAAGGCTAATTACAAACGGTCGATTCTGGTTACGATCGAACCCTTACAATACGCGACAGTTAAACCCTCGAATTTCATAGATGAACTCTCGCGTACATGCAGGAAAAGACCCGTAAGGAAGGGGGTGGGTTTTTTGGCTGACAAAAAATACTCATATTCTGTGTCTTGTTATTGTTTTTATACATATGCTGGTGAATCAGACGGTGGGCGGTGTGAATCATAGTATTATGTACGGGGAGGGGACAGGGCCCCTGTGCTATGGTATAGGCTGCAGGCCTAACTATAGGCTAACTAGCTAACTGATATATAAAAATCATAGTGACCTTTTCGCATTTGCGTAATACTAGACGTTGATCCAGCACCCTTCTTAATTGTAGACGCGTTCGCCCCTCTTTTGTTCCCAAAAGTGAACAACACAGCGACCGTATGAATGCAAACTTGAGGTAATGAATTAGTCTATATATAGCTGCATTTCAACATCATTGCTGTTTTCCCCCCTGTTTTTTCATACTTCCTTGTGAATAAGAGGCCTTAATGCTAACCTGAAAAAAACTCAAGCCAGCCTTACTATTAAACATTCAACAATATGACTGCGCAGTTTAATAGATATACAGTTCCTTTTGACCTTGCATGGTAACAACTTCAGAAATGACAAAAGCTTTATTGACAATGGAGTTCCGTGACAGTAAATCCGGCTTTTTGACCCCTGACTCATGTTTATTGTACTATATTTATGCTAGCCTTGCGACAAGTTGTTGATGAATAATGAACTCAGTTTGCAATTTGTAGTAATTGATTTACTTAATATGACTAGGGGACTATAAACTGTATGTAGTGTCGGTGTTGAAGTGTCTGTTGCGTTTTGTCACTGTTCTAAATTTTCATATTTCAGACCGCTTCAAACTCTACAAAATAGATTAATTAAGTTACTTATGAACAAGCCTATAGACGTTATCCGACTAACATCTTATACTGAGAGTAAAATAATTTGCTTGTGATGAAGGAAATCCATTACTATTGTATGTATTGTTTTGTTATATTCATTGCAATAACAAGTTACCCCAAATGTTATTTCTGCTGTTGTGAGCCATTCTAATGCTTGTAATTACTCCATCATAACTTCGTTATAGGAAATTATTTAAAGTAGCGTATCATCACAATCAGCAAGGCAAATTGCTTCTTAACAACTATTTTTGTTATAATCTATGGCAGCCTCTGTCTCAATCTGTTAAATCCGCTTAGTCTCTAAGTCGTTTCCATGTAAAATCAAGTATCAGATCTTCTCAACAAGTGCATGTAAGCATGTTGACTTTAAACTTTGTTCTTTAAATACCACACTCTACTTGTTATTCTCTTCAAAGTCTCTGCTATCCTTCTTACATCTTGTCCTTCTCTCTTTACTCTTTCTGTTCTTCTGTCTTTTCGGTTCTTCTTCTTCGGTTTGCTCTATGTCTTTCTTTCCCCTCTGAACTTTAATTTAAGTGTTTCATTGTAAGTTTATATTTCAACTTGGTCACTTGCTGAGATAACAGCTTTGCTGTTTTTTTTCTAGTGTCAATAATAATTTATGCGTTATTAGTAATAACAAAATATCTAATGTTCCTTTGGGTTGCAATGAAATAATCATGTTATAGTGGCTCGCAGTTAAATTTTCTTTGAACTCAACAATTGGGTCTCATACACGTATGGAGGTTGACGTGATCATCTTAGAATTTCTGGTTGCTTAGTCAATGGCTCAACAGAAATAGCTAACTTTGCCATAACTGCATAAGCCTCAAAGAACAATGACTGGGGCTTTATATTTACGGTGTCCTACTGTGGTGCAGGGACGTAGCCAGGGGGGGGGAGCAGGGGGAGCGACCGCTCCCCCCCTTTCAGTGTCTATTTTTTTTTTATACTGTCGTTTTTTAGCATGGTATTTTGTCAGTGCTCTTTTGATCTTGAATACTCGTTAGCTCCGTTAACTCGATTGTAATCGTAGTAACATTCACGCCTACTGATTCAACTACTTACTTAGTTTGGCAGATGCAATTAGCTAAATTTAGCTTATAGCCAATTACAAGCCTACAGTTGGCCACTGCGTAATAAAATACATATTGCCTACCTAACCGCACTCTATGGAATGTCACGAACTGTATGCACAACAACGTCGACAACGTTCGTTCAATGAGTCGTCCTAAGTTGTTGCACGAACAGCATGTTATAAAGCTAAGCTAGCAATCGTACGTGATACGCACTTCCTATAAATAATTGTTACACTGCTAATACACTGCGATAACGATATTTGTTTTTAGGCCACTGCATTTCTGGATGTATTACAAAATATGAAAGTTTATATTGTCCATCAGTTAAGTTCGTCAAATGTATTAAAGTCCAGACATTGGACAATAAACAAGAATCATCCTACTGGAAAACTTGTAAAAGAGCACTATGTTTGTCTTTCTGATATATTATGTAAAAGAACATGTAAAAGAATTTAAACAGGAAACAAAATCTGCTGATAATGATATCATATGATCAGGACGTAGCCAGTATGTAGCACGATAGTTTCATTTAACACCCTACCCGCCGAAAAAGACTATAGGATCCGATGTCAGTTTTTTAACATGTAGTTTAGAACCCGTTTACGCAGATAATATTTCAGTTGAGAAAACACTTGAGAAATTTGCATCAGATGGCAATCGTCGGATAGCTCTCGCCTTCTCTTATTATGCTAACTTAAACATTTACTAGCTACAGTTGTATCAAAGACATTTCTGGACTATCTTTGCATCTACAAGTATCAGAAGTTGAAAAGTAAGTAAGTCTACTCTGTACATGTACCTTCAAGAGCGGCGGAACCGGGGGGCACAGGGGGCAAGTGCCCCCACTTTTCCTCAGGTTAAAAATGTGCCCTTTTTCTACATAAAACTTGTACTCTTGATCACCTTATTAGAACAGCGATATTTCAGAAAGAGATCTAATCCTAATTTAGAACTATCAGGGGCGTAGCCAGTATGTAGCACTGTAGGCCCGGGCCTACACTTTTTTGGCCAAGTTATCTTTTTTATTAAAACACCCATAATTCAAATCCATAAGCTTGCTGGACGAGTTTAAGAGTCTAGACAGGAAAAACTATTGAAATGAACGAAGCAAGATTATGGCTAAATTAGGTGACCTATTCTTCTGTCATGTAGGCTGTCATTCATATCGCGTGCCGTTTCATTCAATACTCTACCCGCCGAAAAAGACTAGGATACGATCTTGTCAGTTTTTTAACATCTACTTAAGAACTCGTTTACGCAGATAAATTTCAGTTGAGAACATTCCACAGTCAAATAAGCCTATCGTTGATTAACAGACTTTATATGTATATAGCTGCAGCTCTTTGTTGCCTGTTGTAGTCACGATCGGCGTTCCAAGTTCCGAAACAGCCTTTTCGATAAACATTTACTAGCTACAGTTTTATCAAAGATAATTACTGGCTATGGTTGTATCAAAGACATTTCTGGCCTATCTTTGTATCTACAAGTATCAGAAGTTGAAAAGTAAGACTACTTATACGGGGGGGGAGGGGGGGTGGGGGCGTTGATGGAGTGATGTGTATACGCAAATAAGATAATACAATAAGATTTATAAAGGGTACTAAATATCAGGCTGCAACAGTCCAATCGAATTTCTGCAAAGTGCCCTTTGACTTCGGTGCCCCCCCCCCCAGATTAAAGGTGCTTCCGCCGCCCTTGTGTACCTTGCTAATTTTAATACATTATGTATTATTGAATTACGTACTTTTTTAACTCGTTTGTTTTTTGGGTTTAAAAGTGATGTTGAATTAGGTTTCTCAAGTCAGCAAGAGGCCAGGGAACCAGAATGAACATTCGGGAAGGGCTGTTTCCTGCCATCTGGGGGGTTTGTAAAACCAAAAATTTTCTTGTATACGCTCCGCGCCAACCGATGGTGGCGCTCCGCTCAGATAGTCGTGCCTACAACTTTGAAAATCCATATCAATCGCAAAAAGTGCTCCCCCCTTTCAAATTCCTGGCTACGTCGCTGCTGTGGTGTCCTACCTACTCTCCTCCTGTTTACTATCACGCGGAGGTTACACTCCCACCATTTGCTAAAGCCTACCAATATGGTTGTATTTTCCAATATTTTCTTTGCAACGATATTACAGGGAACAGAACTATGTTGATGTCCATGGTCCTGTGCATACGATTTATAGTCCAAAGCGATATATAATATTTTTTACTATTTTATTTCATAGCATTTAATAGAGCGTACCGAATGGAAGCACACTATTAGGATTTGACCAACCGCCAGTTAAAGTGCACAACTATTATGTCCCTCCTTAAATTATTGGTACCTCCCTTCCCCCCCTCCCACCACACCCACCCACCCCCCCATTCCAACACAGAATTCCTGGATACGAGATTCCATATGTGTAAACATTGCATGGCCTAATCAAAGAATCAAGATCTGAAATCCAACGCAGAAGGCCAATGAAAATAATGAGAGATTATATTCTTAGTCTGGATTTGATAAGGTTAGTGAATTCCTGTTTTTGAATGCTAAGGTCCTTTGACCAATTCGATGTATGTAGTGTTGTTTTCTTATAGTCTAATCATTTATCTGATAAACAAACAATATACTGGATTTGTACTACAGAGTTGTCATGTACCATGCACTGGTTAAACCCAATAAGACTCACCGTCATAAGCTTGCCGATGCTAATTAATATTCAATTTCAAATCTATTTCTCATATCTTTGTACATGATTAATACAAAAATAACAATACAGTAGGAAGGTTAACATATACGAGTGCAACTAAACTTCCCAAAACTCGTGACATAAAACCCGAATATGAACATGCATGATCTTTGCATTCCAATTGGCTTTACAGTGTAAATATTTTCAACTGGTATGTTTGTATTACAAATAAACGCGTTTCATTCATTCCTGTCAGTTCCGTGTCATAAACTGGTAACTTAGTTTGAAATGCATGGTAAGAATAGATATGTCGTATGACACATAATTTGTATTGTATTGTATTGTGTTGTATTTTATTGTATTACATATTGAATTGCATTGTACTGTATAGCAGTACGTCTACCTTTTGTTCACTCAAGTAGGAAGTTACCTAGAGATTTTTCCCAAAACAGTGAAAAAGACTTTTTTATATGTCGTACGTTTCATAACAACATATTCAGAACTTCACGTCAGATCATCAGTCCGTAACCACCTTTGTAAGTGTTGGCCTACAGAAAAGATCCAGTTATTCATTACCCGTTAAATCGAAAAACAACACTTTCAAGTGTTTTTTACTTTTTAAACGTATTTGGATTTACTCATTTTATCGCCATCGACTTTTCATACTTTCGGATACATACTGTACTACGCAGAGGTATACATGGAACGACGTTATTCAAATTCCTGAATCGGAATCCATCATCATTTGGACTCAGATAATGGTCGCATTAATCACTTTTACGTACAGTTTTCTCCGTCATTGCTGGATAACTATATTTTTTTACAAATAATGGTTAGACCTATTTCAATTAGTTTTAAGGCCAATCATTTTGATTTAACAACGAAGTTTGACTTCTCTTCACAGTGTTTATGTTTACTTGTGTGTTGGGATTCCAAGGCGTAACAAACAACATTGACCATTAACCCTATCATACAATTTCGATCTTTTACGGGAGTTCAACCAGTTGAATAGGATGGATAGCTACCATAGCATGAACGAAAGTAACTACATTACACCAAACACTAACGCTAGGATCACAGGCGTAGCGAATGGTGTGTTCTTTTTCGTTGGAATCATCGGTAACGGTCTGGTTATTCTAGCAGTTATATCTTCCAAAAAGCTTCAGACGTCAACCAATACATTCATCGTAAACCTCGCTGTGACTGATGTCTTAACAAGCTTGACACTACCGATATATGTTGTTGTGAAGTGGATCAACTTTTATTCTCCTAGATTGGAAACTGTTTGTCAGATTTTACCGCCTGTCGCTACTACTTCAATTGGTTGCAGCTTTCTAACAGTAGCGGCCATCGCCATTAACCGTTACACGCTCATTGCAAGCCCATATAGAATATATCCAGCGCTATTTCGTGCAAAGATGAATATATTGTGGATAACGCTGTTGTGGGTCATATCAGCTTCTGTGGTGATTTTACCGCCTTACGTATTTGACTTCGGTAAATTTGGTTTCGGTCGAGATGAACACAATTGCATCTCCGTTCCTGAACATCCCTCGACAAAGCTGTATGCTCTTCTGGTGGTTGCAGTGTTCTATCCTCTCCCACTCCTCGCCATCGTCGTTTGTTACGTGGGTATCTTCATCCGCCTCTTTGCTCACAATCGACGACTAAACGCAAATAGATGTCATCTGCGGACTCAAAGAACATCTCCTGGAAGATTAACCACAACGAATGACAGGTAATTAAAAATATCAGAATCATGATAGATTGATCGAACGATCCATCGACAAACCGATGGATCCATCGACCACGAACATGACAAACCGATCGAAAACTGATCGATTGGCAAATATCAGGTGATTGACTGACCGATTGCTCGAACTATCGAACGAAAGAAAGCATTGTCGACGGACTACCAACCAGGCGCTTAGCCAAGGGGCGCCCCCTCCTCTTGAGCATATTTTTTTTTATGATATCGCTAGTAATTTCAAAATAGAAAATGCTTATAGATGCAACTTACAAGGCCTGGGAAGTGTCATTTCCAGCGATATGGGAGGCATTTTCGGGCAAAATTTTCTTGTACGCTTCGCGCCAACTTATGGTGGCGCTACACGATAGTTTGCCTACAGGCTTCGCCCCTCCCTTGGCAAATTCTTTGCTACGCGCCTGCTACCAACTGCCTGACAAACCTTATGGACCGACGTACTCTCCAAACCTATTGTACAATAGGAAGATAAATCAATATATGACTGTAACGTTGTACTTATTGGAAAAATATCCAGGAGAAAAGTCGATAAATTAAAACTTATAGGTCGTCCTAAATCTCAGTCTTAGTCGGTCCCATAATCAGTATTCAGATGGTAAGCACCAGTGAAAGCTGTTTTAAAGTGTTTCGCTTCAAGCAGTAAATTACTTTCTGATTTCTCTCCTTTTTTATATTTTAGCTTTGACATTGAAACAAGGAATGGCAAGAAGACGCATGCGCAGTCGTTCATCACGCCCGTACAGATTCAAGTCACAAAGAATATGTTCATCATATTCATTGCTCTTGTGGTTTGTTTTACACCGCACACCGTGTGTTCGATATTACAGGAATGTGCAATTGAGGAATACACACGAACTATCGCCGCTGCGAACAGCATCATCAATCCGATCATATACGGTTTTAAGCATCCTGTGTTTCGTGAAGTGTTTACCGCCCTCATAAAACGCCAAGATGTCCCTCAGCCCTCCTCAATGTGGAGTAGTATAAAGAAGAAACGAGTGATGGAACAAACCGGAAATACTTCGTTGTAGTCTGGCTATAATGTCTACGGTAGTGGATGTCAAAGGTCGTACATTTTGTGTGCCGTTGCCAAATTCTCTTGGTAACATACTCATCGACCAAATGGAGAATCATAATGTAACAATTGCACGAGTAATTATGAATTCAGAAGTCAAACTTAAAATATGACTACGTATATTCTGTTGGTAATTTGTATGAACCATAATCAGTGATGAATTCTGGATGACAGACAATCATTATAATAATACACACACACACACACACACACATATATATATATATATATATATATATATATATATATTTATATATATATATATATATAAATATATATATATATATAGTATATCTCATATTTTGTCTGAGTTTGTATCATCATATGCGCTATACGGTATGAATACAGACATATTTTTCGTATTGGACTAAAATTTGCATCACTCGGTAATTTACAAACAACCACAATGGTAACATATATCTCATAGTATGGAGTGTATGCTTCAATAATGTTTTTAATATGCTTGACTTAACTTTGTAGAAGGAAAATGGTCTAAAAATTAGATACACATGTTTATCGTTAGCAGGTTACTCACTGCTTAACAGGGCAAGAAAAGCGAAAAAGCTGAAACATAACATGGGAGTATAGTGCCACTAAATGAGTTTGCAGAATGGCATTTACATATATGATATCCATTAGTTGGTATATGGACACTTGAATTTTTCGTCCTATCTTTCATTGATGCAAACAGGTGATTAGAATTCATCATTGGCTTATTTCAATGTTTGTTTGTTTTCTTCTTGAAATCTCCCCCAATAATAATAATAGTTAATAATAATAATATTAATACCACAATAATTTTGTGCTAACACGAACATGATATACAGTCGACACGTAGCCTACACCTAAGAAGTATTTTCTTAAGTATTGCAACGACAACCAATTTTGTGATATCCAAAGGATACTTTTATATACAGAAAGAGACAGACTTTCAGTGTGGGATATTATTACTTCTAAACTACATTAATGTAAAGATAGAGACATACCTTTGGTATTATTTTATATTAACTCTAGAATACCATTGTATAAAAGTGACTGCCACAGAACTTGTGTATACTAGCTTATTGTGTCTAAACTTCCTTAATGTATAGAAAGTGCATGAACTTTGGTATGGGTACTTTAATTCTAGACTACCTTTGCATAAAAGTGACTGCTACAGAACGTGTGTATCCTACCTTTTTATGCCTTAACTTCCTTAAAGAGAAGGAACTATGGTATAGTATGCTACTTAAACTCCAAACTACTGTTGCATAAACTTAAAGTGATTGTCACAGAACTTGTGTATTATAGCTTGTTATGTCTACACATCCTTAATGTATAGAAAGATACACACCTTTGGTGTTATGGAATGTTATGTATAAACTTCAATAATACACAAAAGGACCCTTGGGGTCGTGTTTTTGTTCATTTCTTCAGAATGAAGTAATCAAGGATATATAACTGTATAAACATTGACAATTAACACTTTGGTTTGTGCGGTGCATGTGATTTTTCGCCTTGAATGCAACAGATATTAATATGGTAAAATTGTGTCAGTTTTATTTAAAAGCAAGTTTACTATCAATATCAATCATCGATGTCATAACCTCATAAATGTATTTGGATGCAAACTTCGATTATAAATTCACTTCAAACGGAAGAGAAATCTGCTTCTGAACCAAGTGATTTTATTATATATACATCGACACTGAATGTGAGAACCTTGAATTTTGAATAATAAGAAGAAATATCATATATCTACTCTCGACGTTCTCAGGATCAGACCCGGTAATCGTGATTTAACCTATATAATGTGGGTGGGGTGGGGGGTGGGGATTCTCATGTTGTGATTTCTTTTGTACACATACTAGTGAATCAGACAGGGGGCTGAATCATAGTGTTATACACATGGAGGGGTCAGGGCCCCTGTGGTATGCTATGGTATACAGGCATCTCTATAGGCTAACTATAGCTAACTGTTATATACAAATCTTAGTGACCTTTTCTCTTTTACTTACGTAATGCTCTTTCGTTCGACGTTGATCCAGCACCCCTTCTTAATCGAAGAAGTGTCCGCCCCTTCTTGCGTTCCCAAAAGTGAACAATATTGGCACCGTATCAATACAACTTGAGGTTATCTATCGGTGAGGATCATATCTGCTTTACTATATCATTTCTGTTTTCGTCACTATGCTTCGTACTTCCTTAACCTGAATAAGTTTGTGTTTTTACTTGTATATTTAACATGAAACAATATGAAGGCGCAGCGAGACACAGCTCGTCAAGGGCGGCGGAACCGGGGGGGGGGGCACAGGGGGCACGTGCCCCCCACTTTTCCTCAGGTTAAAAAAGTGCCCTTTTTCTACATAAAAATTTCTAAATAAAAAAAAGAGTTTACAAAGCGAAACCCACGGCGAATGAAATATTTCGGGAAGTTTTAAATGTTTACTACCATAGGCGTAGGAGCCCAATTTGATTTGGGGGGCTGTAACGACTTGCCCGAAAATATTCCCAAAATTTGTCGCGCGCTCTGCGCGCGCTCAACATTACAACGCATGCCAATAACATACAATCATTTGTCGTGTTATTACCCTTCTATATTGGTTATAATTATTGGGAAAGTCGTTACAATAATAATGATGATAACAATATCAGTTTAACCATTGAAAAACACAAAGCATATTATTTTTCTTTCAGTAGGTGCCCGAAAAATTCTCAGCATATTGCCCGAATTTTCCAAAAAATTATTGGTTGGGGGCTGCAGCCCCCCCCCCACCCCCGGCTCCTACGCCTATGTTTACTAGTCACAATGTAATATAGCAATGCATTTCCAAATATGCATTGCTATATTACATTGTGACTTTGTAATAAGCAGAAGCCATTTATAGCCTACTATGAATAATGAGTATAGTTTTAATATCCCATCCTACCCCATAACTTACCCCATCCTTTCGTATTTTGACATATTTCATTTGCTTTCATGCATGTATCGATCGCGTGTGCAGGGACTTGGACTTAATAATGATTTCACCTCATTTTGTCTCGAAAGAAAACTTGTTTCGTGTTTCCCAATTTGCACATTAGATATTGCAGTGCTAGTATGCATTGTTTCATTGAGGGGGACAGTGGCGGAGCGTCCATACAGTCAGGGGGCGGATCCCCCCCCCCCCTGACGCACTCAAATGGACTGCTGGCGCCCTTTTCAGCTTTTTACCACTTTTTACTTATGCGCGATTATTGACTTTTTTTATTGCGCTCTCATCTACCTATTTACATTTGTCACATTATCTGCAAGTTAGCAAGGCCCGGAAATGGTCATTTCCGGCGATCTAGGGAGTACCTTTATCAAAAAATGTATGTACGCTCCGCGCCAACCTGTGGTGGCGCTCCGCTTAGATAGTGTCGAAAGCGACCCTACAGACCATTCTCGCCCCCTGACCAATACCTCTAGCTCCGCCACTGGAGGGGGGTGGGTTGGCGTTGATGGAGTATACACAAATAAGATAATACAATAAGAGTTATAAAGGGTACTAAATATCAGGCTGCATCAGTCCAATCGAATTTCTGCAAAGTGCCCTTCGACGTTGGTGCCCCCCAGATTAAAAGTGCTTCCGCCGCCCTTGTCACCAAGCATTACCGAAGACATCTGAGAGAACTTGGATATTAATTTGCAAAAATGGAACCAATATTATATTACAGAAGAAAGAGACCACTTGTAAGTAGACAACCATGTACTGTGTCATACTGCTAAAAATGCTGCAATACACGTTTATGTATGTATGCGTGTATGTATGTATGCGTGTATGTATGTATATATGTATTTTAGATCCTCCTGCAAGCAGGAACTCGCGAAGAAGCCATCATTGGTTTATCAGAGCCGCAAGCTGACCGAAGTCAGTCTTTTACATTCATATTTAACGTCCATGATTATGAATTGTCAATTGTCAACAACTCTGTACCTGGACGACATACATTAATTTTTGGAGTGACTCGAACTCGGGACCTTATGATTGAAAGGCACCGGCGTTGAGTTAGTGGTTAACGCCGTTAACCACTCCCATTTATAGGCCTACATCTAAGACGGTGCCTTGTAGCTTTAATATTCTCCAACAAAGACATGAAAATTGTAAAAAATGTGAAAAATCAACGCAATCAATGTTAAGCGACATAAAAAATACCCATAACCACTTTATTGGGCGGGGGCGGGGGGGGGGGGGGGATTTTGATATATTTAGAGAGGCTACCTAGGCCTTTTTCTTTCTCGTCTTGACTTTTAATTTGCAAGTATATATATACCTGTACCTACTTGGACAATATATAGCTGATACGTCCATTGAAAATAGTCAGAAAGTATACAGAGAAATATATTTTGGGAAGTTCTATCCAAAATCGTTTTCTAGATGTGATGTGAGTGGGTTTTGACCTATTTTCGTAGCACCGGCATTAACTTACACACAGCAATGACTGCATCTTGGTTGTTTCATTACTGTGAGGTACCTATTAGTGTAAAAATGCAGCAATGTTTCGAAGCTCCTTCACTTCAAGTACCAACTTTTTGTAGACTTAACTTGTCATAAAATATTTGACCTCGTCATGACTTTGCAGTGTATATCAGTCTTTATCGTTCACTGAGCATCTGTCTAAGGTGGATATATAAGACTTCGTTTGAAAATTAACCCCTCCACAGCAGTCCGGTAGCCAGGGCCGTGGCCCAGGGGCATATCCCCTCCACTTTCAGACTATCATGTGTTCTTCCATACCCATCCCGGCCTTAATTTGTCCCACCATCATATGAACAAACCTTCCCAAATAACAGCACGTGAGTATTGTGGCTTTTCGTTTAAATTATTGGTGCCCCTCCATAAATTGTTGGTGCCCCTTCAACTCGGGGGACCTGCTGCCCGGGGTGTCAAAAATTTCTGTAAAACCGTCTCCCATATAATATTTCGGTCTAATCAAAATTAGCATGGTGAACATTACAGACGGCTGGGCTTTGTGCCCTATGTATCTAATTAAGGGCCTAACGTAAGGTAGTACCACATTTGGTAACATGCCAGGATTTTTTTTTTTTTAAAGTAAGAATAACTGTCTAAGCAGTGGCTAAATATCCGTGAGTTGTAATTCATTTCAATATAGTATATTCTTCTCCGCAAAATGGAAGCTAATTTGGGTGCATCAAGTGTTTCTCTTTGTGAAAATGAAAGATATTTTGACGATAAGATCAGGATTCGTCGAAACCTCGTTACTATAACGTAGGCACCCTCAGCGCGAGTCGTTGTTTGGGTGTTTCAAGATGGCGTGAATGACCTTCAAATAGCTGCAAAGAGTAGTTGTTGTCAACAGATGCGATATGGCTTCTATGCATTAATTTCTGTGGTAGAGTCACTGAGCGTTAACTGCTGAGAGTTCGAGCAACCACAATAACATTAACAAAGGAGTTAACGGGGTGTGTTAAATATTAAGTTAAACATTTATGGTCGACACAGGTGCGGAAGATATGTATATGTATGTGGAAGCAGTTTTAATCATTTATAAACTATCGGGCAGCGGGGCGCGAATTTTTTTTCCCAAACAGGTTCTCAATTGTGTATAAATAGTCGCTCATGATTGGTCGGAAAAGTTACGTCATAACAATAAACCTTCACTTCTAGGTTATCAAAATGTCTGCATCCATTCGTTGCAACGAAGATATACCCGTTCAAAATTACCCGCAGCTTTTCGTAAATATATGTAGATGTGTTTGGAATTGGTTTAGACATATTGAGCACACTAGTATTGTATGATCTACTTTGATCGAAGATTTCTGTGAAGGCATTTATCGATAACATCGCACAGTGGAAGTTTCGTACAGGGGTACATAACACATGCGATATAGGCATATATGTATTATAACTGTGTACACAGTGCAGTGACGGAAATACATCATACTGTAGCATGGTGGGCTCATAATTGACGCACTTAAGGATTTGATCAACGATTTCTATCAAGGAAAAATCAAAATCACTCAACTGTATGTGTTTTTCATATGTGTGGTTCCTCAGAAATGTAATGATCTCAATATATTTATTGTTCTGTGCATATGCAACGTACAGTTGAGCAGAACTTGACAACAAAATGTCTGCCGTGTCAAGTTCTTTCATACCCCTAAATTGACACATTCGTTGATAAGCTAACTGTAATGAAGGCTTTACCGCTTTAGTATACATCCTTTGACTTTAGATGCTGTTTGCTATACTTTGAGCCTCTAAGCTTAGACAGATCAGGTCCCAGAGAGTAGTGTTGTCCATGATATTGAGGAAATGTTGGTTATTTTTAGGGTGCGAAATTTCCAAATGCCCAAAAAACGTACAAAACCAGGGGGAAGGGTGTTAAAAGCTTAAAAATTCCACAATTTGGTCATCAAATAGCTGAAATGGATTCAAACTCATGAAATATGTAATTCTGCTTGATTGCAAAAAGTTTAGGTGGCCTGCTGTATCGTTGCTAGTAATAATTGAAGGTGCGTCAATTACGGGGGTGCGTCAATTATGAAGCCTCGACTATACACTAAACTGTTTTGCGTATATTCATTCACGGCTGAACTCGCGTCGTGAAGTTGATTTTGGGGTAGGCCTACCCATTCCACGAAACGAATTCCGATTTCAATAGAACGGCTGACGAATCTTGGATGACGTAAACACGAAACCGATAGAATGTAGCGTATATATCATAAGTAAGGTCAACATGTTATCCAAGCATTAAAAGTAAAAGTTAGGGCGTTTGCAGGGAAACCGCGTAACAAGACTTTATTAAGTGTCAGTGTGTAACTCAGTGTATGTCTTCGAACTATCAAGCGTTTGATGCTGACGTCACGAGCAATCTCATTGGCTGAAAACTCCGTAATTGAGAACCTGTTTGGGAAAAAAAACCTTCGCCAGCGGGGCAGGTGAACAGAACAACAAGACCCTGGAATATCAAGACCCTGCAGGGAAGACAGTGAATGTCAGTAGATGATAATTTGGCATTTGGTATATGCAAATACATAATGCCTTATCTAATCCATAACCGCTATGTGTAGAGAACTCTTTGTCAAGGAAAATAACGCAGAAAAGGGTGAAGGAACAAGAAGCGAAACCAAAAAGAAAGGAGCAGCCGTTATGATGGGGTTACGATTTGGTTTCACGATTTTATGATAATCTCCATTATTGGTAAGTGATCGCCGATAAACCTACATTATATCAATAAACATATGAATAAAAAGCCTTAGCAGACGTTTCTGTGTGCTCTAGTATTTTTTTTTTTTAAATTTATTTATTCATTTATTAGGATAGTTTTGAATTAGGTTTGGTTGTAGGCCTATCTACTATATTCAATGCTAATCAATACTGAAATCCCATACCAATATAACTCACTAATTATCATTAGCTTCTCTTTTGTAAACCGAGTTACCTTTGGTTACAGAATGATAGGAGGGCGTGCCTTATCTTATCCAGAGTGTATAACAGTTGATTATAATTATCAACTATTAATCTGTCATGTACCAATGTATTTTGGCGACAACACGGTGAGTTATAGGCTACTGTCATATAGCATGGAGTGAGCTCCATGCATATCATAGTAAGGGGTTTTATGCTTCAGCCCCCATAGGGTTACGACACACGGTACCCGCGGCCTCATCTTGTTTTCCAAGGGTTATACACGTCAAAATTTACAGAGAGATTTTGTTTGTTTGTATATGTGCTATTAAGGTATCGTATAAGGTATTAACCACCACTGTACGTGTATCTCTTATCCGGTATAGGCCTCAAAAATTATATGCTAGATAGCGCTATTCGGAAGCCATGCTA
The DNA here is from genome assembly GCF_037975245.1 of Apostichopus japonicus. NCBI lineage: Eukaryota > Metazoa > Echinodermata > Holothuroidea > Aspidochirotida > Stichopodidae > Apostichopus > Apostichopus japonicus. Next base: position 16,598,535 of record NC_092579.1, read on the forward strand.
TCATATATAGCCTAGTGGTATGTATAGCCTAGTGTATAGCCTAGTGGTTAACGCCGGCGTCTCCCAGTCATGAGATCCCCGGTTCGATTCCCCGCCGACAGCAATGTGTGTCGTCTGGCAAGGGTGTTGTTCAATAACAACTTCCCGACATGGACGTTGAATAGATGTGTGCCGAGAGATTGGCTTCGGTCAGCTTGCGAGTCTACAAGCCTCTATGGCTTCTTTCGCGAGTTCCTGCTTGCGGGAAGATCACATATACATACATACATACATACATACATACACACATACACACATACATACATACACACATACATACATACATACATACATACATACATACATACATACATACATACATACATACATACATACATACATACACACATACATACATACATACATATAGGCCTATACAAGGAAATACGACTTTGGTGTAACATATATGTGCAAACTAATACAATGTGGCATAGCTTAGTATGTTTTTTTCCAACAAATGTCGGATTATCTTTCATGCATATTTTGAGAATCAGCCATCTTATAGTTATATTTCATTCCTAGCGGAAGTAATCAATGTGAATGTGAGATGGCGTACGTGGGTGTGCGCGCGCGTGTGTGTGTTTGATACTCGTATAATGCTCTAACTTCAGAAGGATAACTGGGATACATTTCATGTTTGGTGTATACGTTCTCCTTAGGAAGAACTGGTTTGAATTGTTGTTGGTATGGGACAAAGGGCATTTGAGGTCAGCACGGGTCAAAGTCTGAAAACATTGTTCACACAATATCTCAAGCAAGGGCGGCGGAACCGGGGGGCACAGGGGGCACGTGCCCCCCCCCTCTTTTCCTCAGGTTAAAAATGTGCCCTTTTTCTACATAGAAATTGAGGTGTCTCAAGTTAGCAAGAGGCCAGGCAACCAGAATGAACACTCGGGAAGGGCCGTTTCCGGCCATCTGAGGGGTTTGTAAAACCAAAATTTCTTGTACTCTCCGCGCCAACAGATGGTGGCGCTCCGCTCAGATAGTCGTGCATACAACTTTGCAAATCCTGGCTACGCCCCTGACTTTTTAATGAGTTTCTGTGGGTCAAACTCAAAGCTATTTCGAATGGAAAAAATTTGTTAAGATATTATCAAGAAAATAAACTCTAATTCGGAAGATTCCTACATTAGCAACTTGCATGATTTCACCTCATTTTGTCTCAAAAGAAAACTCGTTCCTTGTTTCCCAATTTGCACATTGGATATTGCAGTGCTAGTATGCATATTTTCCTTCAGGGTGGGGGGGGGGGTGGGCGTTGATGGAGTGATGTGTATACGCAATTTAACGCAAATAAGAGAATACAATAAGAGTTATAAAGGGTACTAAATATAAGGCTGCATCAGTCCGATCGAATTTCTGCAAAGTGCCCTTTGATGTCGGTGCCCCCCCCCCCAGATCAAAAGTGCTTCCGCCGCCCTTGCTTTTACTGATTTCAAATTCCCCGCTTTCTAGTAAGCCTAGGCTGTGACGTAATTAACTATACTGAATACGTTATTGTTACTAACCAACTGGAGTTGCCAACCAGTGAACTGCAAAGTGTCAGACAGTAAACTTTATGGCCGTGGCTATTCTTACAACTAGTCGTAACAATTATTTATAAACTATTCTTATGACAAAGGCGAATTCAAGCACAGTAAAGTAAATAAAGCAACTGCGCATGTAGTAGGGGTAACCCTAACACTAACCCTAACCGAAAATTATTACTCGTCATAAAAATAGCAACTGCGCATGCGTAATCGGAAATTATTCTTACGAACAGTCGTAAGAATAGCCACTTTGAAACTTTATCATTGTGATGTGACCGGAAATTCCACTTGCTTATCTGGAAATTATATTTATAGTAAGTAAGCAGTATACTTTTCTGTTTCGTACATATATTGCGGTGGGTATTTGTGCGTTTCATCGCTTTACGTGCATGATATAGGCCTTGAGTATACTTCTTCCAATATCACTTGACGGCATATTGAGAGAAATCGGCAGAGCAAAAAACGGACTGTTAAAATCTATCTCGACTACACACAGAACACAATGTCAATGTGTAAAATAATGTTATGTAAATCATGGGTTGTAAAAAAATACATGGCATTTTGTAAATATTACACAACATTTAGTCAAAGTATACGTATGCATACGATAGAGGATTGCCGAAAATTATAGTAAATTCCACTTAGTCATTTTTACATGATTACAAGTAACTTTCGCCAAAGCGTTAATCAACGGATGCATAGTTAGATAATACAACCTAACTTGTACAAGTTTGTAAAGTAAAGTCATTTATCGTTACTAAATATACTAGTAATCCACCGTCATACACGCGCATGCCACATACAGTTCGCGACCACACGAGCTACAATGGCATGAAAAATCACGTTAAAGGACTGGGGCCTGGAAGAGTTGATTGAAAAATTCGAAGGTAAGTTTAGTTATTCTATAAGTGAACGTGACAATACTGAGAAATGCTTCTAGCTCACGACTAAATTAAATAGAAGACTGCTTTTGATTCGCTTGCGTTACGTAGACCTAACGTTAAATTTATACATTAAGTTATATAATAGGCTAACTGCTGTTTGTCATAGTCAACTCATACTTGTCAGAGAATCACGGACGAACGGAGGATTTATACTGTTACTTAGTGTATTCTATTCGTAAGTTTAGTTACGCCTAATCCTATAACTTAGTGTATCCTTCTAGTCCTTTTTACAGAGTAGGGCTTATACTTAGGCTATACTAGGCAGTACACTGTAAAAGTTTTAATATGGCCTTTAGCATTGGCCTATCGTAACGCTGATACCATTTTTTTTTTAGAGTAAACATATTCATGTAATGCAATTTATAATTACTGGTTTGCCATTTTAGCAGGTAGCAAGTATGCCAAAGCTGATGTGGATTGTTGATACTGATAGACCTAACTAAAGCTCTATAATCTGGTAGTGATCTAGCCCTTATCATAGCAGTGTATGCAATTGCAGACAGTTGGAGTGAGCATTTTTAAAGCATTGTATCTTCCCAATACTTCATCCTGCATACTTTGTTTAAGTACCAAAATGAAGCCCAGAGAACGATCTTACCAATGATGTATAATTTTTTTTTTTTTTTTGGGGGGGGGGTTATATTGAACATCTTTCCAAACAGGGGGGGGTTATATTGAACACCTTTCCAAACAATTCATTTTGAAGTTTGTTTACGTTTAAAATTTTTGGAAATTTGACCTTCGACCTATTCATTTTTCTAAAATCAACTGAAATTTAGATCAGCCCCAGCATCCTCATTAATCTTCAGAAGAAGCTGAATACATTACAAAGATACCTTGAAAAGCATAGGTCTATTTAGTGTGGCAGAAATTATGACCGAAATTTCCCCAACATTCCTGAAATATTTGTCAAAATCCAACAAATTACCGGCAAAAGTACTGAGTATATATACATACTTTACAGACACAGACTACTCTCTCCTAAAAGAAAAACAACTCATATCTCTGCCATTTTTCAACCAATTTCACCCACAATTGGTATCAGAAGAAAAGGAAATTTGATAGACAATCACAAAATAATATAAAACAAGATGACAACCCAATTCCTTGACTTTTAGTTAATTGCTCATAGACAGAAGAGATGCCATTTTGGATTTTTGCATATTTGCATATTTTTTGCATATTTGCATACAGAATGAGCTCAAATTGAATAAAAGTCATGTGACATGAAATCCTGAACTTCTCACCTGTCCATTGATATATAGGTTCCTGTACAAAATATTCTAAATTATTGTAATATTCTAAATTACATTAAAAGAGACACCCCCCCCCCCCCAGACTGCATTATCATCTCATAAGTTTACAAGGAGTTAAAAATTCTGAATGTTTAACCACTTTGAAAATCAAAGCAAGCCAATTATATGTAAAGGTGAGTGCCACCATGCCTACCTGTACTTTAGGGCTAACTTTAACGCTGTGGCTGTATGCAGTTGGCACACTAGATGTCTCGTTTTTTCTTTGATTGCTTAAATAATTCGTTTAGTTGGTATAACACTACTGTCTGTGGATATCAAGGAAACTTAGGTACATATAATAAATTCAACAATAACCATATGTAAAAACAGGGTGATGCTTTATTTTAAACTTTTTTTTCAGATGGCAACAATGCTGCAATCCGTTTGTTACCATTTGTTTCCTGAGAGACGCAAAGGGGCTAACTATCTGTAAATGAATCATTTGCAGCTTCCGTAGACTTTCATTGTGTAAGTTTGCATGTCCTTGTGCCCACCACATTTGTTATTATGTCAGTTTGTGTTTGGAATACAATGCAAAAATTTGATGCAGATATTTTATCTTAATGAATGAAGAATATTTATCAACTGCTCAATTCCTAGTAGAGAGTAAATTTCTCACAGGTACTGACTTTTAAGATGAATGTATGTAATCCTCGGGAGATATGATATGGTTGAAGAAAGTTGTTTTCCATCCCTCCAACACTTCGGCTTTCTTTGTTTTTTTGTTTTTGCCAAAGGCTCGAATAATCTATGCAATGGTGATGTCCTGTGTGTGAGATGTCTGCTTGTATACCTGATATCTCAAGAATCCTAGATTAATTTGAGTTGATACATGGCAGAATGGTGTTCCCTGTTGTTTTCAGTGAAGATATCTTGTATAGGAATTAGAGGGGCAGAGGGGGGGGGGGGGGGGCTTAATGTGAAAAAATTAAAAAGGCAATTTCCAAGTAGCTATACATGACATTTACTTAATATTTGGTGTGGAGCGTTGGTCCATCATCGCTATGTTTTCACTGCCATTTTGGGCTTGCTAATTAAATATTGATGATGGGCGGGGCCAAATGAGAATTATACTGAAATTAGCATGTAAACACAAAATCTATTTATGTTTGAGTTGATAGTAGGTATAATTATAACCATTAACCCAAGGATGGTCCCTGTTGTTTTTGGTGCAGATATCATGCATAGTAATCAGTGGACAGGGTTTAATGTACCACAGGTCATTTCGTTATTATGACAGACATTACAAAATAGAACAGCTTGAGAGTATCTCTGTTGAAGGTCCTTGCTGGATAATTAATTTTTCTCTCCACTTGAATCACTGAACGTTTATTATTTTCGGATGCAGATGTCACGTTTTTGTGAGTGATACATGCCAATAAATGCCTATGAACCATTTAGGTTTTTACACAGCCTTATTATGATTGGAATGTATTTATCTTTTTTGTTTTGTTACTTAGGAAAGCACCAAATTGCAGCCATATGTGTTACTTCTCGGAGAAAGCAAAATACATCCTCAGCAGTTATATGTGATTATCGATAGACATGCCCTACCTCAGAGGACAATTATGAAGGCCATTGATGTGTGCTTCAAATCATTATATGTGTTTAATCTGGAATACCAAAAGGCATGTCTTGGTGCATCATGGGAATATTTCCAAAAAGTTGTTTATAAGTTGCCTGGACTGGCAGTGTGAAGTGCAACCAGATTCGAGATTTTCGTGCTGACCGTGCCACCAACAAAGACAAGGTAATTGCAGTGTAGCAGTCGTCATAGTCAGCATTCCACATGTTTTCACATCTCAAAGTTCACTTTGATGTATATTTTCCAATTTGTGTTAAAAAGATTATATTCTTTCATTTCGCCACTACTTGCTGTGATTGGTTTGCGTGATAATTCAAATTGAACTAATAATGAACAAATCACTGTGTATCTAAAGTTGTTGCTTGTTTTAAATTAACTTAAAGAAGAGTTGTTTCTTTGTCATTACATTTTCTGACCCATCACATCGGATGACTTGAGGGATTGTTGTTATTGTAAGAGTGTTTAGATTCGTTGTGCTTAATACTTAGCAGTACAATAATAAATCCAATCATTGTGATAATTGTGTGTTAACATTGTGAATGTAAAATTTATTACACAAACAGTAACATGAAATTGATATACTGTCATAGCATTCAGTGTCACAAGAATGCTAATGGTCAGTTTAATGCAAATATGTTTCATGTCACAAAGTTCACTATTGTTCCATTTTCTTTCAAGAAGCCTATATCGGTTCATTTCATTCTTCATTCTTTATTTGGTACTGGTTGATTGTTGACTCTTAATTGAAATAAAACTATTATCTCTGCAGCAGATTATGACAATACTGCTTATATATGGGTGACTACAGGAAAAGTTTTATCTTTGTCATTTTCGTCATGGCCGACAGTTGATTTTGATTTAAGTTTAGCTTTAAAATGATATTTACTATAAACGTTGCAAGAGGTGGGGTATTTATGTGAAAAGTGAAGGCAAAATAATTTCAGTGTTAACTGGCTACCACCAAATATTCAAGAACCTTCCTTTTACTTGAGGATGTATAAGTATTGATCCGTTGTGCTTAATAGTAATACATCATAATCCTGTCAAAGAGCTGATAGTAAGTTTAATTTGTTGGAACAGTACTACAGTGCTCAATTATATACCAGCATCTTTAAGTTGCAAAGCTCACATGACATATAAGATTATGTTTTTTGGGGGGAATGTTCATGGGTTGATGTTTTGTAATTGAACCTAAAGTAACTAGGAACAGATCATGTTAGATTATGTTAATTTTGGTGAGCTTTCAAATATCTTACATGTCGAGGAAGTTGGTTGAAAATTCGACCAAATGTTTTTTGTACATGCATCTCAGACACTAAAAAAATAAATCATTTAAATTTCACAAGCATGCACCTTTAAGAGATAGTACCTCTTGTTCATGTTTTTGTTATTACCTTTTGTTTATGTTTTTGTTATTTTAGTTTTTTCTATTATAGGTAAAAGTGGGATTTACATTGCTGAAAGATTTCAACCGTTTGAAAGTATGCTATCAATGTGGTTACGACCGCCTATTCAAACTGTCATCCATAACTGGACACAAAAGTTAAAATATCATGGCTGTAGTTCACTATTCATGCATGATTGTAGATGTACGGGATACCCTCTTCAGTGTTGAAATAAAAGGTTGAATTCATCAAATGCTCTGAATTATTTAATGTTATGGTAATGCCAGTACGGAGTTGTTTGAATACAGTTAACTGTTTATGTGCGATGATTTTACGTTGCCCTGCAGTGGTGTACGGAGTAGTATGTACTAGTACAGCACATAAGACAATGGCAAAGCACAGGGGGTATGTAAACAGCTGATATGACCTTTATACGCCTGCGCAGTGTATTAAAGGAACATACCGGAGGTTTAGCATATTTTAACGGTGAATAGCTTGAAACTGGATCAGCAGTGTATAATATCAAATTAACCTTGTTCTGGTGGACATTATTGTGCAATTCAGCCTACCTACCTATCTACCTATTTAGGTAGATACTGAAGAAGTGACGGATATGAAGTCATGCTGTCGAGGAAGGAAACACTTCTTTTACAATTTTATTTATTCTTATTCTCATTTCATTATCTGACAATAACATGGATGGGGAAATGTACTACATCTCAAACCTGCCCATAATCAGAAAGCAAAGCCAGAATATTAAAGTGGAGGGTGGAGTGGAGGCAACAAGTAAGTGTATGTGTTTACTAATTTGAATACATGTGCTGAAAGTTTCTCCATTTTGATGATAATACTAGAGTTTCTGTTAATGGAAAAAAAAAAGGTGCCCAATACCTTTGCACTTGTGTAGCCAGTCAGTCAATTTCATAGCAAGATTCGCTCGGGTTAATGGAGCAACAGAGTTTGGAGTGGGTTAAGTGGTACTGGATATGTGTTTTGGTGGGGTTACAGACAAAATCTAAGAGATAGGGAATCTAGGTCCCACCCTTGGCTGCATCCAAAACAGCAAAATACTAAGTAACCTGGTGTTTAATTACAAATAAATAACAGGTCTTTAATTGAGATGGAGAACAACACACAATAGTTGCAATGTCTCTAAATATTCCACCAAGACCCCCCCCCCCCCTTTCCCATCCTCCCTGACCTATTATCTCCTAGTCTCTTTACGTGTAGGGTTCCAGTAAGATCTGACTTGACCGGACGTTAATATTGTTACACCCATTTCAAGATTTTCCTCTAAATATATTTACATTTATATCTCTGGGATTATGGGAAAAAATTATCACTGCACAGAACAAAGCCTTATTTGTCAAAGCAAACGTGACACAATGCACATAAAATTTAACTTAACCCCCCCCCCCCCCCAACAAAAAAAAGTAATAATGCACAGTTGCATATGGCAAAACTAATGGCAGGTATAATATTGTTGCCAATACACTAGTAACTGCACAGCTACTTTCAGGATGGGTAAAAAGAGCAATTTGCTTTTTGTGAATACTTATTCAGTTTTAGGAAAAAGGGAGCAGGCTTGTAATCCTTACAATATTCACCAAATGTTCTTTACACTAAATCTGAGGACGAAGGAAATAAACTTGATGTATTCTTTAACGTTCGGAAAATTCCACTCTCCTCAACTCTGTTGTAGTCCATCGCCTTCGGTAAGACTGAATATTACTAAGTGATATTTCATCACGGTTAGGGATACTTCTTTCCGTGGGTGGGGTGAGGTTGGCGGGACATAAAATTTAACAACTGCACTCATTCAATACAAAAACTTGGTATAAATTCCATATACAGGTAAGGTAGGTCGCTTGCAAAATACCATAAATAGAACATTTTAACCGCATTGAAACATCCCTGATTTATGCTTGAAATTCCTGCTAAACGTGCTCGGGTTTATTCAGCAGTGAAGTAAATCTTGTACGCAAGACAGACTCATTGGTTAGTTTTTAAATTCGTTCCAACTTTCTTCGCACATGACCATATCTGTGACCTGCTCGCAAACAATAGTCCTACAACCCATTGTCTCCAGCATACTGCTACCAATAATTTTATACATTGCGAGCATCATATCCATCTTGTACTCTCAACGTACCAAACCCAAATGGAAGAAACGTGAAAATGTACCTGGCTCTTCCTCCTTCTGTACGGCTTTATGAGATTGAACGACCCTTTGACCTAGCATCTTGATCTCTGCTACCAGTCTCTTCACGGAATCCTCTGATTTTATTACGCTGTCCTTCAACGTCTAAGCAGAAAGATGGATTAATAATCAATCACGCAAAGATGGATTAATAATCAATCACGCAAAGATGGATTAATAATCAATCACGCAAAGATGGATTAGTAATCAATCACGCAAAGATGCATTAATAATCATCATTGCTTACAGATTTCTCTTTTGTTATACACCCCACAGGGGAAATGAATTCCACCCCACCAAGATGGGGAATATTTTCACTTTCATTAAATGATGTGTTAACGTTTTCCCCATAAGGTCGGTTCATACCACCGTCTCTTATGCTATTGTCGCGTTACAGGAGCAGACGTCACTTACTCTCTTCATTGGGATCTGGGTAGGGGTTGAAATTTAAGCCCCAATGAATGAGCTGGAGCTTGGGGATTAAACACCAAATTTTTCATCACCAACATCAGTGGGTAGTTTCACTCAGCATTCTATTAAACACGAAAGGTAGTGTAAGCAATGAAACTTGAAATTTTCAACAGGTTACATGATGTTGCATGTAAGTCGAAATTGAACCTTGCATCTAATGATATTAAACACCAACAATGTTAGGAAAGCCCTTGAACAAAGCAATTAAACTTACATTTAACTAATGAAACTATACTAAAATTGACAGTTGAATGATCCATTAATTAATAGTTTTGTCATCTCACCTTCATTCTGTCATGGATTGCTTCATTAGTCACCTTAATTCCTTGCATACCTTGAAGGTAGCCATCTTTATCAATCATATCTTTCCTGTTGAGAAAAAAAAAACGAATGAAACTTGCCTAATAAACTCCCTTGTTATGGGATCTTAGCATCTATTACGATTAAAACATAAGACAAGATGGCAATCCATGGCATCTCATCTCTTCTATGATGGAATGGATCTACAATGAACTTTGACCTTGACCCTTAACAACTGCATAAGTTCTAATTTAAAATTTGTCCCATCATAATCTACATACTTTGTGGTTTAATGACTTATTCCAACATACTGACAAGCAGAAAGTGGCTACAGTTTCTGGATATTTGACCTTTCACCTATGACATTTATACCAATCACCCAAAATCACGTTTAAAGTACATGGTCAGGCACCTACCCACCAAGTTTGAACCTGATCGGACTTACAGTCTAGGAGAAGTTCATGACACACTTCTTTGCACAATTTAGACCAATTTTAACTTTAACTCAATTGATCTGTTAACTATATACAAGACTAAACAGCTAAATCTGTCTTGTTTTAAACCTTGTCTCTTCATTCTCTACATATATTGTGGTTTAATGCCTTTGTCCAACAAGTTGGCATGCAGAAAATGGCTAAAAACCAATTTTTAGATTTCTTGACCTTCGACCTCTTTGACGTCATCAATCACGCAGGCATGAGTTAACATGGTCAGGCACCCACCCACCAAGCTTGAACTTGACAGGACTTCAGGTCTAGGAGGAGTTAGTGACATACTTAATTTTGCTCACTCACTCACAAACACCCACATACACACCCACACGCACACACACACAAACACACACGCCATCACCATCGCATAGATTCCTTCGGCCTTCGGCAAGGAATCAATAAATTGTTAAAATATCCTACCTGTAGTGAAGGATTTGTGTAATCTCTTCAATTGGTTTTCCCAAGACTCTGTATCAGATTCTATATCACTTTCACAGTCCTCCTCATATGGATCAACTGGAACAAACAAAATTATAAATGCTGTGAATGATATCTGTTGCAGAATTAGGCATGAACCCAAGAGGTAATTGAATTGCCACTGGTAGTAGTTTTACTGAAGTGTAATCTTTTTTAGCAAATAGGTATTGAAAAATCCCAATCTGCTCTTCTCTAGCTATGGTGGTTAGCACAATATAGCTATCTCTAGTTGATCTTAGCATCATACGACCAATTCTTCAGCATCAATTTAAGATACAGTACGGTACTTTACTGAGTATTTGCTAGTGTGACTACAACTATGACTTGAGCAGAAGGTTAAGAAACAGGTCTATGCAGTCACTCTTGTGTGTATGGATGTATATATGTGTATAGGTGAGTGACATGCATGTGATGCCACTTGTAAACATAACAACTTGATACTTAAGGCAAACTTCAGTTGAGCTCATACTAGGTAGGTAGAACACCTTTTTGTGAGTACATGGTCCCTATTGCTTTTGGTTGAGGTCAAAGTTCATCTGAGGTAAAAAACTGTTAACCTTTTAATCATCGTAATTTGAGATAAACTTCAATTAAATTCATGCTTGTTATTTAGATTATTCATAGTGAGTACATGGTCCCTATTGTTTTTCTCAAATGCCAACAGATGTCAAACACTGACAACCTTGTAAACACCTTATCTTGACAAGACACACTTCAATTGAGCTCATACTTAGTATGTGTAGTCTTTCGAGTGTTTATATGACCCTTATTGTTTTATGTGGAGGTTAACAGAGGTCAAACACAAAAACCTTGTAAACAATATATATCTTAATGAGGTAAAATTCAGTTGAGCTTATACAGTACTTGGTGGGTAGGTTACCCATAGTGAGAAGGTTGGTAGGTTTTCTCTTCTGTGCCAGATGGCTCATAAGGTTGGTGCTTAAACCTGGTCTCCATGATGCAAGTGATATTAGAGTGAAACACTCCTCTAATCCGTCAATCCATTGCTAACTAACACCTAGCCGAAGCTAGCGCCCATTTTAGAGATGGGTGGACTGAAGCAAATGGAGTAAAAAGTCTTGCACAAGGATTCAACGTATTGACCATGCCACGTGTGGGACTCAGACTCACAACCTGTGTGTTGCGAGTCGAATGCACAAGGCACTAAGCCACCATACCTCATGGTGAGTGAATTATTTCTGTTACTTTTTTCGGCAGTCAAAGGTCATGTGCGGTCAACAGAGGTCCAGTAATGTGTGGGACTGTGTGCGGCATTAACGCAAAAGTTGACCTTTTTCAGAGTGGACTTTGTTTGGGGACCCCTGCATATGTCCCTGGCTTAAGGATAATAATTTTCCTTACCAGACAACAATGCATTTTGCCTTGTTGGACAAACTCTCTTTGGGGTTGATCTGGAAGAACATGCTTGGTCAAGATCATATTCAAGAACATCATATTCACTACAAATATTGTATTCTCATAATTAATTTACAACAGTGTGATTTCTTCTGACTAGTAGCCGTAATGGTAGACTTACATGGACTGTACTGTATGTTATTCAGTCCATGTACAATATTCAGCCCATAGCCATGTACTGTTGGACACCTCACTAAAGTATGTCATGCAACACATGTGTTGTTCAGAATGATTTAGTACTTAAGCACACTTTTTTAACTACCCTTTATTTTTTGCAGTGGCATAGTGAGGGAGCAAGGGAACCTTCCCCAAGGCACAGGGTATAGGGCCCCCTGCCCCTGGGTGCTGATAGTGCTCACTATGCCCCTGATCGTACTTGGAGTTTTTGCATGCAAGACATAATCAAAAAAAATATATATTCCATACTACTTAGCTCACAGTGTCCAATGGGCATATGAGTGGAGGGAAGGGGGGGGGGGCTACTAAGTAGGATAGACCTGCATTGGAAACACGTGTAACTAGGTTATATCAAAGTTCAAACACAAGCGTTAAAATGCCTCAGAACTCAATTTTTTTTTTTATAGGTAGATATTATAAGTACTTGCCCAATGTTAAATGAATGGTGGTTATGACATTCAGCACACAGCCAAGTACAGTAACACCAAGTTTGTCACCGGACCTGTATTGTGGTACACTTCAATCCAAACATCACAAAAGACATTTTTTGTATATATGTACGCAGTTGTCAAACTCATTATCAATCACTACATGAAATATCAAACCTTTCTTACCTGTCAAGGTTGTGTGTGTTGTTTCAGTGGATGACTACTGTCACAGGAGCTTGTTTCAGATTCTGTAACATTTTCACAACCTTCCTCATCTGGTGGAGCTGAAAGATATGTACAAAAGATCATGAAGAATTTGTAGCTACAGAGTAAACAGTTCATAAGTATTAAAGAATGAAACAGATCCAACAGTAAGCTAATGGGGCCTTACTTTACTAAGTCTTTAGTGTGAGCTAGGCGTTTTGTACTAGTCACTGACCATAACTGTGTGTTATGGTTAATCAAAGGTGGAGGATATTTAACCGATCGTCAGCCAAATCAGCAGTATTTGTAGCAATTTGCTTCTGTACCTGTAATATATATTGTCATATTTTCGGAGAGTATTTTTAACTCATAGAGACAGATATTTTGACTATTTATTTCTTCAATGTAGTTTACATTTTAGACTGTTGAACAGTGGCTTTATAAATTGAACAGATCATTAATTGTTTTGTTTAAGTGTATTTTCAATTAAATAAAATACTGTTTTTTTTTGCAAGCTTTGGGCGCTGTTATAAGACCTCCTAATCAAAGGTTTATTCTATACTAATTAGGTTATATTAATTGTTGCTGTTGGATTAACAAAATCCTTTTGTGTCAATGATTTGTGTTTCAAGAGTTTTAAGTTTTGTTCTACTTGAACCTTTTATATATTTACAAGTTTATTAAATAATTACTACATGTAATAATTTATGTTTTATGGTGTTGCTTCATCTTTCTTATTTGTGTCGATGGCCACCAATACTAATGAATGGGTGATCGTGATCGGGTAAATAAGTGAGGTTCCTTATCTGACCGACAATCGAGTAAATACGCACAACGTTTACTAAAACCTCAACAACACATTCACTGCTGTTTGCACGATTCTTACCCACTTTTACTAGTTTGTGCATTAAGTTTTTCAAGTACTTAATTGTGCGTAGCACATCTTCATCATGGACAATATCTTGTGATCATAGTTTAAAAATGAATTCAGTGATAAAAGACAAAAAATTTGCCAAAATTTAACACACACAATATGGCAGGGCGGACTTCTAAGTTACCATGCTGTTACTATGACATTTGTACCCAACCCGCTGTATCAGCTGTATCACATTGACATAAACATGATGCAGCTCAGATTTGCGACCCTTATAACGTCTCAGACCAAGATAAAATAGAAAAAAATCAAAGGCAGCACATTTTGTAACTTGTGATTTCCGTAGGCAATCCAGCATCACTGAGATCTTAAAGACTTTGAAGTGGAAACACCTCATAGAAAGACGGAAAAGGGCCAGACTCATGCTTTTTTATCAAATTATAAATGGCCTAGTTGCAGTCCCAAACGAGACTAATCCCTTCTTGAAGCCAGGGAGATGTCTCCGCTATACTCAAATTCCTTGCTTTTCAGTATAATTTCTATCCTAGGACTATAAAAGTCTGGAATACGCAATCCTTGGCCGATAAGGAGAGCCATAGTCTTGAGGTGTTTAAAACTAGATTGCCCACGCATTGTTTGTTAGTGTTACTAGCACTGCTGCCCTGCGTAATAACATCCTTGTTGTAATACTCGAGAGGGGTTTTAATAAGGGGTTAATCAACGGTCTAGCGTGCGTTACTCACATGATTAATGCACTCCGGGTGTTAATGCTATCGCTGGATGCACTCGGGCTCCGCCCTCGTGCATCGCTTGACGTTAGACCGTTGAATAACCCCGTTCATTCATACACTACCATTTGTGTGGGGGGAAAATCATAAAACAAAACATTTTTGGTTACATATAACCAAAGATTTATTAAAGTGATGCCCCGTAATTTTACCGTGCGTTACTCACAGGATTAACCACGGTCAGCTGACCTGAATGGACCAATAGGATTTAGGAATCTTTACTAAGTATGAATGAACAAGTACTTAACAGAAACAGAAATACACTGTAGATTGGTGTGTGCTCTCCGGCAAAAATCTGGTGACTGCAGAAAAGTGACTTCAGCCCGCGCTGCCCCATAGACGTTAACTCGAATTAGGCAAGTGTGATGTAATTCACATATATACCTTAGGCCTAGCCTAATCGTGCATCGTTTCATTGTACATCACCATGGACTCCAGTGTGGAGGTTTGCGAAAAGTATGGACACTTCGAAGTTCGGACACTTAAGCATTAAAACACCCCAAAACTAAATCTTCTGGTATAAATCACCTGGAAGTATACTTGATATGGTGGGAGAAGTGAGTTATAATACGATACACGGCCAAACTTTCTTTCCTGCAAACTGTTTACACGTTGTATACCAAAAGATTCGTTATTGTGGAACTGGTAATTCTTTGCTACAGTATTGCGAAGTTCGGAACACTGATGTTCGAACACCCGGCCCACAGTGTGGCACCGGTGATAAAATTGGTGGCGCAGTTGCTCTTTCAGTAATTATAAAAGACTTCATAGATCTCCGACATTTTATTGACAAATATGTAAGTACTTACTTGCACCATGGAGGTAAAAACAGATAGCACACGGGTATGGCAAGCTATAGCGTTGCATAAGTGATTGTCACAGAACTTGTGTATTATATCTTGTTATGTCTAAACTTCTTTAAGGTATAGAAAGAGTCGTGTTCTTGTTCATTTCTTCAGAATGAAGTAATCAAGGAGATATACCTGTATAAACATTGACAATTAAATTTGGTTTGTGCGGTGCATGTGATTTTTCGCCTTGAATACAACAGATATTAATATGGTAAAATTATGCCAGTTTTATTTAAAAGCAAGTTTGCTATCAATATCAATCATCGATGTCATAACCTCATAAATGTATTTGGAAGCAAACTTCGATTAGAAATTCACTTCAAACGGAAGAGAAATCTGCTTCTGAACCAAGTGATTTTATTATAAACATCGACACTGAATGTGAGAACCTTGAATTTTGAATAAGAAGAAGAAGAAATATCATATATCTACTCTACCGTATACTCATCATCAGACCCGGTAATCGTGATTTAACCTATATCATGTGGGTGGGTGGTGGGGTGGGGTGGGATGGGGGTGGGCATACTCATTTTCTGATTTCTTTTGTACACATGCTAGTGAATCAGACAGGGGGGCTGAATCATAGGGGTCAGGGCCCCTGTGCTATGCTATGGTATACAGGCATCTCTATAGGCTAACTATAGCTAACTGTTATATACAAATCTTAGTGACCTTTTCTCTTTTACTTACGTAATGCTCTTTCGATCGACGTTGATCCAGCACCCCTTCTTAATCGAAGAAGTGTCCGCCCCCTTCTTGCGTTCCCAAAAGTGAACAATATTGGCACCGTATCAATACAACTTGAGGTTATCTATCGGTGAGGATCATATCTGCTTTACTATATCATTTCTGTTTTCGTCACTATGCTTCGTACTTCCTTAACCTGAATAAGTTTGTGTTTTTACTTGTATATTTAACATGAAACAATATGAAGGCGCAGCGAGACACAGCTCGTTTCATCTTTGGTAAATGTATACTAAATAGAAGTCTATACGTAGAAGTTATTTGACCGTGTTGACATAGCTAGGCTACTCGGCGTGACGTGAAGGTCGTATGACATTTAAACTAGTAGTTGTACTTTATTGCATAGTATTGTGCTGTGTTTCCATTTAAAGCGTTGTATTGTACTTAAATTTACGTCTACCTTTTGTGTCACTTAATGAGGAACTTAACTTGAGATTTTTCCCAAAACAGTATATAGACTTTTATTATATGTAGTACGTTTCATAACAACATATTCAGAACTTCACGTCAGATCATTCCGTGACCACCTTTGTAAGTGTTGGCCTACAGAAAAGATCCAGTTATTCATTACCCGTTAAATCGATAAGCCACACTTTCAAGTGTTTCATACTTTTCAAAAGTGTCTGGATTTATTCATCGCCATCGACTTTTCATACTTTCGGATACATACTGTACTACGCAGAGGTATACATGGAACAACGTTATTCAAATTCCTGAATCGGAATCCATCATCATTTGGACTCAGATAATGGTCGCATTATTCATTTTTACGTACAGTTTTCTCCGTCATTGCTGGATAACTATATTTCTATTCAAATAATTCTTAGGCCTATTTTCAATGAGTTTTATGGCCAACTTTTTTTATTTAACAACGAAGTTTGACTTCTCTTCGCAGTGTTTTATGTTTACTTGTGTGTTGGGATTTCCAACATTTACTATTAACCCTATCATATAATTTCGACTTTTTTTTACGGCAGTTCAACCTGATGAATAGGATGGATAGCTACCATAGCATGAACGAAAGTAACTACATTACACCAAACACTAACGCTAGGATCACAGTCGTAGCGAATGGTGTGTTCTTTTTCGTTGGAATCATCGGTAACGGTCTGGTTATTCTAGCAGTTATATCTTCCAAAAAGCTTCAGACGTCAACCAATGCATTCATCGTAAGCCTTGCTGTGACTGATGTCTTAACAAGCTTGACACATCCGATATATATTGTTGTGAAGTGTATCAACTTTTATACGCCCCGATTGGAAACTGTTTGTCAGATTGTAACGCCTATCGCTAATACTTCAGTTTGTTGCAGCTTTCTAACATTAGCGGTCATCGCCATTAACCGTTACACGCTCATTGCAAGCCCACATAGAATATATCCAGCGCTATTTCGTGCAAAGATGAATATATTGTGGATAACGCTGTTGTGGGTCATATCAGCTTCTGTGGTGATTTTACCGCCTTACGTATTTGACTTCGGTAAATTTGGTTTCGGTCGAGATGAACACAATTGCATCTCCGTTCCTGAACATCCCTCGACAAAGCTGTATGCTCTTCTGGTGGTTGCAGTGTTCTATCCTCTCCCACTCATCACCATTGTCGTTTGTTACGTGGGTATCTTTATCCGCCTCTTTGCTCACAATCGACGACTAAACGCAAATAGATGTCATCTGCGGACTCAAAGAACATCTCCTGGAAGATTCAACACAACGAATGACAGGTAATTAAAAATATCAGAATCATGATAGATTGATCGAACGATCCATCGACAAACCGATGGATCAATCGACCACAACCATGACAAACCGATCGAAAACTGATCGATTGGCAAATATCAGGTGATTGACTGACCGATTGCTCGAACTATCGAACGAAAGAAGCATTGTCGACCGACTGCCAACCAGGCGCTTAGCCAAGGGGCGCCCCTTCCTCTTGAGCATATTTTTTTATGATATCGCTAGTAATTTCAAAATAGAAAATGCTAATAGATGCAACTTACAAGGCCTGGGAAGTGTCATTTCCAGCGATATGGGAGGCATTTTCGGCCAAAATTTTCTTGCACGCTTCGCGCCAACTAATGGTGGCGCTTAGATAGTTTGCCTACAGGCTTCGCCCCTCCCTTGGTAAATTCTTTGCTACGCGCCTGCTACCAACTGCCTGACAAACCTTATGGACCGACGTTCTCTCCACACCTATTGTACAATAGGAAGATAAATCAATATATGATTGTATCGTTGTACTAATTGGAAAAATATCCAGGAGAAAAGTCGATAAGTTAAAACTTATAGGTCGTCCTAAATCTCAAAGTCTTAGTCGGTCCCATAATCAGTATTCAGATGGTAAGCACCAGTGAAAGCTGATTTAAAGTGTTTCGCTTCAAGCAGTTAATTACTTTCTGATTTATTTCCTTTTTTATATTTTAGCTTTGACATTGAAACAAGGAATGGCAAGAAGACGCATGCGCAGTCGTTCATCACGCCCGTACAGATTCAAGTCACAAAGAATATGTTTATCATATTCATTGCTCTCGTGGTTTGTTTTACACCGTACACCGTGTGTTCGATATTACAGGAATGTGCAATTGAGGTATACACACGAACTATCGCCTCTGCGAACGGCATCATCAATCCGATCATATACGGTTTTAACCATCCTGTGTTTCGTGAAGTGTTTACCGCCCTCATAAAACGCAAAGATGTCCCTCAGCCCTCTTTCATCTGGAGAAGTATAAAGAAGAAACGAGTGATGGAACAAACCGGAAATTCTTCGTTGTAGTCTGGTTATAATGTCTACGGTAGTGGATGTCAAAGGTCGTGCATTTTGTGTGCAGGTTGCCAAATTCTCTTGGTAACATACTCACCGACCAAATGGAAAATCATAATGTTACAATTGCATGAGTAATTATGAATTCAGAAGTCAAACTCAGAATGTTTGCAAATGAAAGTAAAATGATAACAGGATGGAGAAAGTAATAACAAAAGTAAACAAATAACGTTATATTTAAGGGAAATAATCATTTATACCTACGTATGTATTGTTGGTAATTTGTATGAACCATATCAGTGATGAATTCTTTTGTATGACAGACAGTCATTATAGTAAATACACACATATATATTATATTTCATATTTTGTCTGAGTTTGTTCATCATATGCTCCATACGGTATAAATACAGACATATTTTTCGTAATGGACTAAAATTTGCATAACTCGGTAATTACAAACAACAACAATGGTAACATTGAACTCCTAGTATGAAGTGTATGGTTCAATAATGTTTTTAATATGCTTGACTTAACTTTGTAGAAGGAAAATGGTCTAAAAATTCGGTACACATGTTTATCGATAGCAGGTTACTCACTGCTTAACAGGGCAAGAAAAGCGAAAAACCTGAAACATAACATGGGAGTAGGGCCACTAAATGAGTTTGCGGAATGGTTTTTCCTATATATATTATATTCATTAATTGGTATATAGACACTTGAATTTTCGTCCTATCTTTCATTGATGCAAACAGGTGATTAGAAACCATCATTGGCTTATTTCATTGTTGTTTGTTTGTTTTCTTCTTGAAATCTCCCCCAATAATAATAATAATAGTAAATAATAATAATAATATTAATAACAACAATAATTTTGTGCTAACCCGAACATGATATACAGTCGACACGTAGCCTACACCTAAGAAGTATTTTCTTAAGTATTGCAACGACAAACAATTTTGTGATATCCAAAGTATACTTTTATATACAGAAAGATACAGACTTTCAGTGTGGGATATTATTACTTCTAAACTACATTAATGAAAGATAGAGACATACCTTTTGGTATTATTTTATATTAACTCTAGAATACCATTGTATAAAAGTGACTGCCACAGAACTTGTGTATACTACCGTATTGTGTCTAAACTTCCTTAATGTACATGAACTTTGTGTAACATAATCATACTCGTAAGAAACTCTTTAATACTTTCTCTGTGATTCTACACAGACTCTGTAAAACCCGATTGTCAATATACACGATTAAGACACACATCGATCCTCTCTGAGTCTCTCTTCCATCATATGTATATATTCTTACCAGACATCCAACTTTTACACGGTGGCAGCGGTTCAAAGGTTACAACACCAGGAACACGCCGAACGTAAACGCTGTCCTGGCTTCATCGACATACGCCAGGAAACAACGATTTTAGAGACGGTATCTCCGTAAGTACCACCGGAACGAAAGGCCTAGCGCTATCACTCAGTACACATAGGCCACAACGACACTATTGTGTATACAATACAACGGGCTACGGCGATTCTCTAGCGGGTGCCATAACTATTGCCTCTCACAAGTTTGTTTTCGTGCTCATCATTAGTGTGGCGCTATTCCAGAACTATTTAAGCATCCATCACAGAGAATTCCTAACACAAATCAACCATGGCAGATAGTGTACCGAAAATGGATTGGAATTCATCGAACCAGGGAGAATTCTTTCAAGCTGTTCAAACAACGACTTGAGCTCTATTTCCAAATAAAAAAGATAACCGGAGCCGACCAAGTTCCCATTCTGCTTCTCGCTGTTGGGGAGGAAGGCTTACAGCGATACAACAGCTGGATTTTAACAGTTGAAGAATCAAAATGTGCCACTACCCTTTTTGGAAAATTTATGGCACAGCTAGAACCAGCAGAAAACTTCAGAATTGCACGACTGAAACTGCGAAACTACTATCAACAACCCGGCGAAAAGCTTGATGATTTTGTCAACCGTTGCAAGCTACTTTCAAAAAAATGTGATTTCACGAAAGAAGGAAGCGGACGAACGTCTCGTGGAGCAAATCATTGCTAGTACTCCAATTTCTGAATTTCAGAAAGAACTCTTGAGTCAGCCAAAGAATTTACGATCCAAAAAGCCTTGGAGCTTGGTCGTAGATATGAAGCAGCTGCAGCACACATCACTGACATACAAGCTATGCAATCGAAGCCAACTTCTCAAATTGCCACGATCAACAAGAAAGGCACTAGATGCCGGAACTGTGGTGGTGATCACGTCAAAGGTAACTGTCCCGCACGAAACGATCATTGCAGAGCATGCGGAAAGATGGGCCATTGGGCCAAGTTATGCCTCACAACAAAGTTTAAAAAAGGTGGGCAATCGAAATCAAAGTCAAGACAGTCTCATTCCAGAGGGGCACACAGAAGTCGTAACAACTATGACTCCCACAGTAATAACCAGCCACGTACAAACAAACATATCGAGTCCATCCAACAGTTACCGGACAGAGAGGATCAGATCGTAAAGGAGCTGGAATCATTTTCCTTCAGCTCTATCAAGGTGTCATCAATGCACTCTTCAGAAACGAGAAATCAAGTGCATGCCAACATCGACATTAAGCTCAACAACAAGCCAGGTGTTCACTCCCTAAACATAAAGGTGGACACAGGCGCAGAAGGAAATACCTTACCCATGAGAATCTACAGAAACATGTATCCTGAACATATTGATCATACAGGAAAACCAACACCGGGCATTCTAAAGGAGACAAACTGTGTAATAACTGCATACAATGACGAAGTAATCAAATGCTTTGGGACTACAACACTCGGCTCTCGTTTCCAAGAGGAATGGCTCCAAACAACATTCTTTGTGGTCGACGTAACGGGTCCAGCAATACTAGGATTGGACTCTTGCAGGGATCTACACCTCATCACCTTGCACTGCGCCATAACAAAGGAACAATCAAACATCAACAGTATTCAAGACCTGAAGCAAGCCTATCCAAATCAGTTTGACAAAATAGGCGAATTCCAAAATGAGCACAAACTTGTCCTGGATCCAAATGTGCCAAGCCACATAGACCCACCAAGAAAAACACCAATCGCTCTCCGAGGAAAGATCAAACAAGAGCTGGACTCAATGGAAAGCCAGAGCATCATCAGACGCATCGATGAACCAACCGAGTGGGTCAGCTCCCTCACGTACGTCACAAAGCGAGACGGAAGCCTAAGGGTGTGCTTAGACCCAAAGCATCTCAACCAAGCGCTCATAAGACCTATCCACAAGACACCAACGCTTGAAGAATTAAACCACAAGTTCTCAGGGGCAAAGGTGTTTTCGAAACTCGATGCAAAAGCCGGATATTGGGCGGTCAAACTCGATACCGAAAGCCAAAAACTAACAACATTTCAAACGCCTTTTGGGAGATATTGCTTCCAACGCCTACCCTTCAGTCTAACAGTAAGTCAAGACATCTTCCAATTAGAAATGGATAGAATTCTTGAGAGGTGCAACGGAGCATGTGGCATAGCTGATGACATAGTAATATTTGGGAAAACGGACAAGGAACATGATGAAAACTTAATCAGTTTCATGGAACAAGCCAAGAAACATGGCTTAGCCCTCAACTCAAACAAGTGTGTCGTCAAAACAAACAGCATTTCCTTCTTTGGAAACGTTTACACCAGCCAGGGCATACACCCAGATCCAGCAAAAGTCGCAGACATTCAGTCCATGACACCTCCAAGTAACAAAACAGAACTCCAACAGTTTCTTGGAATGATGACATACTTGTCCAGTTTTGTAAAGGACTTCAGCAGCAAAACATCCACACTCAGAGATCTACTCAAAGCAAACACAGAGTTTTTGTGGGAAGCTCACCACCAATCCACTTTCAATCAACTGAAACAGGAAATTTCAGCCTCATCCTTGCTTCTGTACTACGCCTCAGAAGAACCTGTGTATCTACAGTGTGATGCCAGCCTCAAAGGACTCGGGGTGGCGCTTCTTCAAAAGAATGGGGATGGATTTTTGCAGCCAGTGGCATATGCAAGCAAAAGCCTCACTCAAACAGAGCAAAGGTATGCCTGCATTGAAAGGGAACTGCTTTCAATTGTTTTTGGTTGTCATCGTTTTCACACCTACCTGTTTGGCCGAGATTTTCACGTGATCGCAGATCATAAACCCCTTATCATGATCACGCAAAAGCCACTCATATCAGCGCCGCCACGTCTGCAACGCATGTTGGTAAAACTTCAAGGTTACAATTTCACCATCGAACATCGCTCGTGGACCGACAACCAACTGGCAGATGCTCTGTCAAGGTTTCCCAACCCAAGAGAGTCAACAACCATTGACCTTGACATTCGAGTCGACTTAGTGAGGTTTCCAACAGAGAGCTTGGTACAGTTGCAGAGGGAAACACGACAAGACCCACTGCTCCAACAACTATCAGAGATCATTACACAAAGTATCTCATTATAAGGAAAATTCCTGGAAACTGTAGCAGTCACGCTGTTATCATTGCCATGAAACAGGTATTCAGTGAACACGGGAAACCAGAAAAGGTTGTCAGCGACAACGGACCTCAGTTTGCCAGCGAACTCTTCAAGCAATTTGCAAGTGGGTGGAGTTTCGACCATGTCACTTCATCTCCAAGGCGACCACAAGGCAACGGATTCATTGAGCGACAGGTCCGTACCGCCAAGTCAATCTTGACAAAGGCCAAACAATCCAACACAGACATCCACATGGCCTTACTAATGTGGAGAACAACTCCTGTTAGTCAGACTCTAACCAGCCCGTCCAAAATGCTAATGGGAAGGACACTTAAGTCAATACTTCCAGGAAAGTCCACAAACCCCAGCCTTAACTCAGAGCACATTAAGGAAGAACTGGAGATAAGGCAAGACACACAAAAGAGGCATATTGACAAACATGCTCTCCCCCAGACACTTCCACCACTTTACGCAGGTCAACACGTCCATGTGCAAAACCAAGACACAGGACACTGGTTCCCTGCCACAGTAAGGAACAAAACTGCAGAACCAAGGTCCTACATCATTGAAACACCCAACGGAAAAGTAGTGCGAAGAAACCGTCAGCACATCAGAGAAGCTGCAGTCTTACCCACATTTCCGTCAACCTCCAATACAACGGACTCATCCCATCAATCAGGCAACGCAGACCCAGCCAAGCATGTGACGTTCTACACACCCACTGCTGAGGCATCAGGTGACAGAAGCAGATTTGGAAGACTTCTTCGACCACCTCAGAGGTTCTCGCCAGATTGATCACCCTTGTAGACATTAAAAAACATAGCCTGATGAACATAGTTTTGTTTTATTTGCTAACCACCTTCCATATCTATTTCACTCAGCATCATCTTTTCTCGTTATTAAATTCTTCAACATATCAACAAAAATCTTTTGATTTACCTTGATTCCATCTTAAACTGAAAAAGGGGGATGTAACATAATCATACTCGTAAGAAACTCTTTAATACTTTCTCTGTGATTCTACACAGACTCTGTAAAACCCGATTGTCAATATACACGATTAAGACACACATCGATCCTCTCTGAGTCTCTCTTCCATCATATTTGTATAGTCTTACCAGACATCCAACTTTTACACTTTGGTATGGGTACTCTAATTCTAGACTACACGGAACGACGTTATTCAAATTCCTGAATCGGAATCCATCATCATTTGGACTCAGATAAAGGTCGCATTATTCATTTTTACGTACAGTTTTCTCCGTCATATTTCTATTCAAATAATTCTTAGGCCTATTTTCAATGAGTTTTATGGCCAACTTTTTTTATTTAATAACGAAGTTTGACTTCTCTTCGCAGTGTTTTATGTTTACTTGTGTGTTGGGAGTTCCAACATTTACCATTAACCCTATCATATAATTTTTTACGGCGGTTCAACCTGTTGAATAGGATGGATAGCTACCATAGCATGAACGAAAGTAACTACATTACACCAAACACTAACGCTAGGATCACAGGCGTAGCGAATGGTGTGTTCTTTTTCGTTGGAATCATCGGTAACGGTCTGGTTATTCTAGCAGTTATATCTTCCAAAAAGCTTCAGACGTCAACCAATGCATTCATCGTAAGCCTTGCTGTGACTGATGTCTTAGCAAGCTTGACACAACCGATATATGTTGTTGTGAAGTGGATCAACTTTTATACGCCTCGATTGGAAACTGTTTGCCAGATTGTAACGCCTATCGCTACTACTTCAGTTGGTTGCAGCTTTCTAACAATAACGGTCATCGCCATTAACCGTTACACGCTCATTGCAAGCCCATATAGAATATATCCAGCGCTATTTCTTGCAAAGATGAATATATTGTGGATAACGCTGTTGTGGGTCATATCAGCTTCTGTGGTGATTTTACCACCTTACGTATTTGACTTCGGTAAATTTGGTTTCGCTCGAGATGAACACACATGCATCTCTGTTCCTGAGCATCCCTCGACAAAGCTGTATGCTCTTCTGGTGGTTGCAGTGTTCTATCCTCTCCCACTCCTCACCATCGTCGTTTGTTACGTGGGTACCTTCATCCGCCTCTTTGCTCACAACCGAAGAATGAAGGCACACAGATATGCTCAACGGACTCAAAGAACAACTCCTGGTAGATTGAACACAACCAGTAACAGGTAAATAATGAAAAATGTTGGTAGACAATCGCACGATCCACAGACATCCGACGGATCCTTCGACCAACGATGGACCAATCGATCGAAAAACTGTATGGTTGAAAGGATGGAAGTGATCGACCAAGCTGTCTTGCGACTACAAAACTGACTGACTCAACAACTGACCGACTGACTCAACGACTTAACGACTGTTTGACCGACAGAGTGGCCTGGCGACTATTGAAAACTTGAACGATTGATTGATTGCCTAAATTATCGATCAAAAACGCAAAGAAGAATGATAGACCCACCAACTCAGCAGACTGACTGACAAACGGACTAACTATATCAAAAGAACAACCGACCGAAATATCTACAAATCTATTGAACAGCAGACAGATAAATCGATAGACTGGGCCATATTATTGGGAAACATAAATAGTTGAGGTATTAAGTTGTACATAATTAGTCCGCCAAGTATATGTCTATGACTATAACTAATTACAAATAAAGTACGTATAAGTAATCCTACAAAAGCGATTCGTTATAAGCCGTTTGGGTTCACTATTAAAATTCTAAGTGTTCTTGGGACAATAATAAAGCAAGCAATTTGATTTGATACAAAAGTGTCGTGCGCTGCTGCATGACAGCTGTAAAAATATGCATTGACCTCTCTCAACTGCTCCTACATGGGCTAAATATAGGCTAAATTTCGAACTGGTGCATTTAGCTGTTAATATCGTTACATAGCAAATTATATTTTAATATTATACTGAATATTATTCTTCCTGCAGTCATATACAGACGTATGGCTGCATGTACATGTGTACATTTTGAAATGAAACTTTGTTTAGATATTTTGACATAATTTGTATTAGTTAATCAATTTTGCAATTTCAAGACATTCACGTTGTAAATATATGTTATATTTCACATCAATTTAATTTCTTTATAATTTCTTTTCGTTTTTATGTTAAAAGTTTGGATATTGAAACAAAGAACGACAAGAAGACGCAAGCGCAGTCGTTCATCACGCCCGTACAGATTCAAGTCACTAAGAATATGTTTATCATATTCATTGCTCTCGTGGTTTGTTTTACACCGCACACCGTGTGTTCGATATTACAGGAATGTGCAATTGAGGAATACACACGAACTATCGCCGTTGCGAACAGCATCATCAATCCGATCATATACGGTTTTAAGCATCCTGTGTTTCGTGAAGTGTTTACCTCCCTCATAAAACGCAAAGATGTCCCTCAGCCCTCTTTCATCTGGAGTAGTATAAAGAAGAAACGGGTGGTGGAACAAACCGGAAATTCTTCGTTGTAGTCTGGCTATAATATCTACGGTAGTGGATGTCAAAAGTCGTGCATTTTGTGTGCAGGTTGCCAAATTCTCTTGGTAACATACTCACCGACCAAATGGAAAATCATAATGTTACAATTGCATGAGTAATTATGAATTCAGTAGTCAAACTCAGAATGTTTGCAAATGAAAGTAAAAAGATAACAGGATGGAGTAAGAAATAACAAAAGTAAACAAATAACGTTATATTTAGGGGAAATAATAATATATATACCTACGCATGTACTGTAATTTGTATGAACCATATCAGTGATGAATTCTTTTGTATGACAGACAGTCATTATAGTAAATACACACATATATACTATATTTTGTCTGAGTTTGTATCATCATATGCTCCATACGGTATAAATACAGACATATTTTCCGTATTGGGCTAAAATTTGCATAACGCGGTAATTTACAAACAACCACAATGGTAACATAGATCTCCTAGTATGAAGTGTATGGTTCAATAATGTTTTTAATATGCTTGACTTAACTTTGTAGAAGGAAAATGGTCTAAAAATTTGCTACACATGTTTATCGATACAGGTTACTCACTGCTTAACATGGCAAGAAAAGCGAAAAACCTGAAACATAACATGGGAGTATAATGCCACTAAATGAGTTTGCGGAATGGTATTTCCCATATATTATATCCATACATTGGTATATGGAAACTTGAATTTTTCGTCCTATCTTTCATTGATGCACACAGGTGATTAGAAAACATCATTGGCTTATTTCAATGTTTGTATGTTTTCTTCTTGAAATCTCCCCCAATAATAATAATAATAAAATAATATATATAAATAATAATTAGATTAATCAAAACGATAATGTTTTACTAACATGATAACGAACATGATATACAATCGACACGTAGCCTACACCTAAGAAGTATTTTCTTAAGTATTGCAACGACAACCGATTTTGTGATATCCAAAGTACTTTTATATACAGAAGGTGATAGACTTTCAGTGTGGGATATAATTTCTTCTAAACTACATGAATGTCCAGATGGAGACATACCTTTGGTATCATAGTATATTAACTCTAAACTGCCTTTGTATAAAAGTGTCTGCCCAGACCTTTTATATAGCTTATTATGTATAAACTTCCTTAATGTATGGAAAGAGAAGGAAGTTTGGTAATATGGTATATTAACTCTAGAATATACTTTTGTATAAAAGTGACTGCCACAGAACTTGTGTATACTAGCTTATTATGTCTAAACTTCCCTAATGTATAGAAAGTGCATGAACTTTGGTATAGGTACTTTAATTCTAGACTACCT
Organism: Apostichopus japonicus; assembly: GCF_037975245.1. Classification (NCBI taxonomy): domain Eukaryota; kingdom Metazoa; phylum Echinodermata; class Holothuroidea; order Aspidochirotida; family Stichopodidae; genus Apostichopus; species Apostichopus japonicus. The sequence goes on from NC_092579.1 coordinate 16,626,798, forward strand.
TTGCATAAAAGTGACTGCCACAGAACGTGTGTATCCTATCTTTTTATGACTTAACTTCCTTAAAGAGAAGGAACTATGGTATAGTATGCTACTTAAACTCCAAACTATTGTTGCATAAATTTAAAGTGATTGTCACAGAACTTGTGTATTATAGCTTGTTATGTCTAAACTTCCGTAATGTATAGAAAAAGACATATCTTTGGTGTTATGGAATATTATGTTTAAACTTCAATAATACACAGAAGGACACTCGGAGTCGTGTTTTTGTTCATTTCTTCAGTGTGAAATCATCAAGGAGATATAACCTGTTTTTAAACTTAAACATGTAATATAAACACTTTGGTTTGTGTGATGCATGGGATTTAACCCAACATACATTAATATGTCATAACTTCATAAATTGTATTTGGACGCAAAATTCTATTAGAATTTCACTTCAAACGAAAGAGAAATGTGCCTTTGAAACCTATGATTTTATTCTAAACATTTTAATATTTTAATATATTATTTAATATCAAATCTCGATGTCCTAACCGTCAGGATGAATTGTTTTGGATGCGATAAATCAAGTAGAATTTATACCTTTGATGTGAGAGAAATGTGTCTCTGAACCCGGTTAGTATTCATTATATGTATCGAGACTGATATGTGAGAATTTTGAAGTTTGGTCCAAATTTGATAATTAATATATTTTTTTAAGGGAGTGAAGACTCGTGCTCCTGAAACCAATATTTCCGCTTTTGGATTAAGTGTATCTAATCTTCGTTATTTCCATCCAATCATGAGTTTCACTCCCATCCAACTTCTCTGAAGACATTTCCAAATATAAGTATTTATTGAAAAAAATCCGATCTGTAACCTATTATAGGAAGCTGCTAAAAGAGGTAATAGGGTTTTGGGTATGATCAAGAGGAACTTCAGTTTTCTGAAAGAGGACATAGTAGTTAGGATTTATAAGCAGTTGGTTATGCCTCATCATGAGTATGCTGCGCAGGCTTGGAACCCATATTTGCTAAGGATAAGGAAGTACTTGAAATGGTCCAGAGAAGGGCTACTAAGATGATTAGTTCCTTAAAGGGTGTTCCTTATTATAGTCGGTTACAACTGTTAAATCTCACCACACTGAAGCTTAGGAGGTTACATGGTGACCTGATATAGGTTTTCAAGATTGTGTATGGTTTTGACAATTTATCCTTCGCTGACTTTTTCATGTTTGCTAATAGTAGTTCTACCAGAGGTCATTGTCTTAAACTTCAAAAGTCACAAAGTAGGTTTAATATTCGGCATAATTTTTTTCTAATAGGGTTGTGAATGAGTGGAACGGTTTGCCTGAGAAAGTTGTACGTGCAAGTAGTGTGAATGGGTTTAAGAATGCTTTGAGTGTCCGTCCTGATCCATTTTTTTACTAAACTAAACTAAAAGGGTACCAACCAAATGAACTACATTAAATTGCCGTTTGTTTCCCATCATCGGTAATGTAACAACTCAAATTAAGGCTGTGTTTCATCAATAAATGTTATTTAACAACCCTGTATGACAATCTCTTCCCGATTCAGTTTACGCACCCAATCATCACTCGTATATGTGCAGTAGGCCTATACTAAACACTATGTGAATGAAGTTCTAGCATTTATTTGTTCAGGAAGTTGTTACTAGGCCATCGACAAAGTCCTAAGCGAGGAAAATAGACTTCTTCTTCTTCTTCGGGTATAAGTAATACCTTTAAAGCCTCCTTATGACTTTTTTGTTCTTTCAACTAAATTATAATATTTACTGTAAAATAAAAAAAAGAAAGAAGAGGCCTTACTAATTTACACTATTAAAGTTTATTCTACAAGTGGAATATATACAATTTCCTTTAAATGTAGGCTACAAAGTAGAAGATCGTGCTTGTTTTATAATTCAACTATTGCTTTTTCATTCGGGTGCTTGCTTGTTATCTAAGTGATGTCATGTTTCTTTCTTTCCTTGCAAGTTTGAGACGTGATGTACAAAAGATACGCAAAGATTGATCTGAATACAGGTGTGGGTAGGGTGGGGTTGGAAATCTTTACCAGACGTCTAAATACTTAAATATGAAGAAAACAACTCAATAAAAAGTCTGTTTAGGAAAATCAAGCCATGCTTAAGTAGCTGAAACTATTCTAGGTTCAATCTCCTTATGAAAGATGAGAATCAAATTTGAAAGTAAGTTTGTTTCTTTGTAACTGCAGGCTGGAACATATTGCAAATAAAAACTGATTGAAATTGGATTAAATCTTTACTGCTCAAAATCCAGACCGGTATAACTTTCCGAATTGTATGATTTATGAATATGTAAATGCTGATCCAAACGTGTTCCCATATTGTGTACTAGTGGCGTTTGCGTTTCGAGAAGTCGTTGAATATTCAGGTTTGAACCCGTAGCTCGCTTGGTATGTACCGCCCTCAGGTACATTTGCGACGTTCTGACTTATTGATTGCAACATAGTCTGTAAACCTTCGCCCTGTTTGCTCCTTTCAAGGAGCTGGTTCGCTAACGCAAAGTGTTCGTCTGTTAAAACGACAGTGTGAGATTCACCCGCCACCTGGACTTGAAACTGTCTAGCCGTTGCAGCTGAACTTTGGACGTTGATGGGCGCGGATGGTTGGCCGGCAGCTTTAACATTCGTTGGTCCATGGCGGATCTTGGTGACAGTTTTTATCAGATGGTAGATAATAAACAACAATAATGAGATAAATAAACCTACATGCAGTGAGCCGCCTAAAATGATTAGTATAATCGATTGCAGAATAAGGCCAACTGTAAGAGCACCGAAAGCAAACATTGCAACCACAGAACCGACCATACACATTAACACGGCTTTAAGTTTGTTTATCTTTGCGATAGGTCTTGTGACAAACACATCAGGTCTAGTGTTCCTACGGTGCAGTCCTCGTGCTCTACCCCGCCCGAGCCGGCCCATCTTAAATGGCTGATATGGTATGTACAGGCGTGAATTTATATGACTGTGAAAGAATGTTAAGAAAAGAAGAAAAATATTACAATTTGTTATACATATTTTGTTATGGTTACTTACTTTCTGGGCAACGAAGTACTTTAGGAATCATATGGAATCATTTTGCTTGCTTATACTAACCGCATTTACTCTTTGAAAAAAAAAATAATTGGTATGTAGCCAGTCTTGAGTATATAAGGCAAATTGGCCCATAACAAGGGTGTAGGAACCGGGGGCCTGGGGGCGCCAGCCCCCCCAGTGAAAAATGTGGAGGGGCGGAAGTATCATTCCGCCCCCCCCCCCCCGCTTCGCAAGTCAGAAAACCCCTTTTTCATTTCCAAATGAGAAAAACAATCTCATTTGGAGCACCAAATTGCATCTAAGGCCAGGTGAAAATACAAAATTAAGTTTACAAAATGGAGTGGGTGTTGAAGTGTGCTATATTGCACCAAATTGCATCTGAGGCCACCTGGAAATGCAAAAAAATCCAAAGGCCGGTGTAGCAGTACAAACTGTCGCAAATATTCCATATTCAGTATAAACTGTCCCAGTCCCACAGGACAGTTTATACTGGATTTACCAGTACGTTTGGTCTCCCCGGACCTATTGTACAAGGCCAGTTGGTACAGACTGTCTCCCCAGACAGTATATGCTATGGTTACACAGAGGGGACATTATTTGACGGTCATATATTTTGTTGTAAATTGTGTCCCCCTGAACACAATGTCCGCCGTAGCATGTACGTTCGAGTAGCAAAAATTTAATTAGTAATGGACTCTGGCAGTATCCGTATTATTAGCAAATTGTCGCATTTCGGCTTCCGTATATTTAGCAGTAAAGTCGTGCGACAACTAAAAACCGAAAAGCTAGCAGAAAACGTGAGACAAATTGCGGATATTCTAAGAGATGAGAGCTATCCAAGTGGGTTTACAAGAATAAAACAGAGAAGAATCTTACGGAGACAAAGTCAGTCTTTCAGACTGGCTGAAAATGGAACTCTTGCGTACCGAAATTGAAGGCAGCTCACACTGACTAGTGACATCTATAAGGTAATGTCTGTAACTTACAGTATAGGATACACAATATGCCTTTGGTTGTTAAATGGCGAACGGCCATTCCACAGTTAAACTATAAACAGGCCTCTAGGACTGATTGGTGCACAAATCATGATATTCTTTTACCACGTTTGGTTAGTTGTAAAAACTCATTCGCAAAAGTCAAGCAATTGCTTATGCAACATTATAATCAGTTGTATGCTTGAGCAAAGTTATTAGGGCCTATTTCTTTTCGTTTTGTTTACCCAATTGTCTTAACAAATTTTTGTGACAATTATTATAAATTTCCACCATTTATCGCCCTGCCTATCATAAAAGATAAAAACAGATCACTAAAGCTTAGAGAGCTAGTCTGGTTTGCATGCATGGGACACTATAAAATGCAATTATTGGACTATAGCATATAGCCGAGCCTACTTCTAGAGGAAAGTGGCACTAATACTGTACATAACAAATTCACGTTCATTAATTTTGGTTGGTAAGAACAGATATCGAAGGCCTGATAGTACTTTTTTAGGTGTGGCATATTCTCTACATGCCAAACCTCACTGCAGAAGAAAACTTCTTAAATATCTATAGACCCCAATTGTGGCCATGCAATATGTACAATAATGGGAATATTCCATTTCAAACACTGATATAGAGTTGTAATTCAATTTTAAGGCACTTCAGCTAGAACTACCAATTGTGCAGCCCATATATTTGTGTGTGTTTGTTTTTTGTTTTTTTTTTGGGGGGGGGGGCAAAAAAACATGATATCTTCTTGATCATGAATTTTCTTATCTCTTTGAAGGTGTTCATCTTTGCATAGATAAACCAGACAACAGACTATGTCTATTGTCTAGATTCTAATTGCAAAACTATCAACGTTGATGTAACAAGTTATGTTCAACAGGATGTCAAAGCGTCATTGTCATGTAGACCTACGAACAAGTCTCCATAGCATTCCTGTAACTGGATTATGGAAACAGTCTGTTTTAATTGTCTGTTTCAATCTGAAACAGTCTGTTTCAATCTGTTTTAATTGCACAGGATGTCCGCAGTATGCAGTGAAGGTTTAGTTTAGTTAATGTCACTCTTTCTGGACAAATTAAACATTTATATACAAGGTAGTCTGTATTGGCCCTAAATTTTGGCCACTTTAATTGCTAGAAGTTTTCAAAAAGTACTTTCCTGGGGGTAATAACCCTTTAAATTGTGCTCAGACATTCTAAATGATGACACGAGATGATTGAATGTCCCAGTGAGGTAAATTTCCTCCAGGGAAATAAACATACTTACAGAATTTTGTCCATAGTGAAAATTTGGCATATTTAGGGCCTATACAGCAAACCTTTAAGCCACACTCTGGCCTAACTGCAGAGCAACCATCAATATAGGCATATAATTGTAAGTTGCAAAAAGTGGCGTATCATTTTTCTGGTTTAGTGGTTGAAGCGATTGTAAATATATGGTACAGTATGGTGTAAGTTACATTTTCATGTTTGCAAGGTAAAAATAATTGGCCTAAATCCACCAACACCCTGTTTCGATCAGATATCCCACTGTTTTTATCGAGATCTGTGTACAGAATGAAGCAATGGAATAGAACAACAGTCAAGGCAAAGCCTGCAACTTGTAAAAAAAAAAATTTAATTAGCACCTAAATGCTGTCTTCTTTCTTAACAGGTTGGTGTTGATCTTATTGGTCCTCTACCAGTGACAGCTGCCAAGCGACTGTACATGATAACACTGTCTGACTTCTATTCAAAGTGGCCTGAGACTAAGGCAGTGCCTGACAAGACTGCAGCATCAACTTCTTATTTCATTACTGATGTGATGATGAGGTAAACATGTCTTAAAAAGTGAATACTTTCTGTAGTTAGTTCCAATATGAATGGCATCATATCTGTTATTTGTACCATGCAAATAACTTGTAGTGCATGGCAAAATGCTGTGTTTGAGTATAACTTATTTCCAAATAGGTATTAAGCATACAGAAAGGTCACGAAGGTAGGTGAGAACCGAGAAAGTGAACTGTAAATCTTTCCAGGTTAAGTCCCCATTAACAAGTTTATGTAAGTAGTTTTTGTTCCTATATTTACTTGCAAAGGTTCCACCTCTGGTTCTTAAGTAGCATATAGCCTGACAATTGTCGTCATTTGATTTACATCCCCAAGAAGTGATTTTGGCTGGACATGTTTGACTGCAGCAGACACAGTTTATTTGCTCAAACAAATGATGAGTAAATAATTAAGACCACATTCCACAGCTAGACACCACCTATTGTGTGTTGTTTTTCAAAAAGGTGTTGGACAGTTTGATATTGTAACCATAGGGAACTTTTCTGTTTAGAAAGTGTGAACTTATTACTACTTGGCTGTTTTGACAGGAACTTCGACAAGATAAGAGAGATAATGTATCAACTGAGTTTTGGTACCATTTCTCTGTTAGGTCCGTTGTGGAAAATTGCTAAATGTGTTTGTGTGTGTGGTAGGGGATATTTTCTGAAACTGGGAGAGGGACCCCTTTTTCTTTGGCAAAATAAGGCAATGTTTAGGTCTCTTGATGCAAAATGATGTATAATAGTACATTTTACCATAGTAATGGTTAGCTAGCATTATTTGTTTTTGCATTTGGGTCATACAGAGGGTGTTTTGAACCCCCATGGATCCTGATTCAGGACAATTAATGTTTGATCAGCATTAAACAGTCATACCATGCACACATACATCAATACAGCACCAAAAGTCATCAAACTTCTGTTGTATCCTAGCTTAATCTAATTTGATAAATTTCTGATATTAAATTTAATTAATATGTCACAAATGTTGTATTGGCTCATGTGGTTAAAATTTTTCAGGTTTGGTAGTGAACTGTACAATATAGCGCCAGAATTATGACATGCAATCTCCAATTAAAAAAATGGAGCCAGTAATCCCATAAACATGTAGGTGTCACAATAAAAGATCATCCAATTAACTCAATGCCTAAGCATAGTTCAGTTGTACACTATACAGTCTACACTTAACCAATATGGTGAATGTTAATTATCTTTGTAGTGGAGCTTACACATAACCTTTCAAGATGATAATTTATTTTATATATGACTTACAGTGTGGCATTCACTACTCATAATATTGCTTTCAACTTTTATTTTGCACAGATTTGGTTGTACTGATATCTCATATCTGACCACCAATGGAGGGAGTATGTATGAAGTTAACAGAAGACCCCAGAAGACATGTCTAGACAATTTTCTTGGCAGTTAACTTGTTACCGACAATAATCTTGTCTTTCACTCTAACATATCATGAGAGAAAAATTCGTCGGCTGCTATACGTTTAAGCAAAGTCAGGCCATTGACTTTTCACTGCCAGTCGTTCGGTGGAAATCCATATATTTGCAGTTCAAGTTGAAGGGTTGTGACGTTCGAAATTCTTTATCACCTCATTACTTCATTAAATAACAAATACGAAGGCGTGTTTCTTGGTTCTGGAAATTGTGTTCAAGATAAGTTCTCATAGTAAAACATATAACCGACCATATTCTGCTTCCTGTTGTAACTTTTGCTGTTATGGATTTCTGTGTAAGTCTTAACGAAAAACCCGTTGGATACATGAGAATCAGCTATTTTATTTGTAATTTACAATCAAGATTTAACTTTTGACGGTATCAAGTTGCACATTAAAGCATTTTATAGGTAATCCTACTGTTTGTGGAAAGCAGTTCAAGGGGGGAATTCTAATAGGGAAACTTCTGCATGGTTTTATTGAGGTCTTTACCAAACTCTAAAGAGGATGTTCTTCATGTGGATTATGAGAGTTTCAAGTACACATTGTTTGAAGAAGAGTGACAGTAGTATATCATTATAATCAAGCAATACCTCCCTGCTTGAAGGATGCTCTAGAAAGCATGGATTATCTTTAGTTGCATCAGAGCTTCAAAGGGAGAGTCATCATTCCAGTTAAATTTCCCCATGCAGGGGGTAGGAAGTGGGGGTGGGCACACAACATCAGAGGGACATTTTCTCATTCCACAACCACCACTCGTTATGCTATAAACCGATACACACCGGCCATATCACTTAAATATATATGATGTGTTAGTATGTTATCAATACTATTTATTGAGATTCTTTATTGTTAACCGTGCTATAAAAAGATATGGGATGCCATTTTTAAAGTAGTATGTACAGACAGGGCCCCCCCCCCCCCCGCTCCTGGCTCCCTGATCCCATGTATAATAATTTTTTCTCTCTTTGCCCAGTCTGATATAGATTCAGAATATTGTGTTTGCGCATGACTATCATCCAATTTCATGTTTTGATTTTTACTATATTAACTTTCTTTAAACAAACTTTTCTCTACAAGAATGACATATTTAAAGTGTGAGAAACATGATGAGACAAAAAATCTAGCATATTGCATCCTGCTCTGTCCTATTTGCTTTATTCTTTCCCTTGTTTGGCTTTGTTTTGTTTCCTGTATGTTTTGCAGCTCTTTTGAAGAGGATATCGTTCTAATACATCTTTTCTAATTTGAACCACTTTTGTCCAATAAGAAACATTCATAGTAAGAAACAACGAACCTTTATCACTGGAATTGCCTGGAATGCCATTTGTCTATACAAATGAAGATTTGCTTCGTGCATGGCCATCACAACAGGCTTAGGGGGCAGGGGGTGGGGGATGGCCTTCCACCCTGTTGAGAGGGAGAAAACCTTGACTCGACGATTTAGTGACAAAAATAAGGAAGGGTAAAAAAGTAAACAAAGTAGTAATGAAAGTCAATAAATAGGTGTCAAGCCCATACGGAGAGGGTTGGGGCAGTGTTGACATTTTCAAGGTCAGAGAAGTATCTTCCAGCTACTTCATGGTTGTTATTAGCAAACAAAAATATTTTGGAACTCATCACATATAGGTCACAGACTTAAGAAGACCCCTCCCCAGGACACAAATTCGATAACTTACCATCCCAACTCCCCCCCCCCCCCCTTATCCTTGCACTCAAAATTATGTGTATGGGCCTGAGTTTTGTATACAGCGTTGCCGATTTCGTTTAGGATGTAACTTGAAAACACCCTCGGTTCCCGTCCTATAATGAGCTTTACGCACGGATGAAATTTCATATTGGCTAGGCAACTCTCGTAGACCCATGAAGTACAGTTACCATACTTGCCAAAACTTACCCACTGTGTGTTAGGGAAATACGGCAACAATGAAGTTTGGACTCCTAAAGTTCGTAATATTTTACCTCTGCAATTATCATTTTTTGTTGTAGCTGTTGCATTCCCTATCCCGTACCCTCCCTCCGTTGGGGAGGAAGTTAGGTTTATACTATCTCTCCCTCTGTAAAGATGACTATGAACGCAATGTAGTTGCCGAATACAACATGCAACATATACGGAGGATAACATAGCAGCAATCACAACAAAAACATGATTAACATCTTCTACAGACGGAAGACTTGTTTCTTTTTCTTCTTTTTTCCCCCGTTCTATTTTTTGTTTTGCAGCAACGCACAACCTCTCATTTATTTCCTGTAACATTTAACTCTGATGTATCTGCTCTAATTATTGATAATGAACTCAATTGCCTTTTGAATGTCGAAATGCTTAAATTTTATGCGGGACAAAATATGCTATGAAGTATTTGCGGACATTCTGTACCAGGACATTTCGTCCGGTGGGACTATATTTGCTGTGAGGGTGGGACACGATTTTCAGCAGATAATGTCCGACCGGACTAAATATGCTGGTACAAAGTGTCCGCGGAGACACTTTGTACAGGGGGACACTCTGTACTGTCACACCGGCCATCAGTCTTCAGCCCCCCCCCCCGCCCACTCAAAAGTACCTTCCTACGCCACTGGCCCATAAAATAGATAAATAGTCAAAGGGAATCAAACCTATGAATTTTAAACCCATATTCACTTAGCCTAACATATCCCCCATCTACCCCCCCCCCCCCCTTTCAAGCAGTGTAGAACTGACGTCAAATGGTGCGTTTTTTGAGGAAAACTTAAACTATACATTAGGTCTGTAATTAAAGTCTACACACAGCGTACGCTGAGCTTATAACTGCTTTAATTTATTTTTGTGTGTGTGTGAGGTTGTTTATAGGGGTGAATACCCCTATAAACCTTACCCCGGATCCCCACTCATGGATCCCCGCATGATCACTAACGAACGAACAAATCTATCTATATATATAGCCTATAGGGTACTACGGAGGCTACACCTATGGGTTTATATACACACCGATGGGTTGAGAATATACGACCTGAACTAAAAGAGATTTATCCGAAAACCACTTACCCGCGAATTAATATTTCCAACTGATGAAATTTAAGTCCATCAGATCAATTACTATCCATTCAAAGAAGATGAATCTTCTCATAAAACCGGAACATTTCGAAATATTAATTTCTTACAATTTTGGTTAGGTTTCCTCTCGTGAAATAAACTTTATTAAGATACCTCATCCCGATCCATGTTGTTGAACCGTTCAACAAATATTAACCAATGAGATGCATACTGATATCAGCCGCTTACACAACTGTACCTAAATAACGCGCTTAATATCGATCCAACGTCCTTCAAACGCAACTTTGTTTACCTACATTTCGCTGTGTATACAGTTTTAATAATTGTGCTATATGACCTATATACACTGGCGGATCCAGGGCCTTTGTTTGGGAGGGGCCAAAGTGGCATTAGAGTGATATGGGGGAGGGGTCTAAGGGGAGGGGGTGCCCCCTCCCCTTTGGAAAATTTTCTATTGCTGAATGCCCTCAGATGCAATTTGGTGCGACAAAAGTGTACAATGGTGATGTTAATTTACTTCTGAAAAAGGGGTATCCCCCTCCCCTTTTGAATTTTTTTTGAATCCTGGTGATGCCTACATGTAAGGCTTTTGTCACCCAAAATTTTCTGAGAAATATGCATTTTTTTGTGTGTAACATCAATAAATTGAATAGTAGGTGATAATTCATTCTCTCCCGTGGCATGAAAATGTTCGCTGCCAGGCGCAGCGGAACGGGAAAATTATTGGGGGGCTAATGTGTGGAGACTATCTAAGCGGAGCGCCACCATCGGTTGGCGCGGAGCGTACAAGAAAATTTTGGGTTTTTCAAACCCCCAGATGGCCGGAAACGGCACTTCCCGAGTGTTTTATGCTGCGAATACCTAGCCCTAAAATATGGGTTTCAAGCCTGCAATTTCTCAGATTGCACGTAAAAATTTGTAAAAACATTGTAATTTGTATATTTGATGGTGTTTTAAGAGAGTAGCTATTACTCGTAGTGTACTCGCAAAGACGTTTTTGAGTGTAGTAAATTGCTACTTGCAATTAAATGCAATAATTAAATAAATGTCATAAGAAAAAACAGAAAGCATTTCTTAATGTCAACAAATGGGTAATTCCAAAACCATGTGCAGTTGCCAACAAATTTCTATGAACCAAGCACTGTCACGAATGCATGTATATACAGTACAGGTGAAATGCTAATATTGTGGGGTTTTTTGGTTTAATAATTGATTGCGTTTAAACATAGAGCCATATTCCACGCCTTGCGTGTACTCGTAGTGTAAAATGAGGCAAGTCATTGGCCTAAGACGAAGTTGTGTTGCGCTTACCGGTACTCACACTCACTGCTTCCACTTTTCACGGGGCGTGAAGACGCGGTTGGGGTGACAATGTGGTCTATAGCCAGGGGACGGGCCGAGGGTCCCCCAGCATTTACTAAAATTATTACACCTATATAGTATACGTGTGCATCGGACAGATCGACAAGTATGCATTGAAAAAATGGGCAGATGCACGTTTCGGAGCCTTGGTAAATATTGGGGGGGGCTTATCATGCATTTGCCCCCTCAACTTTTTCATTGGGGGGCTGAGCCCCCCAAGCCCCCCCCCCCCCCCGGTTTCGCCGCCACTGTTCGCTGCTCGCCCCAATGAAAAGAAATATAGGCTAATTTGAGGTTCAAATGATGCTGTAAAGGAAGTTTTATACTCTATTATGCTAAATGCTAAAGAAATGATGTTTGCTAAGTCAAAATTGGATGCAATTTTTTTTTATGTATACTTGACAATTACAATGCGGTTTTTTCGGACGCTTGTGCGGGTCAGCGGGTTTGGGTGTTAGAATGCGGGTCTAATTCCCGCGAATTGCGGGTCAGTTGGGAGCTCTGCATTTAATTTTAAACCAGAAAACGAAAGGTTTAGACTAGTCTACCACTGCTATTCCTCTCGATTTTTTTTAATTTCCAAACATATGATTTAGCGGATGTTCGGAAACACTTTTTGGCTCACCTTTGGGGGGGCCATGGCCCCCCTTGGTCCCCCTTGGATCCGCCAGTGCCTATATATATATATTTATATATATTGGTTACTATGGCAACTGATAACACACTGTCAATATTTCACTAATAAGTAAGAGTAAGTGAAATGTCCACAACGACTTTGAATGATTCGTTAAATTGACAAATATTGATGGAATGGTCAACCAAAATATATTAATGTATGCTAAAAACACTATGGAAACCTTAAGGTGCCGTCAAATTATTAACATCTGTTTCTGAAAATTTTCATCATTTTTCTGTAAAATGTTGACATTCTGATGCAAGCGTGATTAAATGACGAGATTGATTAAAATATCAAATTTATCAATTTCCTACAGATTGTTATATCGATGAAATTTGGTTAAATCAAAATCATTTTGTCATTTTGCAGCAAAAGGTTAAAATCTTCCACTCATTAAATTAAGGAAGTTGTCATTTAGTTGCAAATTGATCACCATATTAACTGAACAATTAATCAAGTTGTTGAAAACTGCTATCTACAGAAACAGCTTAAAACAATCGACATCAGCTTATAACGTGTCCATAATACAGCGAGTACAAACCACGGAATTAAAATTTCATACAGTCAAACAATAATTGGAGTCTACGTGATAATGTTTGGTTAGTGCATGCAAGCTTGATACTTTCGGATGCTTAATTAAGGGTTTCGTGTTTCTTTTTCTTAGTAATTTTCTCTCAAATACTGTGATCTGGAAAACCGAAAATTAATCTGCAAAATGGAAATTAGTTAACTGAAAAGAGATTGCCAAGTGATATATAGCTAACTTCATAAAAATTTGTTTTACATTAATATTTGTTTGACATAACGCTCCTGGATATGATTTAACACCATTAATTTTATCACTGACAATTTTTTTCATGAATTGTAAACATATTGTTTGAGGCCACAAAAGTCTTATGTGTTTTCCTATTGAGGTTTGTGTTGCATCTGAGGAACTGATATTATGGTCTGTGTACTAGACTATAAGTGTTTCAGCCACTTAAATAATTGTGTTGCATCTGAGGAACTGATATTATGGTCTGTGTACTAGACTAAGTGTTTCAGCCACTTAAATAAATGAGCCACTGATATTTTGAGAGCAATTTCTCACAAATGAAAGTAAAGTTACACACTAGACTATAATAGCAGTGACTTTTAACGGCGTACAATCTATCAAAAGTAATACAAATGATGGTTTAAATAAATTTACTGCTTTATCAGATGAAATCCTTCTCCAAAAGTCTTACTTCGTTACCTGTATTAATATCGTTATTGATTTATGCTTTAAATGTGATACATATTGGTATGGTGGTTAGTATATTGCAATGCTTTCTGTATTGAGAATTTTGTCCTTGTTTGTGAAAACATTATTTTCCTCCATAGATATATGATTTCTAGACTTTTAAGCGAAAACAATAATATTTTCTCCTTAAAGTTGCCATGATGATATCACTAACTCGCTTGTTGCCAGATGCCTTTTAAAAGAAAAAAATATCTCCACGATATAAACTAGTATATAAGGATGTGGTTTGGACATTAAAGTACAGAAAATTCTCAGCAATTTCAACAAAAGGTTGAACCTCAGCCAACGAAATATCCCTTACGAGCAGTTTTTTTTCTGGCTTGAGTCGTCCATTCCCTGGAATACCACCCAGCCTGTTTTAACGTAGCCGAGGTCGTCCTAATTTCATACCTTCCAGACATTTTGTTAACCATAAGTCAAAACCTTATTACCAGGAAAAGACTGACAGTGTGAGTGTGTGTGTGTTGGGGGGGGGGGGGGGGGAATCAGGACCCTCGCACCAAAATCGATCATCGTATCCCCTCCATATGCGCGATAGCCAGGAAAACAAAAAAAGTGAAGTGGTCCTCGACGCCCCTCATCACAACAAAAGTGTCGAGATTTAGCCCACTCTTTAATACAACCCAGCTAACATGGATAAGGCCGACAGAAAAGAAACAAAATTTTAACGCAAGTTTACTTAATATAAGATTTTATTAGACGGCTATGGAGGCCAGTGGATCTCATACTGCACTGGGCCCTCAAGCACTTTCTGATTGGCCCAGTGGTCAGTGCGTTTCTGTTCACTAAATTGAATACTTATTTTCTAATGAAGGCATCTCTGCAAACACAGTGGCGAATCGCTCTTTGAATAATGAAATTAGGATTTGAGAAAGAACATTCTTTGGCGAAAGCCAGTCGTTTATACGTTCACCATGATATACCACACACATCAGTTCCAATATATTCTCGACTAGTGCTATCTATATAACGTATGGTAAACTATCCCTTTGCGAATTTTGTTCAGTCAGGGGAGTAGGTCTAAACAGTATTTGCCATTGAATTTGTCAAGTGTTCAAAATCCACACTGCCCCGACCCCTCTATCTCTTTCGCTCTTTATAAATTAAATCTTTCGTGTAAAATGTGTGGTATAATGCATAGCCTTGTTTCCACTGGAATAATGCAATAATATATTTTGTTATTCAAATCTTCATAAACATTTTACTTGTAAAAGCCATAAAGAGAGAGACAATAAAAAAGAACATGTAAAATAAATTTTGCATCTTGTTTAACAAGAGTCCCTCAAAAATTCTGATAAATCACTATGTTATGTTATTACAGGTCTATTGACACCTATGAACAGCATTGTCCTAATCGCTCTAAAAGATATTAGAAATTATGAAAATAGCTGCAACTCCCATCAATATCCATTAAAGATGAACCATTTTACAAGTCTTTCCTTAATTTTAGTTTTAGTCATGAATAAACACTAACTAATTATGCACATTGTTGGTATTAATGGAGAAACTGCCTACTGTCTGTTATGCTATTCCTTTGTTTCTACAAACTTCGTTTCAATGACACTGAACACACCTTTGTGGCCTAAGGCGATTTAAAAAAATATATTGTCTTCCTTGGAAAGAGGAACATTGCATTATCCAAATGATATATGCGGGCTTGTAATTAGGGGTTAACTTAATAAGGGCTAAAAATAACAAATTTTGATCAGCGCAACACTCCATTTCATAGTTTGCACATATTTAATGAGTTTTCCAGATTTATCAAAACTTCAAATGTGTATATATATATCTTGGAAACGAAAATATCTTTTCGAAAAACTTGCATGAGATCATCACATACAACAAATGTACTGAATATTGGGAAAATTTGCTAAATTCCCGTATAGTACTTTAAACTCAACGCTATCTTCAGCCCAGCTACATGGCAAAAAAAAACAAGTGTTCTAAGAAAGAAATATTACGATAATCTGGTAACTACAAGTTCCTTACATGGTTTGGTAGCTTACATCGTACCCTACGAAAAAAAAAAATACAATTTGTCAATCCTACTTATGCAGTTTCTACCCCACTTTGGTTTAAGGTAAAACAGCTATACAGTGCACATGTCGTATCTACAGTATTTGAACAAAAAAAAAGCGTTTAATTTGCATTTATATCATACATTATTCAATATTCAATATATATATATATATATATATATATATATATATATATATATATATATATATTTATATGTATATATATATATATATATATATATATATATATATATATATATATATATATAATATAATATATTAAAATGTTCGGATTGGATCTGATTTATGTGAGCTGTAGTTCTACTAACCAGCTGAGACAACTTTTCTATACTTTCTTTCATGTCCTGCTTCAAAAGCATTCGTACTAGCAGCCCTTAGCAATAATGAATATCATGTTTATCATGATAAATGTTAGGAACTGTTTGAACTGTCAGTAGGAGTGTTCTGAAGCATGACTTTGGAAGACAGTTTATAGTGGTATTAGCACTAGGAAATTGTCCCATCTTCTGGCTGGTTCCACATTCTCCCTCATGAATATGTAAATGATGATCCATATGTTGCATTATTTCCAGTCAAAGCATTTACTGTGTTTGATGGAGCTGCCGATATTGTTTGCTCGAATCCGTAACTCGATTGGTATGCACTGTTCGTAGTGTAGGTGGTACTTCCACCCCAAGGTGGATTAGCAGGATTAGCGTACTGTGGATTAACCGAGCCCCATGCATTGACTTGACCCAAGTTGTTACCCGGATATGACGTCACTCGTGGAGAATAAGCAGGTGGTGCAGTTTGGTAGTGTGTCACGTTCCCACTTATTGACGGTAACACGTTGTATTGGGCTCCGTGAGTGCCACTTGCAATATCAGTAGGCATGTTGACGGGTGGGGCGCTCGTAACCACGGTGATGTGAGTACCTCCCGATATGGTAACTTGAGAACTCGTCCGCATAGTAGTCTGAACGTTCACTGGTCGATTGGCGGTTGCCATGACGACCCCACCTGCCGTATTACCATGGATTTCTCTGAATATTTTCAACATACGAATGAGCGAAGAAATAGTGAGAAAACTCATTACTAACATACCAGCTCCAAAGATTATGTAAGGAAATACCCCAATGAGCCAGCCAACTAAGACAAATACCAACCCAGCAAAGAAAAGAGAACAGACTACAATTGAGGTCACGATGATTCGCTGGTAAAACTGTTCTTTGGACAAACTCTGCAAATGCACCCTCATATTCCGTGCTCTTCCACGACGGTTCCCCACACCCATTTTTCAACCAGTCTCGTAGTTCAACTTCAATTTAGTGCAAAAGCTGTAAAAGATCATCAAAATTTTGTTTATGGATTATGTTTTATAATTTCAAATTGTGTGCATATATATCAATATAAATATATTTAAATATGTTCTGGATTTTCCAACTCACTACGATTTCAATTATATATATATATATATATATATATATATATATTCATAACTTAAGTTAAGATAACGTTGATATTGTTAAAGGCTGTGTCTTCTTTAGCAAAAACTAAACAAAGTTCACAAACACACACTATAGGCCTACAGCTGTGATTTTTTTGGGGGGGGGCATTAAGTCACTTGAAGGTCGATAAGGATGAAATAAACTAATGATGGTCTAAAAATCTAGGGGATTGAAGGTGATTTAAGGTAGTTTAGAAAATCCTAGGTGAAACATGAAGATTCCGCAGCGAGAGGGAAGATAACCTTTGATCTTTTCTAAATCAACATCTAAACGTTCATGGTGGCAAAAGAGAATTTTACGTTTTTCCCCTAGTGGGCGGGAATCGATGAATGTTTTCCCCTTATTTTAAATTTCGGTACTTCTTATCGGGCCCGGGCGGCCGCACTGGCTGTACTAGCCTAGTGACGCCTCTGCCCGGGCAACGGTAACACTTCCATGCACCCAACTCCATTGTCGACACCGCATGACTATAGAGGGTAACTTGTTGTTCAAAACAACCACGTTTGCTCTCTTAAGGTTGCAACGTTCTGGTAATAGTAATCGATTCAAAAAATAAAATCTTCGTGAAGGCTCGGCCCGACATCGCACATTCTTCCTCCATGCATTTAATGCACTTTCTCAGAAATTACAAATTAAAGTAAATCACTTAGATTTTCATAGGCATGCATCTTTTAAAGATATTACCTTTTTTTAATGTTTTTGTTATAGTAGAAAGTTTTTATGTTCTGTGTTGAAATAATAGATTCAATTCATCGCACATTCTGAATTATTTGTGTTGTCATTGCTATTTTGCTCTCTCTTACATGTACCTTTCTGCTGTGAGCGATTCAAAAACATCATGCATCCAGATCTTTTTTACCTAATGACTCAGGTAATAATCAACTTAAAACCTGTGTAAAATATTTACTGAACGGGTGCTATGTAAACTTCTCTGGCAAATGATTTTACATAACAATATTGTATTTGCGTTACATGCTTATCATGTAAAACTTTACAAAACAGCAGTTAAGTAATTTTTACTTAAATGTTTTAGTGTTCTTCTTTGTCATAAATATTAAGTAAAATTTTAATTAACCTGTGTAAAACGTTTTCTGAGTGTGGCAAACCTTAAATGCTAAATAATTTTGAAAATATATGCTAGTGCATATACTTACCTCAATGACGTGCTGTCTGTCCCAATGCCAGCCGTTATATATATCCCAAGTTGAGGAAGATGAATCACTGATTTGTAAGTTCTAACAGTTCATCCTTATTCTCTGCTCAGTCGATGACGAGTAACGGTTTCAAAAGTCAGACTTCCAACAATCATCAATCAATCAATCCAACTATCATCAACATTAAAAGGTTTGCATTTATTTGATATTCAGTTTTGCGCGGAAAAAAACGAGAGAGGAAAAGCTGTCTCTCGGTGAATCAATTGATAAACACTACAGAAGCCGATATGTATAATATTCATCTCTCGCTCTAACACTTCTTTTAACCCAGATTATGTTAGCCTAATAGGCAACACTCGGATAGATACACTAAATATGGTATACTTCTGTGGCCTACATATACCGATAAACCCTACACACAGGGATAGATAACGTTGTCTCCTACTACGAATGAGAAAAGGAAAATCAATATTGTCTTATTGGAAGCATTGTTTGCCTACTAAGTGATAGGCTTATATCACTGGACGTTACGCGTTATAACCTTAGGCTTGCCATGGCAACTGATCACAATGTACACTGTCTGGAAGACTTATGGTATACAAAGCCGTATATAGGTGAGTATCAGTTTATGGATCGCTGGAAACTCATAAAGTGTTTACCAAAATAGTTAACTTAATTGTGGCATTAAAGCTGGTCAAAATTGGCGCTAATAAGATTCAGATTTACTTTTACGCATGGATTTATTTAAATCAGCGTTCGTCGTATTTACCAACTTACTAACTTATATGGAGTTTATCACGTGGGACTCTGTATTGCTTGTGACATCATTGTCTCTGCGATTAAGGGCCTAACAAAGAAAGGGGAGAAATGGAGGGGGGGGGGGATACAATAAAAAGACAAATAATCGGTAGTGCAATGTTCTATATGGGTCTGTTATATATAACTTCTTGTGATTGTATCAAAATGTATACACAAAAATAATATATATATTATTTTAAAATTTTGAAATTAGGTCTATAGACCTAATTTCAATTTCATTTCAATCATTTCAGTAACAAATATTCATTCACCATTGAAAACATTGTGTTGTTAAATTCATCCGAAAGTGACGGTCGTCCTAATCCAAGATGATAAAGGTATCAATGTATAAACTAAAGTACGTTTTAGCTATGAATATGTAAATGCAGATCCTTTGTTATTCTCTGCTGCCTCATTCTTCACACTCGTCGTTGCGTTTTCGTGTTGAATTCCATACGTTGTGGCGTAATTAGGATCTTGCGTGAATTCGGTTTTAGCATCACCACCAACAAGGGTAGTGAAACCATAAGAAAATTGCCCGTATTGCTGGGCGTTCTGCGTCGAGGGCCATGAAGGTGTATAGGGTGGATGGAGCTCCTGCGGCGTTCCTTGGTAATTTGTGTTAACTGCCACATCTGAGCCAGGTATAACAGTTTGATATGAAGGAGGCGCAGAAGGGCCTTCTGTTGGTTGGCCTACAGTTTGGTGACTTTCTTCCGATTGCGCCTGCGCAGCCATTGAAGCTTGTTTTGCTCGACGATAGATGTCGGCTACCTGTCTGTGTTTCAGTATGACATACACAAGACAAGGTCCAGCTAAGACAATAAAAACACATCCGATAATTAAAAGAAACGATCTGCTACCCAGGCTAATAGCTGATACAAGTACGAGTGGCAGAGCTGTGATAACCATGGTTACCAACATTACCCATGAGAATACGTAGCAATAGTAAATCCGGGCTTCACTGCTATTTTCAAACCGTAGAGGCGGATGAGCGTTACGGTGGTGACGGCGGTTACGGCGGTGACGACGGCGCCTACGCCGCTTGTGCCCTTCCCCTTCTCCGACGCCCATATTTGAGATGATAATTCGTGAGGTTGAATTCTAGGCAAAAATTCTGAGGATTTAGAAAGAGAGTGAAAGTCCACTGGACGCAACTATATTTCGTTTTGTGATTTATAACTTTATAACCATATTGCAGGCCTACTTCCACAACGTGATCACTTATAAGGCAATAATGGTTTATACAGCACGAATACTATGAAGTATCATTCTAGAGATCTCGTCGGGAGTCAGCAAGCTATCTATTAACCTTAAACCTATGAAGAATTATCAATGGTTTGTTAGATCCTCACTTTCGACTTTTAATTTCCAAACTTTTTGACGTTTTATCTCGAAATTGTGACTTGGTATCTCGAAAATTCATTACGCTGGCATAATAGAAATCTCGGCGGATTATGAGATACAGTGATTATACAAATGACTAATTAACTTGATTTTTCAATACTCCATAATTTGTTCAAAGGTGATCGAAGCAACTTAGCTCGGTTCGTTGAACCAGGACACCCTGATATCCAGGAGCCCCAACCGGTTGTTACCACATTTTGGGTTAAATGTTTCGGATCACAACTGCCAGTCGTGTTTTTGAATGAATATTTGAACGAGCATGACAACACATTCCCTTTAGTCTATATTTATATCATTAATTAAAGGAGGGTACGTGCCAACAGCTGTTAAAGTTAATTGTGAAATGTTTTTCGGAATATGGCACCTTTATCTTAAGTTGGCACGTTTGTTCATTGTTGCAAAACTTTCCAACGGTAGCCTAAAGTGAAACTGCACAAGTAAAACATATACTTAACAAAATCCAGCTGGAATTGTTCCCACTTTCCATCGAATTCATTAATTTTGGTTAGGCCTATATCTCGTTTTCTAGTGTTTTAATAGGTGATGGGAGGGAGTTTCTTCAAATCTGAAGAGCTACGATGCATACGCGACCCCTGAATTAAGAACACGAAAAGTCCCCCGCCCCCCCACCAATCCGACACCAAGTATTTGCGCCCTAATAACAAAATATGTTATGACAAGGGGCGAACCTACGTACACCCCCTAATTTAATCAGGGGATTATTCAATTGCAACCTCCAGTGCCCCACCCCTACTGGCAGACAGAATATTACAAAATATAGGCCTACGTACTGGCAAATTACTGGTATCGATATGTGTTCACATTGCACATTGAACAATTTAATGCGTATTCCTTTCACATGTATATCCTATTAGTTCGTATAGGCATAGGCATACACATGTACACGCACAGTTTTTATACATATACAAGCCGACACTTTTTTTGTGCTTCGTGGTTACAACGTTGGCTAGCTTTAGTGGCAAGTAGACCAAGGGCGTAGGAACCGGGGGGCTGGGGGCGCCAGCCCCCCAGTGAAAAATATGGGGGGCGGAAGTATCGTTCCGCTCCGCAAGTCAGAAAACCCCTTTTTCATTTCCAAATGAGAAAAAAATCTCATTTGAAGCACCAAATTGCATCTAAGGCCAGGTGAAAATGCAAAATTCTTTACAAAATGGAGTGGTGTTGAAGTGTGCTATATTGCACCAAATTGCATCTGAGGCCACCTGGAAATGCAAAAAAATTCCAAAGGGGGAACCCCCTCCCCTTAGACCCCTCCCCCAGGCCGGCCATCAGTCTTCAGCCCCCCCCCCCCACTCAAAAGTACCTTCCTACGCCACTTAAGTAGACACACATGCCAGTACTTTATGACAAGAAAAACAAATCTAAAAGGGGTATCGGATTAAGCCTACATAACAAAAAGCATTGTTAATACCGGACAAGGCTAGAAATAGTCTGTAAACTGTATATATATAGGTCTTTATAGATCGAACTATAACATCCTAAGAATATATCAAAAATAATTCCACTCATTTTGTTGTTGTTGTCACGATGGTCTTATATCAATATACAATAATGCGTCAATACTATAAGTCCTTCCAAAAATTGCGTACTTCATCAAAATCGCAGCAACTAACCCCCCCCCCCCCCCGGCTATCCCAAGTACTTATTAGTAATGCCTGAAGACCAATATGCAGCCTAGTGTGAGTAAGGCCTTATGTTTGTTGTTAATCCGTTATCATCGGACGTGATGAGAATAGTAACATCAGGGAGTTGTTTTCCATAACAACTCCCTGGGCACATTTGCTCACCTGTCGTCAACTATAGTCTCTCGAAGTAAGCCTGGTAGTGAGCCTATGTTTAGTGTATGTATCAAAACGATATCCGAAAGCCCTTTGCAAGAAAGAACTGGAATAAACGACCCAATTCTGGAGACTGGTGTCAGCGGAAGGTCATTCCAACAGCCGTTGAAGCCATATCGATTCAACTTTATCAACTGTTTCCACTAGTCAAGAACGACCACACATATAATGTCCAGCAGTGCAGCGAAACAAATCAACTTATAATTAACGTGCGTACGTGGAAGCTCATCATTATCATACAAGCTACAATAAACTACAGCCTGTGTGTTGTTGTTTTGCTGAATGACGTTGATCTGTTGTAAATCCAGACCCGCATTATGTCGAATCAGTCATTCCGGGATTTTACGAGAACCGAGGTCAAATAGAAGCGAACAGAATCAATGAAATATGACATATTAAATATACGTAATTGTCCGAATCCGTGAGATTTACAACTATAATGATTACATAGGGTTTCTGAACTCATTAAAGGGTGTGAAGACTCGCGCAAAAAGAAACGTCTAATGCCGGTAATCTGACCTTGTTTCGAATGAGGTGTAACAGAAGTGTAAGACACCACCATCGATCCCAGAAAATGCACACACAGCTTGCTACCGTCGCTAATTAGACACTATAGTGTACAGTCAGTACATACAGCTGCGGTCAATACCCACAGCACAGTGTATAAACGATACAGCGATGGACATCTCAGGTCCAGCTTAAGATAACAAGGTATCACGTTTCATTACTGTCTGCATTTTGTAGCGACACGAACAAAACGGCACTTGCAAGCAACAGAAAGTTAACTTTTTCAGACGGCCGCACACGGTGCGGGGCGAGTCTTCAACGCCTTTAAGAAGTGGGTAAATGTCATAATTCAGCTAAGACCACCAGCCTGATATAAAAATGACAGAAAACACTTCATGATCAGTAGGCTAGGTATTAAAGCGTAACCGTTATAAATACGCATAAGGTGAGCCTACATTTTTGTATCCAAAGTTCTTGGCTCGTATATTCATAAATTAAGTTTAGATAAAGATGATACAGTTAATTCGGTGTCTCCTTTAGCAAAAACTACGCAAAGTTCACACATAGGCCTACACACAAAGGACAATATGTGTCTTCAGTCAACCACAATCGCACCAGAAATGAAAAGGACAACTTCAAGGATCGCCAATCAAAGATAAATCAAAATGTCCTTCTTTTCGGCATACTCGCTGCCGAACGATGCGTTGGAGATACACATATCGTTACTTGATATACGCATTTTAGAATAATGAATTGTGAAAAAAAATGATCTTACATTAAATGATAAACTCAAATAAATGAGTTAACATTGATAAGTTCTTATTTAACATTAGCAGCGACTTGAAATCAATTTCATTTATGTCTCTCTTCATGACAAATACATTTCTCCTATAATAGAGAATAAATCAATGAGTTGCTTCAAGAAAACATATTTACATCCTACAATGAGGGTCTTCCATATTTACACCCTACAATGAGGGTATTCTTAGGGAAGGATGTGGTCGATGGGTGGGGGTGGTCTTGAGGGGGTGGAAGGTGGTTATGCATTGTAACAAAATCCAAACAATGAGAGATAACACAATGAGATATAGGTCTTCTTGAACTGTTTTATATTCACTCCATAACAAACAGCGTTATGAGAAACCACCTTTGAGTAACTTTTCATCATACATTTAAGAACACGTGTAATGTCATAGCGAAGGCTGCATCGATACAATGTGGTCGGAGTTCTCATATTCCAAACAATGTCATCCCAGCCAGTCACATTCACAGTCCACTGCCAAACAAGTGATTAAATACATTTCAGTATCATAGTAACAAACTTTCCAAAGTCATAAATTTCTAGAATTAAACTTTACATATTTAGAAAAAAAAACTTCAATTCCATATCAAACATACTTTTCTAACAAAACATTTTGAAAGAAATACTCACAATGTCCTCTGAAAGTATTTTGAAATCAATATTTCCTTTCGTTGCAGTGACATGGCTATGATAAACTGTCAGATACTAACTGAAGAATTTTCTTGGGTGAAATATATCTTTTTGAGTGTGAGGTAACCTTGCTGATATATCTACTGATAAATACATCGCATGAATGAGAAACTAAGAATGTTTACGAAGGTTTGATAGTGGAAGCATTAAAACACTTATGTGTACAAGTATCCTCTGATATCTACACATCATGCATAAATCTTTTTCTAACTGTGGGTCATCCAAGTTGAGACCCAGTTTCCATGGTTTAAAGTCATTTCAAAGAGATTTTGGAAGAATTTTTATCGATTAATTTCATACTGCTGTTGAACAAAACATGAATATATATTATAGAAGTTGAAAATAAACATTACAACATGCATTCCAAGCTTCCTGATAAGTCCCACCTTCCCCTGATAGGTCACGCCTCCTCCTCCTCATAAGTCCCGCCTACTCCTGCTAGGTTACGCCTTCTTCCGATAAGTCCTGCCAAATCCTGATATGCCCACCTGGCCACCTTCTATCAAAGTGTGACCATTTGCAACATCATTAACTACTATGTCTCTGTGGAACAACTGATTCATCTCAACCATCTAAAAAATATCACTTAAAAAATCTCTTACAAGAAGACCATTCAATGCTCACTGGCATCATTACTACAAGAATGCAGCAAAACATACTGAAAAGTTACTCAAGGGTATTTGAACACATTTCTCTTCTATAATTCTCAAAAACATAAATATCTGCTGTAAAGACTCAAGTTTTACAGACAATCAGCAAATAGCAACATCTTTTTTTTTTATAAACGTTTTTTCTTCTTCCATTTTTGAACTATGAGTCCCTTTCATTAAGCAGACATCAATTCCTCCAGGTAGCTTGTGTTTGATAAATTCCCGCTTACAGCCATGGAAGGTTTCCCGTTGAACATCTTCTTGGCAAGCTGTAAGAATAAAACAAATGATATTTCAGTAAATTCTTTGCTTTTTTTCAATTTATTTGATACGAGAAAATTTTATAACCAAAGAAATCCATTTTACCCTTAAGTAAATCTTAATACTGGTAACTGTTCAAGATTACACTACCCCATTTACAGGATCCCTAACAAGATCTCTAAATTTGACAGAAAGGTAACACCCTTTTGCATTTCATTGTTGCATTCCTCACCGAGTTGGGACAATTTCTTATCGACCCTACTTTCATTATCATGCCTCTACGGTATGATTTTTAGAGCAGTGCTAGCGTAAAGACTTCTCATGAATATTCAACTGTTCGTACTCACCCTGACCGCATCATCGGCGGTGATTGCATCGATGTCAGCTACCACCTCGGAGATTGGTTTGAATCCTCCGGTCGCCAGGGCTTGGATAGCGATATCCTCCAGGATGGTCTCTTGGTTCTCGTATTTCATGAGAAGGGATGATTTCAGCTGGTTCCTGATGACAGAGGGCGACAAAACTAAATCTTTAAAGGGGCCAGTTTATCATCGCGATACAATACATTCTCATTTTGTTGAACACTAATGGCAGTAAACAACAGTAGTTCAAGGACCATGGTATAGACGGTCCTTTATCTTCTTTTCGAGACGGCACACAGACGCTCAACTCAGATAACGTTCATACCAGACAAGGTTGAGTAGGAATAAGTGGGCAAGTTACTGTCTGCAGCAATTACACTTTGCTTCTTTTCATCTCTGTACACACTTTTCTTTTCATTCTTCAGCCACTCATGTTTCGTTATGTCCTTTTTCAAGAAAAATAAGGAGTGGTACAGAAACACAAACTGGACTGGAGGTGGTAGCTTTTTAGACCACCTAAGACACATGGACATTATATGCCTACAGCCAGCCGTTACTATTCTGTTTATCATGTTTTAATATCGGCTTGACTTGTTATCTAGTGCTGGACTCTTTTAAGTTTTCACCACTTTGTACTTTATGCATTATAATGCCTGCTAAAGCTTGAAATATAGTGTTCAAACCAAATAGAACAAATTACCTAAATTTTCTCCATAGCAAAGAAACATGTGGAAGAGAATATTAGGAGAGATAAACTCACTTTGCCCTCTGAAAGTCTTTGGAATCAATATTTCCTTTTGTTGCAGCTCTGAATACACCCATGACAGACTTCAAAATCTGAGAAAAAAATGAAATAAATAGGAAAGGGATATTAGTAACTAGTTAAGTTATTACAGAAAGACCAAAAACAGCATCAAACAATGAATGACAGATGCAATATGTTTATATCAATGAGAATGGATTAATGAACAGTATTGTGTTTGTACACTATCTAACTTTTTCTGCTTTTAATTTATAGCAAATAAAAAGACGTATATATATATTAATTCCTTAAAGTATTAAAATTAATATTTGCTTACAGGATTCATATCTTGGCTCTGAGTGATAGCACAAACTCCAAAGATGCCAGCATCGGTGTATGCCAAGTTGAAACAGTTTGTCTGGAAAGGAAATGGAAACAAGAAGAGAAAATGTTCACATCAGATTAAGAGTTGAAAATTTAAAGATGGAAACTTTGATTCTACTGTTTTTGTATCATCATATTTAAAAGAGGAGGGTGGCCAAGTTCAAGAATGATTTGATAAAAGTTGCTATCAGAATGTTGGTTTATTCCAGGCCCATATTTGTGACGCAAAGGGTTTCAATGGCTTGAGTAATCTATGAAATACTTTGATAAACATAACACTATGTAAACACTTGACTGTCCAAGCATTACATGATTTGAACTTTTCGAACATAAAACTAAGTGAACACTAAGTGAATTTTCGACATTCCACCATATGAACACTTATCCTCTTAATAATAATAATAATTAGAATCAAACAGACTTACTGAGGATGGCAACGACGTGACCTGGGCAGCACTTTGGTTGAGTCGAGAAGAGGCTACGTTGCTCCCCCACTTAACATGCTGCCCTACTCCCATCAAATGTTGCAAAACACCAGCAGTGAGGAGATCCTTACTGGACAAGCTGGTGCCCTCCACTCCAATGGCTGCAAACGCTAGTGGCGAACTGGTGGGATTACGAATTTGTTGGCCTAGATGGGAAAAAATAAAAAAGTCAAGTGACGATATCAAATTTACAAGGGTGTATTAGGATGCAGCTATGGAGATATCTTTAATACAGTCTGCTTGCTGAAAGTTACAAAACCCTTCCTATTTCACAAAACATTTTGCATGCAATGGCTTCCATTGTGTACCATTCACATAGAATCAAATGATCTCCTTGAAATAAACCTACCGCCATGAAATTTTGCTGGTACTTTCTGTACAACTCCTCCTTCCTTCAGAGGCATCTTGTCACCGAATGCTCTGAGGTCATCATGATCAACACCTGTAGAATTGAGGGGAACAAAAAAAATTAGTCTGGGGTGGAAAACTTTTTTTTTGGCCTTTTTGACGAATGAGTGAGAACATTTTTGGAGCTGCTTGAACATGGAATGAGTATGTCTAACGTTTCACAACACAACACTTGTAGCAAAGCTACCGTTTGTCACCTCAAAATTAGTAACCATGGTTATGATGTCACAAGAAAGGTTTTTCAAAATTCTGCTAAAACTGACACCTCAGTAATTTGTATAGAAAACAATAGAAACTTCCTACTAAGATACCACAATAGGGCATTAAACTAAACTGCCACCACATTGGGAGGGGGGAGGTAGGGGGGTGGAGGAAGAGAGGGAGGCAGTAAACAGAAGAAAACTGTGGTTACTTTTGGGTAGTTACAGCTTTAACTCGGCCATGGAACAACTTTTAACTACAAGAACAAAACTGAGTGCTTTCTTACCAACTCCAACAAGAGCCATATTACCGGCCAAGAAGTGACCGTCAACAAAGTCATGCAGCGACTGAGGACTGATGCTGGGGATCATAAACTCTGGTGCATAGAGAGATTTACCGAGAGACGAGCGGAAAGCAGCAGAGTGAAGACCCTCGATAACGTCTGAGGGAAAGAAGAAGACACAAAACCAAATGGGAATACTTTGAAGAGAAAGTTGTTGAATAAAAGGTGTCCAGCAGAAAATAATTGGACTACAATTACAATGGTGAAAATCTCAACAGCACTTAAAATTAGAACTAATGACTGATGAATACAGGGGCAGCAAATCCAGGGGGTGGTTAACCCACCTACCTCAACGTTTGCGAATCTTTCTTTCAGGACGTTCCTGTTATGTTAATCACAAGTATTAAGTACCCTCTTTTCTTTATTGTGACCAACAAAATGAAAACTTTTGCTTGTCATTAAATGTGATGTTAGTTACATACAAAATGCCCTGTCGATGAAAAAGTAATTACACTTTAGTAGTTCCCGTTTTAGGGAAAAAAAACATAAATTATTGGAATTTGTGGTACTTAATGCACAGAGGTTCCTTTTGCCAGGAAGTTTGAGGTAATTTTGTGGATTTCCCTACAAACTGAAGTCACATGTACCAGACAGCATATTATGGTTACCCTCTGCCCTTTATCTGCCTGAAGGCTTGGCAAGCAGATGTCATAATTGCTTGATTAATGGGAAAGTCCCTTATGAAACAACCCTGACATGGGCACTGAAAACCATTTAAGAAGGTTTAGTTACCAGCAATTAAGTCATTATTTCTGACAGCTAGATCCATTTTCAGTCTGATTTTATTGTCTTTCACTTCCCAGTCCCGGAACTCTTGACCCGTTGTCACAGCGGTCAGATAATGGCATGCTGTATCTCTGAAATTGAAATGTGAAAATTTAACCAAGATAGAAAAGTCATGTTACTCTACTGTTAGTTTTATCTTAAACTTTAGAATGAAAGGTTCAGCTTCTTAAAATTCATGATAACTAAAATAAAAACTTGCACACAATTTAATCCACACTTCAAGGGAAAGAATACTCCAAATATTCCAAATTTAATTGTTTGCACGGGGTTCTCTGCTTTTTGTTATGTCTAACTTTTATCTTACAAAACTACAGTAAGAGTTGCTTCGATTGTAAGCAAGCATTTTTGTATTTGCCAAATTCTTTTTGCTCTTGTGAGATATTTTGTCATCTTGGAAGAGAAAAGATGAGCCATGGGTCTTATCATTGGGGAAGGAGGGGGGATGGAGGGGTGTTAGGAGATGGATTATGACTTACAAGTTATCTCTCAAGCACTGAACGGTATATGTCATGTGCTCTTTTGTGGTTGTTGCCTCCAAACTGGCTCCGATGTCCTCAAGTCCTCGACTAATGCTGAAACTGGATGCTCCCTTCGATGTCTACAATATAATTAAGACAGTGGTATAGAATAGACTGGTTGGCTAATTAATGGTACAGGTACAGTATGGAATATATTCTTCATCATAGACTGAAAGCAATGGGATATTCACAACCATTTAGCAAACTTGCTAAAAGTTTCAAATATAATGTTCAGTCAAACATAGTTGGTAGTGTGTAAATTGGGGGACACCACAAATGAATCACACTCATGGAATGTGGAATGGCCTATTAAATATTCGCTACAGGAAATTAACCTCACAAAAATATGAGGGAAAAAAAAACAGTCGCCACGCATCATTCCATTAAATCACTTTAAGTTAGATGAAACTAGTGAGAAGACCCTGTCTGTAGTCACTGTGACTTACCAAATTAGCAAATGTCCGGAGGCAATGTGTGATTCCCAGATTTTCTGATGTCTCGTACCTCGAACCGGCATTGACGACAACACTGACCTTCGAGACAGGAGAGTAGTTGTCCAATGATGCCACCGTTAAGCCATTTGCTAGTTTGGAGACCTACGGCGGGTGTAAAGGTTAGGGAAAAAAATATATACTTACAGTAGTGGTATTTACTATGAGTATGAGCTACGTGTCTTTTTAACATTTTGCATATATCTGTTAGTCTACAAGGCGGTTCAGCCATTTCTGAAGAGTGACAACTGGCATTGAATAATGACATCTTTACTGCTAAGTGAAAAAAGGCAACAAACTTAGCAAGTTAGCATAAGTGCGTAAGTAACTTAGCATAAGGTCATAGGTTCAAGGCCCAGCTATTTTAATCAAGCTTTTACCATATGTAATTTTTTTTCTTCCCCAAATTGGTACCTTGTTGACTGGTACTGTTAATCAAGACATATAAGCAGTAGTTCATTTCACTAGTAATATTCAGAGAAAATGACTTAGGATGTGCCAATATGTGTTACTGATATCTTGCTGGATTGATTTTTCGGGATTATTTTGTAAAGCAGGTGGGTGGAGAGATAATGTGTACACTGTTACAACATGCATGCATGTGAACATTACAAAAGTAAAGAAATGTTTTCTTTACCACAACATCTTGTTTTGGTAAAATCGCCCCTTCTTCACTCTTCCTTGTGGCAGAAGCCTGAGCAGAATAGCACCTCCTCTGAAATTCAAACCAATCGTAAAGTGTAATGCTCTCCAAAAGAAAAACCACTTCCACATAGTCTAGTTTATTTAAAATGTCGTCAAAGATGCTACCTATGGTTGCAGTACTGACTGCAGTTATAAATACGGCAGTGTCTTTGCAAAATTCTTCTTCTTCTTCTTACGTTGCAGAAACCCATAGGGCATAAGCGCATCGAGGCAATGGAGATAAAGTGCCTTGCCCAAGGACACAACGCAGTGATCTGACCAGGGCTCGAACCTGTAATCCTTAGATCACAAGTCCACTGCCTTAACCACTTGACCACAATGCCCCCCTTTAAAAAAAATTACATTTCTTTTATCATCTGCTTTGACATCTTTTGCTAGAAGTAACCCGCGTCATATACCCTTTGTACTAAAAGTATTTCGGTCTCGGAAACTGTGGAAGTTAATGGGCCTTTCCTTTATGAAGGACAACCAGGTCTTGATTTTGGTTGTCCAGCCAGCAAATTTGGTAGTCCAAAAAGATAGTGCAATGATAAAATGACCATTATGTACACTGTACAGTAGGAGAAATGTATTGGTTTGGTGATATAACATTAGTTAAACTCTCCTATGGGTGGATCATATAGGCTTACCACTATTTTTGTTTTATTTTAATATTTTCAAGGTCATAGTTACAATGCAATCGGAACTTAGTGTAAGTTACACCTGTCATCCATCGGATAAACGTCAGAGCTCAATTGGTCGTATGAACAGAAATTTGGTCGTCTCGGACTACCATTACAAATTTGCCCTGATGATGTTTTGCAATTTAACAAGTTTTTGTTGGAATACCTGATTGCCAGAGGTTCAATGTGAGGTGTAATCAATAAAATCACATATTTAAGAAGTCAGGAAGAATTCTTAAAATAAAAACTTTTGAGATGCCACATAGGTCAAATGCAGAGTGCAGACATTGACATCTTCTCCAACACTAACAGGATATTCATACTGTAAAAGAGTAAGAGAATTATTGATTTATTTTGCAAGGTGGAGAAGTTGTTACCGTTTTAGTACCTCATAAACGTTTTTGAGAATGACACATTAATGCAGAACATTGACATCTTGTTGAACAGTATAGTCTTGCTGGGTTGGTGATTATTTTATTAATTAGGTGAGGTCTAATTTACTTTTTTGGCTGGAGACCAAGTCCCAGTGGGGAAGAATACTTTGTACTGGAGTTGGGTAGGCCTAGAGAAGTTAAACAGATGGCACTGGGTGAAGAAGTTTAATAGCTGAAAAGTATTGACTGAGACCCATAAAAAAAACCGACCTGCTGAATGGTGAGGTATTCTAACTTAGGGCCTAGCCAAGACCCAACTGTTCTTTATGCCAAACTTAGTGATAATTACAATTGTACAGACCACAAGGTACTTGCTACTGCTAGCCGAACCAATTGGACCCTTTTCAATATGTCTGAAATTGAGAGTGGAAACTATACCTAATGTACAAAGGTCATACCATTTGTTCATACTGAGTTATTGATGTCTAACTGTGTTACTAACACAAGTAACAGTACACTAACATTAGGCCGACCAGCCAGCCAAGCCTAACCATTGTTAACAATATTGCTACAATTAAATTGAGCGACATTAGTGTGTTAGGTTACAGAAGACTAGGCCTAGTCTAGATCTGGAGGGATATATCGGGTAGCTTCACCCGTATCAGAAAAGTTTGGCCCAAAAACTTTTCGATCAAAACATTGATGACAGAGTTTCTAAGCATTTGGTACAAGTACTTACGGCTATCCTTGATACCGCGGGACGAACGCCTGACAAGGACATTTTCACACTGTAACAGATAGGCCTTACTCTCGAAGCTTACCGACTATGCACACATAATATAACACTAGGAGCCTAGCCTAATGCTGCCGACACCACGTACTAATTCAGCCATACACAAATTCTAATTCACGCCCTCTAATTTACGTAAGGTTCCACACTCGGTTGGTGTATCTTCCTAAAGCTAAATTTGGGGTTGAGCGGCGGATGGAGAGGAGCCTACGTAACAGCAGCTTGGGCACTCAAAAGTGAACCCCTCTTGCACTGCCATGCTCCTGATTTTGGAGCTATATTCTGAATTATTAATCAGGTCGGATTGGCCCATATTATTCAATGTTAGGGTTGCTTTATACAGCTTATTGGCATTGTTTATATACAGGGAACAAAATTATTCTTTTGCAAGTGATATTGAACTTTACTGCACTATCATTGTGTGTCGGAATCTGTATAGACGGACTATGTAAATTTCTCAAATTAACAAATATAACTGCCGTAAAGTATCCTTTCACCGATTTACCTTGAGCTTTACCCATCGATATTGAATACCCATAACATTGCATACCATGCAATTCACCCTTGCACTATTCAGAATTTCCCGAATTGGAATTGGCCGTTGATCGAAATGGAAAATGTCTGACATACAATTGATCGCTTTATATGTTATTTTTAGTAATAATCGCGCATGGGTGGCGATCATGGCGGGGGGGGGGGGTGCGGGAGAGGGGATATGGTCCCCATTTTTTTAGGTGGGGGATATAATATCTAATATCCCCCCAATATTGGGTGGCATAGTTTTTTTAAGAGGCTATAAATACAAAATAATGCGTGAGATTATTTTTCCAAATCATTGGCGGTGGCTAAAACTTCATCCAACACATGCTGCATGAGGGACTCTTCGTGGTCGTTTATGTGACCTGTGACCGTATAGCATGTTGTCACTCATGAATATTATCATACTCATCATAGTTCATCTCTTGTGTATGAGTGCCGGTACGTACAATCATATGATCCACATCGATATGGGTTCACTGGGTTTCCATTTGGCCTGTTTCCTACAAGATTTCTAACCACAGGCGCGTAGCCAAAGGGAGGGGGCGAAGGAGGAAACCGCCCGCCCCCCCCCCTCGAGCATATTTTTTGTATTTTTAATGATACCGAAGTTTGATAGTAGCCGTTATAAGAGGTTTTAATATTTGCACACCAATAAATTAACTGTGTCTGAATTTTCGAAAATTCCCTGACCAACATTCTTCATCATACTTCCCTCTACTCGTGCAATTTTGACCGGCCTGTTAGGGTTGAAGGGGGTTTTTCTATATTGGTTTTCAATAGATGAAATTTTGTGCAACATTATGGGTATGTTTTGAAATGAATTTATTATTCAAATTCTGAACAAATAATGGGCTTAAAACCTTGAAAAGTGGGGCTGACGGGTATTGTGGGCCGTTACGTATAGTATTACCTACAAAAGCAATGATCCACAGGAGATGCGATGAGGTCGAAACATGATGTGTGACTGCATGGTGACAATCTTGAAAAAGGTAATGGATGAAAAAAACTATTGCGAAAAACTTGGTTCTCAGGCAAAAGTGTACATCTGGTTGGTCATTTTCAAGTCCGAGAAATGCCATTTCCGGTGATCTGGGGGCTATCAAAACCAAAAATTTTCTTGTACGCTGCGCGCCGACTAATGGTGGCGCTCCGCTTTGATAGTAATTCGCGCCCTCCCCCCGGGTTAGAAAATCCTGAAGTTGCTAAGCGCCCGCCCCCCCCCCAATACTTGAACAAATCGCCGCCCCCTGTTAACTCGCGTACCAGTCAAAGTCGG
This sequence comes from Apostichopus japonicus, assembly GCF_037975245.1. NCBI lineage: Eukaryota > Metazoa > Echinodermata > Holothuroidea > Aspidochirotida > Stichopodidae > Apostichopus > Apostichopus japonicus. Next base: position 16,661,177 of record NC_092579.1, read on the forward strand.
TACCAAACGCAACAGACTGCAATGAAGGATAGCTTACGCTAAAAAATAATAATATTTTCCCTTGTAGAACATTAAAACACACTGCCACCAATCAAGGTTGTCAGGCTTCTATATATAACACTTTTAATTTTCGAGGAATGACCTTTTAAACATCTGAGGCCCATCAATGAAAGGGACTGAGGGTTTACAATTTTGTTTTTGATAATGGCCCCAAATAAGAAGGTTACAGCGCACCATAAATTAGTCAAGGACAAATGGTGTTGATTGTCATTCAGTCTGTTGTTTATTTAATGTTAAAAGACCAGCTGGAAAAAAACACATTAACAGCTCCAATCCCCCCCCCCCCCCCGCCCTCTTTTCCTTGGACTATGACATGCCAAGATTAATTGTGCCTGAAAGTAATCTTGAAAAAGGTATGAAAATAGAATATACTAAAGCTGATCATTTGTAGTATACGCTACCTTTATGAAGGGTCATGGCATTGGTAGATGCGTTCACTTTAGTTTTAGTCATTTATGACAGTTTAATAACTTCATCTGATATGCTTCATGAAGGCATCCATATAGATTTATACATCAGGCAAAATTGTCATTTTATTTCTTATCAGTTTACTTCTCATTACGGTACGTCACAAGCCTGAATGACATTCAAGTGTGAGGCTGAATCTGCCTAGATACGAAGATTCCTATTTGTGTCATTGCAATGACTAAATATCCGACCAAGAAAAGAAAAAGCAAAATATATTTGATGAAAGTTATCTCAAATGTATTGCCAAGTGGAAACCGCAAATTGAATAATCATGTAAACTTGTGCTGTTTGCTATACGTTTTTATATATGTTAGAGCATAGTGAGAAAAACTACTAACATTGTAAGGGATAAGGCCTATATACACATATATAGAGACACAACAAATAAACCTTGTACGGTATCAGTTAACTATATAGCACATAAACTAAACGACTAGCATTTTAAGGAATAAGGCCTACACATATAGACACAAGAAATAATACTTTTACGGTATAAATTAACTATATAGCACACATATAATTCTGCATAAATGATTCAAGAAAACAATATAAAACTATTTTTTTTTTATATGGTTGCGAATATATGTATAGCCAGCTTCACTGTTACGAACGTCAGACTTTTGGAGTAAAGTTATAAAGCTGTATAAATTAAATCCATCCAGACACGTATGATGGGATTTATATTTGCTCCAGACCCATGTCGCCAGTAAATGCCGCATTAACAAGCTCTTGGGCCTTAGGGTATATAATGCTACTCCCCCCCCCCCCATCTCTCCCATTACATACCGATAAAAAGGAAATTGGTTCCCTGATCCTGTACCCTTAGTTGACGCTGGTGGCCCCTTTGGCACTAGTCTCACCCGCTGGATAATTTAGCAGCCTGTATATCTAAAAAAAACTTTTCAGCTAACTTATACATGCTATGACTAACAAATGTTTGTGCCTAAGTGATACGTGGTGAATATGATTTATGTTTTTATGTCCCGATTATCAGATATTAATTTCGCCCCTGTCCGCCCACATCTTGGATACCACTTGCTTTAGTTTACCATGTATATAACGGTATAATTTGTTCTTGTAAATAACACGCAGTCATAATATTTGAGGGTGTTATACTTGATATCTGTATTATTCGAATATTATTGTATATATCTGTTTATTGATATTGTGTCCTTTCCGATGATTCCAAATATAATTCAGACTTAGATTTAGTGATCTTCTTTTTGGTCCATATTTTCTGTAGCAGTCGTGCACCACACCGAGAAGAGCCGGGTGTAGGAGGGGGAGGTTGAAAAGGCATATGTAGATTCCACATGACTATATGGGCTACTGAGACGCATAATTTATTCGTATTGATTTATTACTAGTGGGCCTATACGAACAGAAAGGGTAATGAGGTAAACCAAATTCATCATGCTAGACCGTAAATCACATTGGGATGTAAATGCAAATGATGATTTTTCTAATAAAACATACAATTTTTAAAAGAAAAAAGATTATATGCAAATTATAACATATAAACTATATGCATATAAGATTTTAAACAGTGGAACATGCCCATAGTTGTCGATAGATTGCTGATATAATAATCATATCACTGGGATATTTTTGATAGTTTCAGTTTACATGTGTTTGGCAAATGCAGTTAACTTTCTTTCTCCATTTATTTACCCCTGGATATCATTCTACCAATTAGTAAGTGTTTATATAGGCCAGCCTATACAACAATTATTTGTCATAGAGCGACGGCAATCATTTTACACTTACTCTATATTAAACATAATATTAAGATTGAGATGACACTTGTATTTACATAGTTTACTGTTGGTCTCTAAACATCAGTCGTTTCTACCCTATGATGTTTTCATCGGTACTCGAGAATCGGGCGAAATCCTGTTTTTTGAGCTCACCCTACGTATGACTGTACTGTCTGATAGTAATTGCCTCTTCTTCATACTTTTTTCAAGGTTCATAATTTTCCCAATTTGTCCAGGTAAATGTGTCACAGATGTCACAACTCGATTCGGTTTTCTTGTTGTCTTATCATCCTCCGACGATTTCTCTTCTACCGATGATATGGTGTCATTCGAAGATGTCCGTTTTAATGAAGATGTGCTGATAATTTTCCGAAAGCGGAAAATTTCAGGAGTCATCGGATTAAGTAAGTTGCGTGACATTTTTTACCACTAATACACGGTACACACACACAGTGATCTATATAAACAGTTACGTATCAAATATTTGTTGTAAAATCTAAAACGGCAACATGTGACACAATTTCTCAAAGTTGTTTTCCACCTACTAGACCACATTTGTCTATAGTTATTGAATTATTTCTTCCAAGATTCTAAAAGTCATGATATTTTGCTCAGTTATTGACAAAGAGGCAGCAGACGAGCAAGTTATTATACCAAAGCTCCCATTCGGTGAACAACTATAAAAATTGGCATACCCACTGAAGAAGAAAAAAGCGTGTATCTTCCGATTGTTTTATATATTTTCCGTGTTAAAGAGACAGGGTTGATAAACGGAGTTCGTTGGCAATCGGACGTCCTCATATGAGTAACGTATATTTTCTACGTGCCAAAGCGGAGTTTCTAGTCTGAAAACTACATGCTGACAGTGATGAAGGATTCCATTCCAACCTGGAAAGAAAAACACGAAACGTGGTAATTAACTGAATGATGGAAAATTGATTTTCGCAGACCTACAGTTGGCCCATATCATGCACAAGGGCACACTGGGTAGGAACCGGTGGGTAGCTGCATGGGTCATATGATGTGAAATGCACAGACGGTCGAAATACATCGCTTGTTTTATGGCCTCTGTGTCACCGGTTTGATATCATTGAGCCGGTAGCAATTCATGCCCAGTCCGCCCCTAGTATATTTGTTAAATTTATTGAAGATGGTGGGCTTATGTCAGATATTAGTTAGATAATCCTAGACCTACTGTATACTTGGTGTGAAGAGGGCGGTGAAGGTGTGCGGGGCTATATATTGCCCGAAATATGTTATTTTTTTTTTCATTTAAAGTGTTGCAAAAAATTCCATAACATAGCAAACCTTATATCCTCATTAGGAATTTAATCTCGACGGTGTATCGGTAAATAATCACATGTACAACCATGCATGACGATGTACTTTTTTTTTTTGCCAGAATTGGAAGGGAAAACAGGGGAGTGTAGGATTAGGGATCGGTATGTTCGTTTTATAATGGAATACATTAATGAGGCTTTAATACTACAGACTCATTTACGGTAACACTTTAATATCAGATTAAATATGAGCAGGGGCAATGTACTAGAGGAATTTGCCACTTCACTCCAACACCCACCCCCTCCCCACCCCCCTCTCCCACTCAAAATATTAAAAGAAAAATTGATCAATGCCTCTATAAGAAAGATGTGTAGAATGAAAAGTATAATTTTTCTCTTTCATTTTTCAAAATGTAATACTATAGCAATTATATAAGTGCTCTTTGAGTTTAGAGTATGGAAGATGTTACTTGCTCTTGGGGTTCATTGTTACCATCTTTCTTCGACTATCATTAAAAACCATGATTAACACTTGCAGTATGTCATTTACGACTGCCTTACACGAATATGGTACTGATATATAACAAGCAATATATGGTATAGACCTATAATTAAATTCGGAAAATAAACAAACATTTTCATATTGCATTTTACACGTGGTTAACTGATGAAAATTAGGAAATATTGATAATCGAACAGAATTAGTAAAGACTATAGTTGATTTAGTGCAATGGTTAATCTGGTCAGCAATGTTTCTTTTGAACCTAATCCCTGGTTTATTTCCATTTCAGCGACAACGTTATGTTTTCTGTATTGTCTTACATTTGATATATTTACTAGTAGTATATAATCAGCTCGGTTAATATAATTTACTTCCACCATGGTATTTGTACTACAACCGACAAATCCAAAATAACGCCATATTTTGACCGAATGCAATCGTTTATATAATACCTATTATAAGAGTGTAAGATCCTGGATTTTAAAAGGAGGAATTGTGGCCCCGTGGTCATTGAAGCAGACTCCCATGTACGGGGAGAGGGTGATCCTCTCACAGAAAAAAATAATGAAACGTGAAATGGTGCATTCCCAGTGTGGTATATTATTAAGGTTACAAATTAGGTCTAAGATCAGTGTTTTTGACGCAAGGTTTTCAACACGACTATACACACAAGCCTTTCCCTCAACAAGCTCAAAACGAAATGAAATTTCACTTACCAGAGAGTGTGTAGCATATACGAGAGTCTCGACTATAGTCGTCGCAGAGCGTTCTCTTTAGAATGCGTCTATTGCAGTATTAATAAATGTCTTCGATGTTTGGTTAAGGATTTTCTCTGATTCGTGTGCACGTTTAGCCTATCGTGAATTATACTAGTTCCTCATATGTGTCTTATATTTAAAGGCCACAGTACATAGCGCGCCTACACTCCACAAAACAGTATACACATTAACGTATACGGTATGTGGCATATACTGATATCCTATGCATGGCTCAGATTGCCCCAAGTTTTATTTTGTTTGTCCCTGGACCAAAGATTCAATAGAGACTGTATTGATTCGATGAGTTACATACACTGTGGCAAATAAGCACCATGGCAACGGAACGCGGATCGCCGTGGACTCAGGCCTCAAACTATATATGCGGAGTCAAAACGGCCTGGTCAATACGCTTGTATAGATTGCGGTCAAGGACAACGAAAGGTTTCAACAATAGGCCTAGTGCTTTTAGCACAGCGGTCCTGCCAACAACCCTTACGGCCCCTTGTATACGGAAACCTGTCAACCTTCCCACAAATGAACAGAACTTGACAAAAACGGGGAAAAAGGACCATTCACTTCCTACTGTTAGAAATGTAATTGTATAATTATTTCACTGTTCAGTTTATTGGCACATCAATCCCTCTGGTGTATTCAACTTGATTTTTTTTTTTATGTATTGGTCTCGATTGACTTCTGAAGCAGATCTTGCTGGGATCAAAAAAATGGGCCGTCACTCTTACAGAGAGGAAGAGGGTTCAATCTTGTAGGTACACAGACCTAGAGCAGTGGGATAGAAATTATTAGCTATGACACAGATTTAGGGGAAAACCACAACGTTTCCTCAAAACATTCCAGCAAAATGGCTCTTCTGCATGTGTCTTCCATGCATGTCCCATTAATCCAGTATTTGACTGATATTCATCAAAAGGCCACAAGCCTATTTATTATACTTTTTTCTCTTAACTTTTGTCATAACATGACAAGTTTTCTTTACAGTTTTCATTTTTCAACAAAGATAACTTTTTGGATTACAAAGGACACAGTTTACCAACAGAAATTACCCCCCAAAAAGTATGCTCTTTGTTACCAAGCAAGGCAGGTAACTTATTAGTCAAAACTATTGAATGAAATGTTTCACCCGAAAGGAGGTGAGAGCGGTACTGAAGAACTCAGTAGTGCATAGACTCTAGATTTGTGGCCTGATTAATTCGCAGATGACATTGCAAGGGTCCTACCTATACCACGTAAGATTTGTCACAGAGGTTCTACTCGTAATGCGTAAGCTAGGTTGGCATGTAATATGCATTTCTGAGTGGTCGAATGAGGACTTTATTTCAGGATCCGCGTTATAGTCATTGCCGACTTGGCAATCCGCGGTGCCACTCACAATTTTGCAAGATCGCTGAAAATGAATGCATAGTTGTCCCTTTCGAGAAATCAAAAGGGGCAGATTTGAGGTTTCTGTTACAAAACTGCAGGGAGGGCACGTGCTCCGTGGCATCTAGTGCCTTTGCTCATATATAAGATTAGAAAAGCGAATATAGCATTATTAAGTACTAAGTATTGAAGATCTTGATTAAGTTATAAGCACATTACTTGGATACATGCAAAGTCATTTGTTTAATGCTTTCAAATATGATGAAATTAAGGCTATAACTCCTATAAAGGGCTAACGTATAACTACAAGACAGTGAGACAACGTATAGGAGCTTGTGCGCGCGACGGTGAGTGAGTGATAATTTCCCATCAAACCTATATGGACAGCGCGAGGGCCGGATGAGGCGAGGTGATGACGACATCCATTGAAGGACCTACACTGAAAATATAAACTAGTCAATATTACCACGGACTGACGTTAAATTAGTCTGTAACGTTAGTCAATGCACATGGACTAGCAAAAATCTTCGTTTCATCGCTGCTTCTTAGTCAGTTTACACTGACTAAGGAAAATATAATCGCAGCTTAGTCGGTGGCGACGGACTAAGGTGTTTTAACCCATGGACTAAGAACGATACGGACACCCGATTTACGCCATAATCGTAGCTTAGTCGGTGTCGACGGACTAATGTATTTTAACCCACTTCGATTCACTTCAATTTGGAAACCGAGAGGCAACGGCAGCTTGCTGGACTTGGCATAGTTTCAAACGATCACTCTAAGCAACTTTCAACCGTAAATCACCCAAGAAGGTCTTTAGAAGAATGGAGGTATTAACTGCCATCATCGGCCTACCTGTTATTCCTTTAACTTGAAGGTAAATTTAAAGTTAATTGTGAGGCCACTGGCACTAGTACTGTATTATGGTTAGTGTAACGCTACCGTTGTCACGTTGGCGTTTCGCAATACACAAGTGTAATGACAGTGAGTAGCCTATAGGCTTCTACTGGGTACTGCAGTGCATTCTCAACACTAAAGTGTGCATTCTAAACACCAATTAACAATGTGTTATGTGTGTATTGGGCTAGATTGAACAGTGGCACATAATCTTCTAATTTATTCCCAAACAAATGCTGGAACTATAAGTCTCAATAGTTTATTTGAAGTCTACACTCATTTGGTAAAGATTTCCTGTAATTTCCCATGTGAATCTAAATGGTTAGGCTTTGTGATATTGAATAAGCAAGGCTAGACTTTCAAACGTACAGTCACAGTAAGCTGAACAAATTATGTTGGCTAGTCAACGGTATTATATGTTGCGAGCAGTCAGGATGCACGCTTCAGTTCTATTTAACCTTTTCATTTATCATTTTTTAGTATTTAATTTCCGGTCACGCCCAGGAAACAATTGCGACATTCCTTCACGGTCGACTTGTTTACTGTAAGAAGTATTAACCGTTTTTTCTCAGGAAAGCTTGATAGTCTGAAGTTATTATAACATGTGCTTTTAGTATACTGCCAAAAGAGTAAGTTGTTGTATTTGTATTGATATTTTATGTAGAAGTAACAGAAAATTTAGTATGTTTAGTTTGGTCTATTTGCACGTTTTTTTTTCTGTCCAATGTAGTGCAGGGTTCACTTGCGCGAATTCAAATTATTCTGTTTATGTATATGTATATGCATCGATTCGTAGATTATGATGTTTTTTGACATTTATTTGTAATTCAAGCATATCTGTTTAGTAGTAAAGTTTAAAGGTTAAGATTAATTAGTTTTCTCTTTTTGGTCCTAGATTGAATGAAACTCATTGACGTAAATAATAGATCAGATGATACAGTTTAACGCAGTTGCTAAAACTCTGGGTATTCTCTAGTCTTCGCCGGTCCATTATGTACTTTAGTACTACTAGTAAGACTAAATTAAAACGACCGAGAGACAAACTTAGTGTAACAAAGTACTGATTCTCCTCTAGCCTAGGTCTAAACAGGCTTGTTATGTGAGCAAGCAAAATAACAACTAAAAGCTATTAGGCCTATAAGTAAGTTGGCTCAGTGCATTTCTGTTTCTAAAATTTTATATTTTTAAAGATCATAAAAACAAACAAAGATTTAGCCCATGTTTTATTATCTCTGTATTCTGGGCATTTGATTCTGGTTGCAATGGTGATGACACTCTCGTTCAAATTTTCAGCTTTATGCAGTCTGCTTCAAACTTTGGGATTGTTTTTTGAGACTATAGTGGAAGCAAATCTCACATAACTTTGTGGTGACAACTTTATTTAATTTTTTTTCAAATGATGAATACTTTGCTGTTTCTTTTTTCCAGCAGGAATTGAAAAGCCAAATATCTAAGTCAAGGGTGAGGTTTCCTGTGATGTATGACACCAGTGTGGAGGCAACAACAGAAGAGGAGAACTGTGTTATATATGGCTTAAAGACATGTTTTATGATGATATATTGGTACCCTCCGCAGAACAAAAGAGTTTATCCAAGAGTCCAAAAAGCAAAGGAACAAGTACCATAGAAAAAAAAGATGGAAGAGTGAGTTTAACTATTGTACCCAACTGTTTAATGATATTAAAGATACTTTAAAAAAAAAACAGTCTAGTATATCATTAACGTGCAAGCTTCATAAGTTTGGTCAAATTTTCACTGATCTGTAGAGCGGGAGTCCAGAGGGTTTGGTTAGCTGGGAAGGTAACCAATTGCCTGGTACATCACAATGTTCGCAATGCATTCCTGTATATGAAACCTGACGACTGGCAAACCGACTGTGGTGGATGTGGCTGGGAGAGCAATTTTAAAGTCACCTAATAGCTAACCTAGATCAGCTTTCATGGTAAGCACATCAAAGTAAGAACAATGTGTCAGGTATGGCCCCAAGAGCAACAAATGGCCATCGCCAGTAATTATTGGTGGTGGGGTACCCCTGCCAGTGATCAACAATTGACCCCTCACGGCTGACCTAGGTCAGCTCATGAGGTAACCACTTGAAACCTACTGGAAAATGTTGGTTAGGACTTCAGATAAAAGGGATGGTCATTGCCAGTATTTTTTATTGGTGGGGTACCCCTGCCAGTAGACCCCCAATATGCCCATCCCCTCATTGACCTAGGTGAGCTCATGATTTGACCAGTTGAAACCTACAGGAAAATGATAGGTATCACTTCATATGTAAGGATGGGCATTTGGGATCATTATTAACATGATTAACATAATTATTAAGCTTTGAAAAATAACTTGGTGTTATGCTGTGCAAAGCTAATAATTATTTGGTAAAGCTGCTATTCCTGGCTTATAATTTGAGGGACCTAGATTTAAATGTATACCTCCCAATATGTTATAAAATTTTAATGTAAATGTTAATGTATGATAATGTGAGTTATCATGTGCTATATCTGTATCTGTGCTTACACGTATATCATATTTTCTGTTCGCAGGTCAATAATGGTGCAGATTTTGGCTTCCTAAAGACAAGTGGGAGGCCATTTGTAGTTAAGAGAAACACTCTTTGTTCGTGAAGACTTAACTGGTGTCGATTTGGGGTACCACTTTAAAACGAAAGTGATGAGGAACCCTTGCCCAAGATTCAACTTTGCATTATTGTGCAGTGCTATACTTTTGCGATTCATGTTTGATCCATTAACTTGTCTTAACTTTGTTGGAATAAGATCATATTTTCAGATTTTTGTTTACAGTGATTTCTTCTCTATCTGTCGAAAGTCAGCCTTTGTAGACATCAGAAGTTTTATCAGAAATAAATACTGCCAACGTACACATTATTTGTGTTTCTTCTGCTCTCTTTTCTTTCAGTGATGCTAGTCAGTGAAACTAGTCGGGTTTAATTCTTTCAGTGATTCTAGTCAGTGCAACTAATCAGTCGATACCGACTAAGAAAGGTTAGTCGGGAGAGGCACCATCCTGACTAATGTAAAACCTGCTATAAACTAGTCGGTGGCTCATATAAATTAGTCGGTAAAGACCGACAAATGTCACCAACTAATGTAACCGACTAATATACATTTAACGACTAAGAAATTGTTGATCGACTAAGCTGACGGACTAAGATGACCGACTAAGAAATCCAACTGACTAAGGAATAAATTAGTCGGTATAGCAACTGACTACGGCTATGTTAGTCGGGAGAGGCACCAGATGGACTAACGTTTTGTTAGTCGGTGAACCAATTTAAGTTTTCAGTTTATAAACTATCACGTAGCAGCTGAGTGTAAAGTAATAGGGACGTATACAGTTGTAACGATAACTCATTCTATCGTCATTTCGTGTTTAATTAAATGGATATGTTAAATATATGAAAAATGTCGCCTTTGTGAGAATATCAGCAGAAATTGGTCAAATCAGTTTCGTATTTGCGTTAAGTTCAGAACTAACCATAACCAATATTCCAGCGCTAGTGGTGTGATATACATGCATGGTTTTAGGCAGGCCTATTTAAGCACTAATATACAGTTAAGTGCTCATCCTTATCGAGTAGGCGAGTGCATTAGCCAATATTAACAGTGTGCCACTATGCATTTAGATCTGATCATTGCACAAAGATTACGCAGAGTAATAGTCAAATTTTGATTCACCTAACTATTCTGCACGACGGACAGACCCCTCAGTGCACACTGTTCTTATTAATGAGTTACACCTCGAGAGAGCTTCGATTGAGATGAAACCTGAAAAAGATCTACATATTACAGTCAAATGACCAGTAACTGCCTCGTAACGCCTCCCACCACATAAATGCTAAAAACTCAATTATATAATTTGTTAACAAGTGCAGTTAATCCTTATAAAATGTGTTATGAAGTTGATACGTCTTTTTTTTTTTTTGCAGTTTAATTTGATAATGTTTGATAGAACTGATTCTAATCCATTCATATATACCATATCACGTAGGTGATTATCTATAGTTATATTGGCTTTTATTTGATCATTATCTGATGATGTATAAATGTTAACATTTTGTCCAAATTGTTTGTCCAATGTATGTAAGAAATACTGACATATGAAACAGTGTATCGTGGAATCATTCGTGTCTTGCTTAGTGTCCTTCGTTGACGGGGGAGGGGGGCTGGGGGGTCTATGCGGCTGTCTAAACTTTGACCAATTGTTATCTTAATTTCAGTACCTTAATAGTCGATGCAAACAATCACAGCTTTGATGAGAATATCATAAGTAACCATGCCACATATAGGCCTCGTTGACTTTAGTGGTTTGTCGAATATGAATTACACACAACCTGACGATTAGAATAGATCGGGGAAGCACATTCCCTGACACACTCAGGGTAAAAAAATTATTTACATTATTGATTGCATGTTATTGAGCATAACTGTAATGCAGGACACCGTCATCCGTGAACGGTGTGGTGCGGTAGGGTGCTTGTATGGGGGAGGGGGTATAACTTCATGTGAGCGCCAAAACAGGTTGAAATCGATGGGTAACTTGATCAGTTCCTCTATCAGTGGTTGCGCTAACAATTTATATTCCAGTTTCATTTTTCACTGCTTGAACATATTTTTGTTTTCAAAGCTCGCATATCTTGCTATGATTTGTTAGTTTTTGACTTAGGTTATGACAATATTCTGACTTAAGGACAAAAAAATTCATTTGGCAGAATTTACTTTGCGTTGAAACCTATCATAGCTTACGACGAAGTACATGTTTCTATAAGTGTAACTTATAATGTGTCGGTGGGTTCATGTGCGCAGATCAGTATTGGATAATGGTGGGGACGCGTGCCTGTTCTCTGATACTATCTAAGCGGAGCGCGACCATGGGTTTGCGCGTAGCGAACAATCATTTTTTTGTTGTTGTGGCAAATATACCTCCCAGATCGCCGGAAATAACACTTCCCACATCCAATGATGCTCCTAAACCTCCTTAAATTTCAGATCTCATGGCTTAGAAATTTAGTTTGGGGAAATACATGGGCGTCTGCAGAAAAAAAAAATGAGGGGACAATTAATCCAAGTAGACTTTTGTTTACGATGGGTCTGGGGTCCTCTCCCAGAAAACAATTATAGACTGCCGCAAATGCGATTTCCGTCCAATATTTAACGACTGTGAATAAAATATAATAAAATGAGAACTGCTGGATGTCATTTGCACAATGCTGGATCAACCTGCGCCAAAGTTCAATACAGGGGAATTTGAAATGCAGCGTTTGGTGAAGACAAATTGGTAGGGACACGGTATATCATGTCCTCACCACTGAACAAGTTGGTGGGGACGCGTCCCGCTGTCCCCACCAGGATCTGCGCCCATGGGTGGGTTTGGGGGACATGCGGATTAAATTCTTCCACTGACTCCACAACTTGTAATGTATGATTGAGATTAGGTCAATTTTCATTTGACCAGTTAGACTTGCACGTACAGCAGTTAGTCCCTATACGTACATCCAAGGGCGGCGGAACCGGGGGGCACAGGGGGCACGTGCCCCCCACTTTTCCTCAGGTTAAAAATGTGCCCTTTTTCTACATAAAAATTGAGTTGTCTCAAGTTAGCAAGAGGCCAGGGAACCAGAATGAACACTCGAGAAGGTCCGTTTCCGGCCATCTGAGGGGTTCGTAAAACCAAAAATTTTCTTGTACGTACGCTCCGCGCCAACCGATGGTGGCGCTCCGCTCAGATAGTCGTGCATACAACTTTGCAAATCCTGGCTACGCCTGTGGGTCAAACTCAAAGCTATTTCGAATGGAAAAAAATGGTAAGATATTAACAAGAAATAAACTCTAATTCGGAAGATTCCTACATTAGCAACTAGCATGATTTCACCTCATTTTGTCTCAAAAGAAAATTTGTTCCTTGTTTCCCAATTTGCAAATTGGATATTGCAGTGCTAATATGCATTTTTCTTTGAGAGGGGGGGGGGGGGGCGTTGATGGAGTGATGTGTATACGCAAATAAGATAATACAATAAGATTTATAAAGGGTACTAAATATAAGGCTGCATCAGTCCAATGGAATTTCTGCAAAGTGCCCTTTGATGTCGGTGCCCCCCCCCCCCCCAGATTAAAAGTGCTTCCGCCGCCCTTGCGTACATCATGTTCAGTAGACCTTTTTGGCTTGGGGTGGGGCGAACAAGCTGCAAAATTATTGTTCTAATTCCTCTGACTATTGGAAGAGATCTATAACTGTGTACATCTTTTTTCAATCTTTTGTTCGTCGCTTTAATTTAGGTTTTAGGTTTAATTGCATTCGGCCATGGGGCTCTAGCCTGATGGCTGCTAAACGAACAGTTTCCACGTACTTGTAAAGCTATACCCTGACGTATAATCTCCCGGCAGAATCGATAATAAGCTGTACAGGGGCGCATATGTGTATTGCATCCCTCATGAATAAACATATGTTCATACTATCACCAAGGCAGCCGTAATACGCCATCAGTGATTTTGGCGAACGGTCATCTGTTACTACAATAGGCAATATAGCATCGACCGCCACGTTGGTAACTGGCTACCGAACAAGCTGCCGCTCTCTGTAGGTCTCGTAGGACTAATTGAAAGTTACTCGAGTGTGTCCAACATCAATAAATGTTTTTCTGGTTTCCCCGGACGATAATCCGTAACAAAGGCATGTTGATGAATGGCTCTGGAGAAAGAAAGAGGTAGTAAATATTTGGTCCTACTACACACAGCAACCCTCCGCATATATAGTTTGCTCGAACTGGCAACATTGACATTAGACAAAGCTATCATCTCTCAGAGATTACATTTGATAAAAACAAGCAAGTTGTGGTTTTCATTTCAAACATTATCAAGAAGATTTTGTTTATTGTTTATCGAAGAGATTTCCATTTGGTAAACATTATTAATCCGTATAAATCAGTTGTTTTTGGAACCTTTTGTGGATTTTTACGGGCAAGATATCTAAGACATCAGCCGTGCGTGCTTGGACTTAAGTGGTTAAGACAACCATCTGAAAAGATATATTTAACGTGCAAAGGAACTGTTGATTTTTATCAAAACATACATCGCTTAGACGAGGAACTATATATCCATTCCACTTATCATCAAGTAGCTGTCTTTTAAACAAAAGAAGCTGATTTTCATCGTTGGAGATAGCCATACTTCATCGAAGCCACGCAGTATCTACGGTATATATACCTCAACCTCAATATCTCGATTTCACAAGTGAATCTTACCAACCATCATCATGTCTTTCGATTTGATTACACCAGCAACCTCCCAAACACACCTCTACATGGCAGAAGAATATTATGTAGAACAAGAAGTAGATGGGAAGAAAGTGAAAAGAAAATTTAAGCTTTTCAAATCAATCAAGAAAATTCCAAAAAGTGTAAAGAAAGGGATGAAGGCAGAGAAATACATCCTGAAAGAGCAATTTGGAAGAAGTTCAGCCGTAAACACAATGAAAACAGAGAAGAAGATAGTAGGGAAGCAACTATCAGATAGTACAGCGGTGAGAAGAATGAAAGTTCAAGTACGAATTACTCCATCGTGCAGAGTTCCCGTTGCTGCAGCATGATTCGGTATTGAACGTTAGGCTAAGCCAAAACTTTAGCCTATACATGCATGGACGCATTATCTAGACGGTGATCCACAGTCCGAGATGAATGTTGTGGTCGTCGGGAGTTAAGTCAAGATGTTCTCTAATCGGCAGAGGGTCTAAAGCCATATTTTCATCGAAATACTGTACCATCCGAGATCGAGTATTGAACCAAGTTCCTGACACTTACGCCGCAGCCCGGGAAATCTAAACGTGGTTGCTAAGCAAGTAATTTCCACCTGATGTGAATGCTGCGAGCAGAATTCGAAGTGTCCAGTGAACCAGCTTTTCCACATTGGAACTATCAACATGGCCAATGTAGTTTAAACATTTGTAAAAAATTTAAATTTTCGTAAATTTAAAACAAAAGAGTTAAAATTTATGTATACTTTACAATACGTTCTACTCTGTTAACACGGATGACATGCTTCATGATGCATTTTGTACCTCGTCATTAGTATCTAAGCTTCTCCAAAAATGCTTGAACCTCTCAATTACTAGATGTTTAATTGGTCGTAATAGTTCGACCTTGATTCTTTTTATGTCTGTACACGGATAATTTCTCTCTCCTCAATAGGAAATCTACTGAAATAACTAATTTCACTGATCACATTTATAGCCTAGGCAGGCTTAATTTGTAATCTGTGCTTACGTCATAATAATCTTATATAATGAATGTATTAAAATGATAAATTCCTCAGTGTTATGAATTGCTTGTTATGAAAAAGTTCAATTATTTTATGCATACACGATGAGCTTTTATAGGCTTTCCACTGTATACACTGAGAAATAATTTTAAGCTTCAATTTCACGGGCTGTAAGCATACTTTTCTCGAATGTAATTGAAATACAGTAATTCTGACAAGGTTAATTAATATTCAGTGGTGTTTGTTTTTGGTTAAATTAATTATACATGTGCTAATTAGGCAGGCTAAAATCCTGCTATAACCAATTAGTCATCAACACACACACACACACACAGTATTTTTATTTTTCTGTGGCGTCCAAAACTTACTCCTTTTTTGCAACTTTTCTTAAATGAATGGAAGTTAGACAGGCTTAAAACCTGATACAACCGACTTAAATGTTAAATTCTTCAAATCTATGCATTGCTTGTTTATGGAAAGGTTAAATATTTTATGCATACTCAATGAGCTATCGTCGGCTTTCCTTTGCATACACTGACAAATAATGCTTCAATATCACATGCTGTAAACATAAATTTCTCGAAAATAATTGAAATACAGTAATTCTGACAAAATTAATTAATATTCGGTGGTAATTGGTATTTGTATTTGGTTAAGTTTATTATTTTATACATATGCTAATTAGGCAGGCCAAAATCCTGCTGTAACCAATTAGTCATCAACACACACACAGTATTTTCATTTTCCGATGTTTTAAGTAAATTTGATTCCTCCTTGTTATTGAACGGTTACAGATTTCAAAGTTACTTTGTTTTTGCCATGTTTTATTAGGTTATGGGGTTATCTTAGCCTAAACTTGGTTGTAAGTTAGGCAGGCTGAAAACCTGCTACAAACAACTTTAAAAGGGTTCCTTCATGGCACGTTTATGATAATATTCGTTGTTTCTGTGGAGTCCAAAACTTACTCCTTTTTTGCAACTTTTCTTAAATGAATGTACGTTAGACAGGCTTAAAACCTGATACAACCAACTTACATCAGAGTAGTCCACACGTGGAAACATTGAAGGTAATTTTATTTCCATTAAGTCATAGTCTTGGTATTTTATGCAGGTTTAAAACTTGCTATAATCAAAATACATGATGGTTTACTTTAAAAAAAAAAAAAGGTTCAATTATTTCGAAAATTATGACCGTTTTAGAAGTTTGCTTTTAACATATAGGACAAATTAAACAACTCTTATAATATAATTTTAAAATAGTGTAAATATTTTCAATTTGAATTTCATTAACGACATGACTTTAAACCAAAACTAAGTTTTAATTTTTTCTATTATGCAATATCGTAATGTAACTGATAATGTGTATTTTACTTAATTAAATATGCATTTTTTTTAGTTAGTTGATAATCGTTATTTCTAAAAATTAATACCGGTAGTGTATAATATGTAAATGAATTACTTTGCCATGTACAATGTTTTTATGAAGTATAATTATTTTTAATGATGATGCAAATCAAATAAATGTCGACACAAAATCAATACAAACGGATTATATTTCTTATTTAATTATTATATGTTCCTTGAATAACGATATAGAAAGACATTTGATATATCAAATTTGAGAAATAAATACACCGGTCCCGTTCCCTTCCCTTTCCTTCATTGTTAAGTGGTAGAATATAATACAATAAACCACTTGCATATATGTTTACCCGTTAATTCCTCCTCTTCGCTGGTCTTATTGTTTTAAACTTAGAATGCCATTACAGACATCGTGTTGTATAAGCCACACTTCTGCATATACACTAGTTTATACGCGTTATTTCCAGTCCTTTAATGTTAAGGAGTGCGAACTGTAGGTGGTAAAACCACCGATATAACTTGTATCTACTTCTCGCGTAGATTATAGTAGTACAAATCTTTGCATATATTCAACGCAAATTCGGCAAATTTCACACAATGGGATTATAGACCTCCTACTTATACGGACACACTAGTAGCCCCACTCCTAAACTCATCGATGTGAAATATGATGACGCCGGTTTTCTTCCTCTTAAAAACACGACCAGATTCCATTTTCACAGCATGATGTCGGCATAACGCAGGCACAAGGCAAAACGTCGAGCCATATCGATCGAACCACTCAACGACGAACTCGGACCGATATATTCCCGCCTAAAGCGGAATGGTCAAGTTAATTTCATTAATGCTCGTCAGAACCTCCGTGAACGTGGTACGTGTGCTTCTTTATAAAAGTGACCATTGGTTAATACTCTATCGGCGTTAGGGTTTCTTTTGTATTGTTATTTATTTCCATATATACTCCCAGGAAAGTTTCTTCGTTAGCATTAAAAACAGTTTTTCTTATTATTCCTTGTTATTCGTTCTACATAGTATTGACCATGACCTCGACGTGTTTGCCGGGCTGGGAAAAAAATAAAAGTGGAGAGAGAAACAAAGAATGAACACTATACACACTTGCACAGACCTCATGGGAGAGGGGGCGGTGTGGGCTACATTTCTAGTGGCAAAGATCACTTTAGAGGCCCGTGAAGATATTAAGAGCCTAAGAAAATATGAGATAAAGACTAATATATTCTCGATCTGTAGATCGACGGCACAATGGAGAATGCAGAAAGGGATTCCGGTGGCATACTTTTTCCCGGGGCTCGGACTGGCTCCGCCCGACGCAACTCGGAAAACTATAACATTTGATCTTGGTTGCCGCGGTAAACGTTTGTGCAGAATCCGTGGGTCTCGACTAAAAGGACGTACTATGCTCCAGTTATAGTATGAGGATACTAAATTGTATGGGAAATAACTTAACATGCACATGTCCATCTGTTATGTTGAATTATATCCTTTCCCGCAATTTCCCACAACTTACAAAGTATATATACTTATTTCGTGCCCCTCCCCTTAATTGCTATAAGGTTCCACATGCCGCATTAATGACAACTTCTCGCGAACAGTAGGCCTAGAATATTTTCCGTGGGCAGCTCTGTTTTGCTCATGCGCCTGATGTGGTCCGCTTCGCCGTTCGCTAAGTTATGGAAAGACGAAGCACATGGATGCAAACTTTTCCTTTTATCAACCAAGTTAGGCCTACACAAGGACAAATGAAAACTAAAAAACTAAAAAAAAACTAAAAAAAACGAATGAACACTGAAAAAACGTTGCATTAAATTTATGTGAAATAAATGTCTGTACTGATTTGTACTACATGGTTGTACATCCTTTATCAGAAACAACCAAAATAGTTGTCAACATAAATTTCGTTAATTAGAATATGATAATATATTTATAAATGATCATTTTATGCATGTATATTATAAATGTCAACAAAATCATGCCTATGCATTTATTATGTATGACAACCAAAACATAAAACCCGACGCAGATTGCAGTCTTAACAAGCTTGCTCATTAGAAATGGCAGAAATGGCAATGGGGGTCTTAATGCCAGGCTTGCATCTCAAGGGTGCCAGGAGGAGGTGACGGGGATTGTATACTTTAAGCACCAACCTTTTATCTATAACTCCTTTCCGCTTTTGCATTTACTGAGAACTAGGCTATACTGAACTTAGGCCTACATTTCAGTGAATCAGTGAAAAAAAAACCAACGAGAGACATATAGCCGTAAATTTACGGTTAGGATAATAAATACGAGTTGACAATTAATATTGAGTAAGTGCTTGTAGATAAACATTCACATCCTTCAAGATATGCATGGTTATCAGAATAAACATCTTTGCTTCTTATCAAATCATTTATAGCATAATACATATACAATTCACGCCAACATGGGCACTATGTGTGTATATATACCCTATACAATCAGGAAACGGCGATATGAGGAAGTGAACTTTGTCCTTCTGGTAAAATCAGTGAAGCGGAACTTGTTGAAAAGATTCAGTGTACTATATCTGATACACAAACTAATATAGCTAGGCTGCCTTTCCACGAAACAGCATACTATTATTAGCTGTACTACTTAATGTAGGCTACTGTAGCCTATATATATATATATGGTACAGACAGGATCTTGTCGTTTTGGGGACTCATCTATCTCCGTTGATGTACGAATCAATGACCTACGCTATACCACAACGGCGTAATAGGTATACTTAATTGACACTGGTTGTGCAGTGTATAATTGGAGCTATATAAACCAATATATATGGTTGGAACTTCGTATGTGTAGCTGCATCGGTTTCACATATTATATAATTCTTTTACGGTTTTACTCGCAAGGGCGATGGAGCTAACTTTAGCCACCGTTGTAGCGATTATCTTATTTTTGGTATCACTTGGACCACTTGTGGAAAGTTTCAAAGATCTTGTCTGGCCCGAAGAATGGCCACCTCCAGGTCGCCGCAAGGAAGTTAAAGATTCGTAAAGGCGTGACAGACCGATCGTGTGTCTACTGATTTAATTATAATTCTTCATATACTTGGTGCGTAATTACTGTCTCGATTTAACCGACAAGAAGTTAATAGAACATTTGATATAAGTAAAGGATCACGATCGTTAATCTGACGTCATTCATAAACTGACAATAAAGTTCAATGCTGGATAGTGAGAAACATTTGCAGTATAGTCGTACGCTAGTCGAATCAAGTAGAGTACTTAAGTATGTCTTTTTAAAGTTGTCCACCGACTAATAAGGCCTACTATCAGAAACTTGCAATTGGAAGTATCCATAAATATATCCACCTCTACGTGAAAATCGTCACACCCTTCTGACAACGTACATATGATACCGGTTCCGCGAGACGGGTCGTGGAAATCTCCAGACTCAGTAACGAATCATTCATGCGGATTAATCTTTTACTATTCTTGTGTGTCTCGTTGACCGATGAGAACGTTCTTGTTTCGAATTGTCCGGTGGATGAATGAATGAGTGGATACATTGGCATGAATTGAAGAAAGTCAGCCTCATCGGCCTGCTAAATCTTTCAAGATGTTTGACTACTTTTGGGTTTTAATTTTCTTTGTGATCTTAGCGGCTATAGTGACAGTGATCAATGCCGTACAGGAGATAATAATATCGGAAAGGAAAGAGGAGGCAAAAGCAAAAAAGAAAATTATGCAAGATTCCAGATGACCAACATATATCAGAGATGATAATTATATTTCAACGCAAGTTTATGTCAAGTTGTCACTGGGTTTTGGAATGGGCCTTGTTCGAGTCCACTGTTTCGACCCTAGATAAATGGACGTTGTAACCATATTATTTAATTGCGAAACTCCTGGAAATCTATGCGTTTTTAGACCTCACAGGTATGCAGGTGTCTTGTTCAAAGCGTTGATTATTAACTAATTTACACATAATACACTGAGGAGACGGATATTGATATATTCTGCATGTCCGGAAAGGACCACGTCTTCAAGTTGGTCCTATATAGCTTGTAAAGTAATATTGATGTGGTCATTTTTAAGCTTACTGTAAATTTTAACGAAGTAAGAAGAGATGGAAATAGCCCAATGCCGAGTCACTTTGTGTATCAGATAATCGTGTTACCATTTCAATTCAAGTCAGGTGATGCGCGCAAATCTCACAAGCGCCACGTGCTCACATATTTGTAGAATTATGCCGACCACTACATAGACTTATATACGGGATCAAAGTTGCAAAGGGAATGTTTACCTTTTTTTTTTTTTTGCAAATAAGTAGTGGCAAATATATATAGGCAAACCATATTCTAGACCTAGCTATGATATTCAATTTGCTCAAACACATGTTGGCTTTGTTTTGTTGATTGTCATTGAACGTATTAGTGATGAGTGTGCGCCCCCCCCCCCATCTCCACTTTACCCAAAACACCGTCTTTCAGATGCTAACAGTGTGATATGTGTGGACGCCGTCACACCAATTGAACCCACATAGCCTCATATATAATTGAACAGCGGAAAAGGGGACCGAGAAAATTAAAAAATATATACGAATATGGTAAAGAACAAAGAATCTTCGTGGTAGAAAAGGATTTGACTCAATATGCAAATATATGTATGCATGTGACCTCAACCGAGATCGCTGTTCATGTCTTTCTACCAGCAGGATGGGCTATCAATCCTTATTTGGTGGGTATCCCTTCAGATAACTATATTGCCACCGTGCTGGGGTAAGGGTGGAGGATAATGTCCTTCCACAAGGGTTACATCGCTCATTATAGCTTGGTTGAGTTCAATGGTTCAAAGCCCGTTCCAGCCAAGAATGCTTTGTTTTATTAAATCATATTAATAAATATTCTGAAATAATGTTTTGCAAGAGGCGAGAAATTAATGTGGACCCAATACAGTGGTATAAATATGTTTGTACGATAACGCATCGAATTAATTTAGCGTATTGGCATAGCACTTACAATTTTCGACTTTTACCAGTCTTGTCCTAGAACTGTCTTAACCAAACGAATATTTCCCAAATTCTCTTTCAGTAGATGGAATGGTTCATAATTCTGATCTTAATTATCATATTCTTGCGATGTAAATGTACATATTTTATTGAACAGACCTGTTTTCTCCTGAATAGGGCGATTTTTAAATTTATTTGGCAGAGCCCAATACGCGGCTCTATATGTTGGTAACAACGGATAGTGATTTTCGGAGCACTATGACGATGTTTATATATATATATATATATATATATATATATATATATATATATATATATATGGGCGTGAAGGTCTAACAAATACTGCAAATTGGAAGTGAAAATATTAATCAATGAGAAATTTGAGCTAGTTTTGCTAGTTAATGAGGATTTGTTAAAGGATTGGTTCAGTTGTCATACATGTCTATGTTATATGGCAGAGGACAATAAAAGAACACAACGGTGAAAAAAAACTGTTCAAATATCTTTTTCGGTTAAAGAGATATTCAAGTGTAAAGTTTTATCAGATTGTGTAGAAACTGCTGAAATCAGACTAGCTATGATGTCACATCCTCACATTCCTGAAAAGTCTTTGTTTTTTTCTTTAAATATTTTGTGAGATTTCATGACTTTCAACCAAAAGATATGTCAGGAGATCTCATATTTGTCAAAGGAAGTATTTGTCTCAGATTAAACATCTGAAGAATTTTTGATTATATTATTTTCCAATGTGTTAAAAAAATGTAAATAATTTTTAAAGAAATATATTCACAAATGATAAGGAAGTGAGGATGTGACATCACACCCTCACAGTAAGTCTTTCTACACCAGTCGTTTTCAAAGAAATTTTGATATCTTTAAAGTGTCATCTTTCCTTAATAGAGCATGCTATCATGGTAGTTTCTTCACTGTTCTTTTTGTCCTTTAGTGCTCTTTCATACAAAATAGACATGTCAAACACCTGAACCAATCCTTTGAGTTTTGTTAAAAGAAAAATATATACTGTTGAGGACCACACTGGGGATCCCTGGTAGATAAATCTGGCCACTGACGATAGTTACTCAACAGCATCACAATTCCCCAGAACAAATATGGATTGTTAATGATAACTTCCTTGTAGTGATGCTGTCACCATGACTCTCGATTACTTCGGTAAAGTTTATTTTTGACCACCGAGATCATTTGATTTGTCAGTTTAAAGAATATAGTAAAGAATATTGTTCTGAAACATGACTGTCCAAGCAAAAATCTGTTCAGGGCAAAATCTAGACCTACTGGCTCTACATGTGCCTGTTTATCCAAACAGTAAAATGTATTGTTTTTGTTTATATCTTTATCTCACTTGCACATTCAAAATACTAAATAATAAGAAGCAGTCGATATAAAATATAAGGAGTTGGTCAGAGCTTTCCTTTTGAGTGGCTTGTATTTTTATAACACAGGAATGCAGTAGTGTTAGTGGTGGTCCACCCCCCCCCCCCAGTCACATTCAGTTGTATAATACTGAGTGACAGGGAGGTGACAACATCCTGTTAAAAATCACTACAGTAAAAGTGTCAGAAAGTTCACTTTGCTTGTTATTCAGTTTTCACTGGATTATCTTGACAATATGACAGCAATAAATTAACCTTGGACTGAACAATGTTCATAAGTGATAAATAAATGGTTGAGATTTAGCTTCAATAAATATCATGCCTAGCTTATTTTTGTCGACATAAATCAATCACAAAAGAAGCTAGTAGACACACACAAACAAAGCAACATATCTTAATGTTTCAAAAATGAATGTTCTTGGTCATATTAAGAATGATACTTGTTTTAGTTGATAACAATATAAAATGGTTTGAAGTCTCAAATTAAACTGGAACACAAATAATACTGACATTGTCAAAATAAATTAACTAGCCAAAAGGCAAGTACTGCTGGCTTTACAACTTTGTAGATAGAGAATTATACTATCAGTTTATGATATTTAGCTTATTTGCAACATACAATATTAAACATGTGATATCACTCAATTGGCAATAATCCAGGAAACGTAGCCATATCTTTGCTTAAGGAAGGTGGGGGGGGGGGGGCAAGGTATGGGTGGGGGAGTTAGTTAGTTGTCATCAACCAAAAGTTTGTAATATTTATTTTAATTGCAACATACAATAACATGTGATATCACTGAATTGGCAATAACCTAGGTAATGTAGCCATGTTTATGCTGAAGGCAAGGTGGTGGGGTAGGGAGGGGTATGGGTGGGGGAGGGGTATGGGTGGGGGAGGGAGATATCAGTCATTAGCCATACCACCTTGGGTACTGTGAAACCAGGCACCACACCCCACTTCCATTCAATAGAACATAGAAAGTGGTAGGTTTCAAGCAAAAGTTGCTTGTATGTATATTTATAGTTCAGAATAGGATTTTTAATAAAGCAAAGTTAAGAAAAATCTTTTTCGTTGTTGCTAGAACAGGATTCAAACCAGTGGGACCTCGGGATATCAAGTCCTGTGATCTACAAACTGAGGTATCCATCCTTTTAGTTAGAGGTGATCAATATATAGCTATTTCTTTGCTGGATGAGGGCTGGTAGTTGGGCTGTTCTAACAGGAAATTCGTTTTGCTCTTTTCAAGTTTTATATAATTCCCCAGTCAGTTTTTCACTGTGATCAATTGTTTCCATTGGTTGGACAGTAGCATCGAGTTGACTGTTTCTCAAAATAATATAAATCAGATGGAATCGGAAATAACGGACGGAATATTGGTACCATGGACTGAATGAATCAATTTCAGGTACAAAACTGTCTCTTTACATTAACTTTGGAAATGGTAGTAAAGAAACACAAGAAAAGAATGTTGATAAAGGCAAATATCACTAAGCATCGTCTACGAGGCAGTCGAGGATCCTTTGTGTAACTCGACATATTGAATCATTGGCATCAGTTGTTGCGTAATCCATTCTGTGATGGTTGGTTCGTGGTACACACTCTTCATCACCACCAGCATATGCTCCTTCACTTCATGCATCTTCTGCAATCTAAGGAGGATGAGGAACCAAAAACAGTTTTAGAATTTGTATTCACATAGATTTACATAGTAAAGTTCAAAAAGAGTTCAGAAGTTTATCGCTACAACAGGATTCAAAACCAGCGACCGATATATTTCATATTGCTACACCTCTCCTTGCGATGCCATTCCCCCCCACCCCCCCCCAGACAAAACGGATAAATTTTTAATGTTCAACTGGTTATTAATAACTAAAGTGTGTTTGTGTGGATGCAGGTGTGTGTGTATGTGTATAAATAACGTTACCCTTACCTAAGATCTGCATGTAATGGTGTAACTTCATCAGCCTGGACATGGAGCAACTCTGAGAAGATGATCACCAGTTGGAAGATAAGACTTCCTGGAAATGATAATGGACTCACTTCTTCCAAGTTATAGCTAAATAAAAATAAGAAACATGATCTAAATGATATCTGTGAATATAACTCTCAGGTAACTTCTTTCATACAAATGACGCACACACAGTAAACAAGTATTACACCAGACAAAAAAACATATGCAGTCCCCAGGGATTCTAAGGGGGGCCACTTCAACATTCTACAATACTCACGTAACAACTATGCAACAGATTTTAATTTTGAAGTAATTATAGATATAAAGAAAGGAAACATCTGAAAGAGCCACTGAATGAAGCAGCATTTGATAAATATGGAACCAAACTAAAGTTTGAAGCTGAAGGAACTGCATGAGAAATGTAGAAAGATGTCTGTATTAGCTAATGAGCCTAAGTTAATATACACCAGGTCACTGAATTATTCTGTCATATTGAGTTCATTTATGTTCTCAATTCATATTACTTAAAATGAAGATTGCAGCTGTCACTGCTGGTCATACTCTCCACCAATCTGGTAACCTTTCATGACTCGAGTCACGTGGTTTCCATCGCAATTTCCCTTTTTTATTTTTTACTTATATATATATGTATACATATATAATATGACGACTCGACTCAAGAAATAATCAAATTAAGGCCGCAAGGTTTATACAAGAAAATTGACAACCTTACAGTAAACAAGCCATCATTCTGTGAAGATAGCAAATGAATCACTAGCCCCAAATTGGTCCAAAAATTTGTTTTAACTGAATTTACTTACTCATGTTTTCTTCTTGGCATCTTCATGTCTAGTGAAATCAACGATGAGAAACCCAACTGTTTGGAGATATCCATGTGCATGTGTCTCCTGAAACTACCTTGAAGTGAAATAAATATTTGAACAAGTTTTGGAGGTTTAAGTTGGATCAAGCAATCAAGCAACGGTTAAGGCAATGTTTCATGAGCCCTTTCCTACGGTGGCTTAATATGGACATAGGAAAGAAAAAAATTGAGATGAAAAGTCAAAACTGAGATAAAAAGTCAAAAGTTTGAGATAAAATGTCAAAATTTTGAGATAAAAAGTCAAAATTTTGAGAAGTGTGGAACACTCATTTTTTTTTCTTATGTCCATATTAAGCCACCGTACTTTCCAAAGGAAATCAATACTACAATTGATCGTAACCCAATGCTCGAAATGGTAGTTACCATGACATCTTAACTTTTAACAACTTTAGTTTGTTTCCATCATCTCAAGGACAAAGCAGCTTAAAGACTTTTACTACATCAACGATACATGGCGATGCTATCAATCCGGAAATTATATAATAACACAGTATAATGCATTAATGCAATCATTTGAATTAACATTGTCTCCTGTTCATCCATTTTGGAGTCCATATTATAACCATGCAGGGAATTAATATGAATTATATCAAACATTGGAAATTAATTTGAATTAAATCAAACATTACCATCAAACATCAATATATATATATATGAAATTATTAATACACAAATTGATGCAAACACAAATATGGTCCACTCGCAAAGACTGTATTGGTTGGATCAAATTTGTTAACTTACCTTCTTGAAGTATCCGTAGGTTACAGACTAGGCTAGGTAAACCGGCTGGTAGCAACTCACACAAAGGGCTGAAATGTTGATACCTAATGAAGACATCAGAGAAGCACACTTTTGTTGTCATAGTGATAACATTCTTCCAATGAAATAGATCATGCAGAAGTCATCTTAAACAGGGTGGCAGACAAGATCTACCAAGAACTGAAATAAGACCTAAAAACAGCCAAAATATTTATGTCATCAGTTGTCATGGTGACAATAATTTCCCAATGAAGAAAACATATAGCCAATCATTGTGTAGATTGCAGTTTGTTTTACATTTTTTAAACAAATTGAAATTTGTATCTTATCATATGACCACATTCTAGGCAGAGGCAATATTTATCATCATGGAGGTCGGTGGAGGGCTTTTCTTGCACTGAAGATTATTGTTAAAACTCTGGTTTTTGCCGACAAAACAGTCAATAATCTATCATTAAATTTGAAACTAATTTTCTACTTTATGAGATTGTGGTGGCCAGGGCCACAGAATGACTGTCCTTTGACAGACAGTTTGCTTACTGGCCCTCCAACAAAGTGAGTGGACATTCTTAGTTTTGAGACTGTCCCAAAATTGATTTTCCTTGCTAAGGAAATTCAATGTATAAAGAACGTTAAAAACATTAAATCTCCCAAACGATGTAATAGATTTTTTAGCTGTCTAAGGAATTTGTTCCTCACAAGTATATCTGTCACATATCAAATAGATATCGATGGCCGGGTATGGTTCAGCTTTAAAAAAAAAATCGGTTTATGAGTTTAGTAATGCTGCCACTGTGCAGGGATTCCATGGTGCTAAAATATCCTTACCTCTGCCAGCCAGTCAAGGCTATGCCTTTACATTTGAGAGTCTGTGGTACATTGTCATGAATTTCTTTCAACCAAAGATGATGGTTCTGAATATGACGTCCAGTCGGGACTAGGAATAAGGAGCCACCGAATGCTCCTTTAAACAAATGAAAGAATAAAAGAGAACGTTGTTTATTGTACAGGGAGGAGTAGATCCAGGTGGGGGTCCCAGGCTGCCCTCATGAGATTCAGTCGGGACTAGGATTAAGGAGCCACCAAATGCTCCTTTAAAGGAATAAAGAAAAAAAGAAGAAGAAAGAATGTGTTCATCTTATGGGGAGTGGACCCAGGTTGGGGACCCGGCGCTGCCCTTCTGAGATTCTTTTTAAAACTAAAAATTAATTACAGACATAATTTAGTGATCGAAACAAGGTATACAGTGGAGATATGTTTAGGAAGCTACATCCACAGGCATTCCTGCTGTCCGCTAGTTACATGCAGTTTTGCTGAAGGTAAAAAGACACCTCATAGCAATTAGGAGAAGTATATCTAGCATCCTTAAAGATGGAAAGTTGAAGGAGGGAGTGAGGGGGGGGGGCTGAGGATAAAGTACCAAAGACTTCAAATTTAAAACAATTCACTAATTAAAAATGGCAACCATGTCTCAGTGTTTTCACGAGAATAGCATTAACGATAATACAATGGTTCTATTCAGAGGGTTGAACTAATTAATATTCAAATTAAAGATCAAACAGTGACCAAAAACACCTTTACTTCAATGATGATGTAAGTGGTACAAAAAAATGTGCTGGATAAGAATAAACATGATTGAGTCATTAAAAAGGCATGACGAGATTATACTTGGAAACTAAATTCTAGTACAAATAGAATCTGTACAGAATCTAGTACAGATAGAATGCTGAGTGTGCATGTTTTCTTTCCCAAAATTTGACACACACAACTCTTACATACTTTCCATTATATCCACCTCACCTTTCACAAAGTGTTATCATTGCATTTGAGGAGCTTGGGTCTGGTGTTATCAAATAGGGAGCCACCTGCCTCAGATTGTATATTAAACTACTGTGTTTCCAACCACGGTATCATCTTCTGCCTGAAATGTAAAATAATTATTTCAATCACACCTCTCTGCAGAAGAAACCGATATAGCATGGTGACCATGCTGACATATGATAATATGCTAGCTAAGAATGAGAATATGGAATAAAACTGCCATCTTTGAATTAAAAAAAAAAAGATAGTTTTCAAGCATTTTCAACCGGGTAAATGAAATGATGGGTCCGTGCCAGTTGTAAAGCTATTACTTCTGTCTTTTTGCTGTAGGTCATGAAGACAATCTGCTGATTTGAGAACTTTGAGACAATGTAGTTGTAGGGAAAATATCAGTTGCGTAGCAATAGATGGTTCATGGAACCATGGCTAATAAGGGTTGGTACTTTCTTTATGCCAAGAGCAGTTTAGATGAAGGGTGATGGGTTTCAGCTCTCACTATTAAACCGGGGGGCCACTGAATCTCTAGCTAAGGTATGTCAGAAATGTATTGTCATGAACTAAATGGTCACAGTAATTCTAATGTCAGGAGATTGAAACTGGGAGAAGGGTTTTAGGTAACAGTGACATCATCTTTCGTTTTCATACTCGAAGGTTCTTTCATCCTGTTGTGGTTTTTCTTCAAAAGATGTAAATGTTACCTTTAAATGCGGACGCTGCCCAGTAATGGCTAAAAATTTTGGCAAATCTGTTCCATCCTTGTTTCCCGACAGTTTCTTGAAAATTGTAGACATCTGAGGAGTATATCCAGACCATGGGATCTACAAGGTCACCGAGTTTGTATTCTGTCATTTGAAAATAAAGGTAAAATTTAATCAAGAAATGATCATAGAGCTGATGCCCAATGTAAGCAGAAAAGTCTAGTAGGGCATCCCCACCCCCCCCCTTCCCCAAGGAAAGAAGGAGAAGAAGAAAACAAAAGAGCTGGCAGATGCTGGACAAAGGATGGTTGGGCACTCTGCCTCTTTGCAGTATTCTATCACAGGGATTCTTTAAATTTGAACATCGTCTTACATTAAAGCTGCATCAGTTACCTAAAAGCAAGTTCACAATACGCAACTAACCATTTGGACATTTGAACCCCTGGAATGACGAGACCGATTCCTCACCATTTTTGAGACAAGACATCTATATGTAACTTTTATAATAATTTCAAATTGGTAATTGCTATGTTTGAATGGGTTTCTCTGTGCAATAAGTTAACGTTTTGAGTTTTCACGCTCAAATTTCCCTCTATGAATGTAATTTTAATTAATTTTCTCTGAAGATGTACCGGAAACAAAATATTCTAAAAGATTAAAAAATGACATTGGCTTTCTTTATCCACTGAGGTTGATCAATCTTACCGATAATTTGTGATGCATCAATCTTTCTGAGCATATCGTCCCACATTATCAGCTGGAGATTGGGCTGTTCGTCTTTCATAAATTTGAGCACTTGAGCGACATGATCGAGATAAATATCAGCCAAGCTGCTATTGACAGATTTTGCCATTTTCTCCCGACAACGTTGACATTGTCCAAGTGACATTACCTGTGAATATCATAAATCGATGAAAAAATTAATCGGTTTTGAGCAAGGTACTGAGGTAAATAACAGAATGGAATGCTGTCTTTCACAGAATAATTGTCTGCCGTAGGACAAACTTACGCAGGTTACAAACAAGGAACGGAATTCTTAAAGGGCAAGCAATAAATAATCTATTTATTAAAACCTGGAGCAATCATTCCATAACTGTGCTTTCATTCAAGTGTTTATGAAATGCTAGATGTAGCACAGCCTTCCTTCCTCCATGGACGCTTAATGTCTCTTTGTGATCCTTTCTGAGACAAAGTAAGAAAACACATGAATTGTTTTACTCTAATTGATCATATCAAAAGTCATTTGTTTTTGGTGTAACTTGGCCTTTTAATCTTTGCAATGTCTGTGGTAAATTGAAAGGCTAGATATCTTTACAGAGAAAAGTGAACGAGGTTAACCTCATCGGCACCGATATGGAAATACTTCAACTCCCGATGGGCTTCAATCATTTGAGTCAACATTTTCTTCAACAGAGGAAGTGACCCTGCATCAGAGAAAAATTAACAAATTTACTCAAAATAATAAAGTATAATAAAATCATCCAAATCTCAGATAAAAGGTCCTCATTGACTGGTAAATCTGCACCACTTTATGACATCAAAATTCCACAGCAAATGCAGTTCATTAGCTTGAACGGATTCATTTTCATTTCAAATAATAAAAGAAAATACTTGTCTGATCAGTGGAGTTACAAAGAGTTGCATTAAAAACATTCAAACTAGTAAAGTTAAACAAAGTTGGACTTTCCTGTCAATATTTGAAATTAACTTTCCGAAATAAGTTTATAAGCTAAAGTTTGATGGAATTTTAGTATCTATATAACAAGTAGAATGCTCTAAGTGATTAAGTGACATAATTTACGGTTATTCACATCTCGTTAGCATTCCTCACAATGTTCACCTTGCAAACAGTTGAGTATCAGAGCCAGACTCTTTTCATTGTTAATATTTTATTATTATTCATATGACAAGTATCTATGCTTCCTAACAGGTTGTCGTGTTTACAAGGTTTTCAATCTTTGACCTCTGGTGACCTTTCACCAACACAAAAAAACTACAGCCTTCTTCTTCTCAATATGATGCACCACATGCCAAGTATAAAAGGTCTTCATTTTTTCCTATCATGAGATATTGAGTCTACAAGGTTTTCAGCATGTGACCTTTGGTGATCTCAGATGACCTCCGACCTCCACCAAAAACAATACCTATCTTCTACTCAATATGGGACATCTTACATGCTATGTAGGAAAAGTATCCATGATTCCTATCTTGAGATATCGTGTTCACAACCTAGGCATCACACACACACACACATGTTTGTATTACATTCAGACCGAGGACCCCATTGTATTTTCCATTGTTCAAATCCACGAACCCTAACCTTAACAATACCCCATACAATAGAATTCTTCCGAGGACGTGGTGATTCTTTAGAAATCACAACCAAGGACCTGGAATTCTTTTGTTCAAGTCCTCGGTCAGATAGAAAAACAAACGCACACATACACACACAAGCCAGCATTACTGCATAGGTTTCTCTTGTCATTTGAAACCAAAAAATGGTACTTTTGATTACCAAAAACAGCAATTCTACTTCATGAAAACGAGACTTTTGAGCATTTTCAAGCAGAGGCAAGTATCCCTGTGCCTCTACCCAACCCCCCCCCCCCCACCCCAAGCCCTTCTGCAAATAGTAACAGCAGTCTTACTGACACACTTCGTATTAGTAGGATGTAATAGTTGTCTCCATCTTACCTGGGTGAGATGGACAGATGGCGGCACATGCAGGATCCTCGACTTCCCTGAGATGCTTAAATTCCTTCTGCTTCAGGACAAACTGGAAATTGGATCAAGATATATTGAAAATAAATAATCTTAATCATAAGTTAATGATGAGAATTCATCATTTGCTTATTTGCTAATAATTTCATTATCTACCTTTCTAGGGTAACAGTACGTTCCTGATCAACTGGTATTGTCCTGTTTTTGCAGCAAAAGTATTTTATCCCACCGGCAAACTACTCTAAATTGAAAGGTGTTTGTGAAAAGTTATTACTCTTAACATAAACTTAAAAAATATACACACGTGGTAAGCATCACTTTACGGGCCTGTTTCGGAAGAGTGATAAAATTGAAACCTTTGACATAATTGATGGCCACATAATTTAGTGCAACTATGATAATACAGTATTAAAGAATGACATAAATTCATGAATATTAGTAAGTAATTGCAAATCTTCTCACCTCCAGATGACCAAATGTCTGTGCAAGAGGCACATACTCCAGTCCAAGTGATGAGGCCCTACTCTGCAGCTCAGCTATTTCAGATTTACTTGAAAAGTAGAAAGTACACAAACATTGACTACCTTTAATTATATACAGCACAGAAATGAGCTCACTTCACAGCATGTTGTGAAGTGTGATATAGATACAGGTATCGGGAGATATTGCAAATATGACCTATATTGGATACAGGAATTTTGGGTTGTGGGGGAGGGGGTGGGCGGGGGGGGTATGGTGAGAGGTATGATTCATAATATCATGGGTATCAGGAGATGTTGAAATAGTAGATTGCATGTAATATTGGATACAGAAGATGATATCTTATATTCCATATGATTAACATATGATGTATAATTGGCCAATGGATAAAGGGAGATGTTACAATATATCACACTCAACACTACATGTTGGTATCAGTAGACATTGACTAGATAAGTAATCATAAGGTATATTGAATATTTCATGTACTGCAGGCATCATGACATAATGTGATACATACAATGTAACATTAACAAATATCGCGATTTCTTATCATGACGAGAATTAGTCCATTAACCATAGGTTGCATTTTTCAGCTCTATTGACCTCAACTTACTAAAACTTTATCTCTCCTGCAAACAGACTGGTGAGTTTGGAAGAGCTGATTTGTTCACACCTTGCCATGTGTGCCTTGATCTGATAGTGATATGGCTACTAGCTTTTGTGATGAGTTGCATAATAGACGGATAGGCAGCTCGACTAAAGTGCGAAAAGATGTGACTGATCACTCAGCTAACCAACTCGAAAAAACCTGCCGTTCAGTACAAAGGGCTAGTTTTTGGATGCAACCTATAGTTAATGGTCACTTTCACAGCATGATTATGACTATTACTTCATACTTGTATGACTCTACAGGTTTCCTCAAAACCTCCAGATCTCCATCAAATGGGAAAGTATCTTCATACTCCATCAAGAGACCAGTGGCACCCCAGATCTTCAATTTAGGAAGTAACTGTACATAGTGAGAGAAGATAAACAATGATGATAACAACGACAACGATGATGACGAATATGTGTAATTCACTGGTAAATGTCTCAAAAGATGATCATGGCGGAGTGAGGCAACGGTGAGAAAGAGAAAAGCAAGAAACAGACGAGGAATGAGATAACAAAAGGTCAAAGTCAACTACAATGCATGTTAACTGTCCTATACATTACTGTACGTACAATAACATACACAGGATATACACTGTACAGTGGCAGTACATTACATATACCGTATCACATGGCCAACTCAGAAAGTACAGTAACGTTGAATCACCGAGGCGTCTGAAATTGTCCTGCCCTTTAAATATGTCCTTGCCGAGTGTATACCTCTAAGTTCTAGAAACAGATGAGTTTTCAGACTAGATTTGAAGGAGAGAGCTAAGAGATACGACAGGAGTAGTCATACACTACGTACAGAGCAATAGCCACCCCAATAGAAAGTTACATAGAAGGCTCAAACAAATATACTTTACTTGACCTTTATCAAGCCAATAAGCTTTGAAATTTAACTCAAATCTTGTAACTAACTGTGCTATATCTGGTAGGATGAACTTGAATCATATGAAACTTGAAATTCAACGCCAGTCATGTAGGTCACTTGGCCAGTAATGGCCAATATTGTAGCGCACAGGCGCACTGCAATAAAAAGAGTATAACTCAACCAACACATATTATTTTCAAACAAGTAAACAATACAACCTTATTATCATAAATTAATAATCATGTTCAAATTATGCAATCTACCTCCAGCAGATATGACAGCTTTGGTGCAGCTCCCTTTAAATCCATGTGGACCCATCTAAAAGCAAATCAAATGAAAAAAAGTAGGAATTATTGAAGAAGTTGGTAGCAAACAAACTCACAAGATAAATAAAATGAAACCAAAAAGCAGGTTGTTTCATGAACCTGATACCGTGGCAAAAAATATAATATTGGGAATTCATAGAATATGAAAACAGTTACTTTATTACTATATTTGAGCATTTCTTGACTGTCAACTGAATTCTTCACATGTTGCTGCAAGGTTGGCCACACTGAAATACCCCCCCCCCCCACCCCCTTCTATTCTACACCCTCCCATCCTCTCTTCTCAAACAATAGGATACCACATATCTTTCTAAACATAGGTACAACACCACTATTATTATAAGATTTCCCTTGAAGACAACTTTTCATGATACTTAATAGCTAGAGCTACACAATGTCCAAGTTATGAAGAAAGAAAAAAACTCTTAAAATATATAATAACTCACCTCTGAATTCCTGGAAGCCCTTGGATTGACTCACTGTAGAGTTCGTCTGTTGTGACTTCCACCAAATCCATGGCATATGATTAGCTATAGCACTAGAAAGAAACAAAAATTTGTTAATATCTTCATAGTTTTGAAAAAGATTGCCAACATTGTTAACAAGTTAAGTTAGACCAAATCAAGTTTTCTAATCAACCATTTTTTTGGTTTTGGTTTTTTATTTTGTGCAACCAAATGTTATGCCTTTTGTCACTAACTTTATGCTGGGAATCCATTTTGGCTCATATATAAATGTAGTCAGTAAGTAGTTGAAGCGTGCTCTTCAATTTGGACTAATAAAAACACATTGACTCAAATTAAGTAGACCGAATGAAGGTAAGTAACAATCTTTGGAAAAAATGGTCAAGCCATCTTGGATACACACACATGCAATTCACTCCAGGAGTGACACTGTGTGCAACTGACAGAATACCCTAGGCCCAAGGTTAGTTACTGTATATCCTACATAAATAGAGTTACCACTAAAGAGATATGTATATGTTGTTTATATAGTCAAAGTAAACTGAACATGACTAAAAATACATTCACACCAAAAAACTACTCTGGGTTTCTATTTAGATGGGAGCTATTCTCCCCGATCATCCAAGAAGACTGGCGATCTCGTTCATTTACTGGATCATCGGTTCAACAAGCATTGCTCTGGAGCTTATTTAGCAAATCATCACTTCAATAAGTTCGAGTTTGAGTCACTCCAAGATTAATGTATGTCGTCCAGTTACATAGTTGTTGACAATTCATAATCATGGACGTTAAATATGAATCTAAGAGGCTGACTTTGGTCAGTTTGCAGCTTTGATAAGTCAATGATGACTTCTTCGCAAGTTCCTGCTTGCAGGAGGATCTAAAATACAAACATACATACAATAAGCTATGCACTGTGCTGTGCTTATTTACACAATCGTTGATTCAACTATGATGGCACTCTTTCTTAGTTTACCCGTTCGTCGGCTAAATTAGGGGTGCATATTTACCTGATTATACTAGGTATAATAAATCTGCGTGATGCAGAGCTTATTTAGCAGACCTCTGTGAGTGTGAGATAAAGAAAACAGTATCAGGCTCAGATACTGGGTTGGGTGCACACAGCCTTCCCATTTTCAGCTCTCATCCCCATACAGTAACACACAACAAAGTGAAAGAAGTTATTAGCCCAACCTTGCATTTAGACCTAATTATAAATCTAATTTGTGGCAATAAATATAACTTAGAATGTACCATTTCACATCTAAACCCCTCCCCTCCCCTAACACTGGAGTCGGCTTTAACAGGCTCACAATACCCATTCCAACTTTCAGGTGCTTACAACTTACAAGTAAATTTGGCGTTACTATATCGCAGGCACCTTTTGCGCGAGTCATTGTTTTGGGTGTACCAAGATGACGCGACTGGCCTTCAAATCGCTGCAAAGCGTATCATTGTCAGCTGTTGGAAGTAGCTTTTATGTGCTGAATATCTGTGATGTATAAACACAAATACTTTCCTGTGTAGCTATTGATCATGAGTCCCTCAGATCACTGACTGTGATCGGGTGAATAAGCTAGAGCGCCATACTTATTCACCCAACGATCTGCTAAACCTTCTCTGGGCCTAACCTACTACTAGTACTATAGTAGCCTACTATTAATCGCAACTTTAGTAGGCCTATATTGCTGATGCTAAAACATGACAAGGTTGAGTCATTAATATTTGAATCAATGGAGGGTCTGTTTTGCCTTCGAAGTCTTCAAAAGGGTCCTAGGTGGCAACACTTTGCCCCTTGTTTTCTAATTGATGTGCTCTCCCGAGGGCCTGATTACCGCACTTCGTTCTTGTTGTAAATAACCTGTCTTCGTTCACGGAATTTATTATTTGTTTACCAGGTAGTGAGGGTGTTCAAAAGTATGTCCACGACCATGGTCCTTATTGGAACGCCAATGAGATTTCATATTTCCTGGTTGCCTACACAGAAATGTATTAATTTCTGAGGTTCCCTATGGTCGTATAGGGCGTAAGGAAGGTGGCTCCCGATGCTATGGTTGTAAGTAATAATTCAAGGTGTGCTTTTGATGCACGTCCAGTATATACCCTTTGACCTAATAATGTATCACACAGTCAACTATTACCACCACTTTCCATGTGTTCCACTATACAGTCAATTCCTTCATGCCTTGCAAGCAACTCTTGTAAATCTACGGGAATATGCTGGTCAGGAAGATTACCAATATTTTTAATAGTAGGCCATGGCAGGTTCCGGACATTCAGGGTTACAAGCAACAGAGAAAACTGTTAAAGAACTGAAACAAACCTTTTATGAGTGGAGTTGTGTTTATTAATGTATTTTTACAACATCTCTCACAATATTATTATCATACAAAATCTTGTACACCAGTGGCGGAGAAACAGGGGGGTTGGGTTTTTTTTAACCCCCCCCCACTTTTTGAAGAGGGGGGTTGGCCCACACAATCAACCCCCCCCCCCCTAGTTTTAGCCAGTAATGTTCTGTTATAGCCTATGTTATGTGCTCCAAATGGCATAATAAATCAAATTATTGAATTTGAAATTGTTAAAGTCATTTCAACCTTTTACCTGGTAGGCTACATCAACAATTAACGACCGAAAACCGAGTTAGAATTGACCCACACATTATTTCTAGCCCCTTTCCCCCACCTTGCGCATTGGAACTTGTAGCTCATAGCGCTAACTTCACCCCACAACAGACATACACAAAATAACGTTTTGTTGCTGTTGAATAGCTTTGGAACTGTATACACTTGCCAACTTCAACGAGGTGAACGGAAGGAAAAGAAAAAGAAGAAAGAGAGAAAAGGATGGAGTAGAAAATACGGGAAAACGGGAAGAGAAAGAGGAACAGTGACAAAATTATTCGAATTTGTAAAGCAAACAGCAGATATCACATCATATCAGTGAGCATGAAAATGGCGTTCCCCGATAAACAGCCTCCAAACCATGGGCGCAGATCCTGGTGAAGACAGCGGGACGCGTCCCCACCAACTTTTTCAGTAGTGTGGACATGATATACCGTGTCCCCACCAATTTGTCTTGACCAATAGCTGCATTTCAAGTTCCCCTGTATTGAACTTTGGCGCAGTTTGATCCAGCATTGTGCAAATGACATGCAGCAGTTCTCATTTTATTGTATTGTTTCCACAGTTGTTAAATATAGGACGGAAATCGCATTTGCGGCAGTCTATATTTGTTTTCTGGGAGAGGACCCCAGACCCATCGTATATACAAAAGTCTACTTGGATTATTTGACCCCTGATTTTCTTTCTGCAGACGCCCATGTATTTCTCCAAACCAAATTTCTAAGCCATGAGATCTAAAACTTAAGGAGGTTTAGGAGCATCATTAGGTCTGGGAAGTGTTATTTCCGGCGATCTGGGAGGTATATTTGCCCAAAATATCGTACGCTACGCGCGAACCCGTGGTCGCGCTCCGCTTAGATAGTATCAGAGAGCATACACGCGTCCCCACCATTATCCAATACTGATCTGCGCCCATGCTCAAAACTGTCGATGTGTGTATAGTGTTCGGTTTTGGAAATATCTGGTATATTTTTATTTCCATCAACGAAATGTTTTAATTGCGGTCTGAATTTTCGAAAATTCCCTAACCAACATTCTTCATCATACTTCATCATACTCGTGCAGTTTTGACCCGTCTGTTAGGGTTTGAAGGAGGTTTTTTCTATATCGGTTGTCCATAGATGATATTTTGTGCAACATTATGGGTATGTTTTGAAGTGAATTTATTCACGAGAATTGTGAATTTTCAAATTCTGAACAGTGGGGCTGACGGATACTGTGGGCCGCGATGAAGAATCACCTACAAAAGCAATGATCCACAGGATATGTGATGAAGTCGAACATGATGTGTGACTGGTGACAATCTTCAAAAAGGTTATAGATGAGAAAAAAGGGTATTTGGAAATACTTGGTTCTCAGGCAAAAGTGTACATATGGTTGGTCAGTTTCAAGCCCGAGAAGTGCCATTTCCGGTGATCTGGGGGTACCAAAACCAGAAATTTGCTTGTACGCTGCGCGCCAACCAATGGTGGCACTCCGCGTAGAAAGTAATACGCGCCCCCCGGGTTGGAAAATCCTGCATACGCCCCTGGTTAAATGCAGCTTTTCAAGGCCTGGGCAGTGCCATTTACTGCAATCTGGGAGGCAATATTTGCCAAAAGATTCTTGTGCACTTCGCGCCAACTTATGGTGGCGCTCCACTTAGATAGTGAGCCAGCAGTTATGACTTTTTATTTCATCAATGGCCTGCAACCCCCCCACTTCTGACAAGAAATCTCCGCCACTGATCTGAGTTGATACATATTGGTGTATATACAATATGATAAATGATATGTAGGTCATAAGGTCAGCGGATAGACCAACGGGTGGTTTCGAAGAACCCTGGGAAGACCACATCAGAATATACAAACTTTATCAATATATACTACAGTATAGGTGTGTATTTTGTTTTTTAAATCATGTTATGTAACTTACCATGTAGATACAACTAATCACAACAACAATGTGGCACAACCATTTTAACAGATTGTTAAAAACAGATGATGATGCCAGAAATAAAAGTATGAGTTCATGTGTATAAGAATTTGGAATTTTGGAAGCTAGTCAAGTTTTGAGGAAGATCCCAGATAACATCATGCTAGCGGTCCACCGGCGGCCCGCCAGCTGCACCACTGGCGGTCCACCGGCGGGGAAAGCCGGCGGAACGCCAGAGATTTGGCCGGCTTTAATCCGGCGGTCCGCCGGCGACAACGCCAGAAGACCGCCGGAGAAACGCCAGCGTACCGCCGGTGTACCGCCAGTGTTTCACAAGCAGACCGCCGAAGAAACGCCAGCGTACCGCCGGTGTTCCACCAGTAGACCGCCAAAGAAACGCCGGTGAACCGCCAAAGAAACGCCAGCGTTCCGCCGGTGTACCGCCAGTGTTCCACCGGCAGACCGCCGAAGAAACTCCAGCGTACCGCCGGTGTTCCACCAGTAGACCGCCAAAGAAACGCCAGTGTACCGCCGAAGAAACGCCAGCGTACCGTCAGTGTTCCACCAGCAGACCGCCGAAGAAACGCCAGCGTACCGTCAGTGTTCCACCAGCAGACCGCCGAAGAAACGCCAGCGTACCGCCGGTGTTCCACCAGTAGACCGCCAAAGAAACGCCAGTGTACCGCCGAAGAAACGCCAGCGTACCGTCAGTGTTCCACCAGCAGACCGCCGAAGAAACGCCAGTGTACCGCCGGTGTTCTACCAGCACACCGCCGGAGAAACGCAAGCTTACCACCGAAGTACCGCTGAATTTCTGTCAGAGAGAGCCACTGGCTATCCACTAGCTAATATCCAGTGTTCTGGCGACCTGCTAGCCCAAATCTGGTATTCCGCCAGCAACCCGCTAGGCAGAGATCTTCACATGAATTGCTAACCAAATATCTGTTTTCCGGCAGAAAACTGTTTGGGGTGTACTACTAGAACAGAGCTATTGGTCTACCTGCAGATTTTACTGAATTACACATGCGGTTACATATGAAGAAATAATGACGAACACAGTGAAATAAGTTGCTATCATTTTATTACGCCTATAAATTACAAAGCGAGAAAATGAGTTCCAGCGTTAAATATTGCAACAGCACTAAAGAAATTCACTCGTCAACTGTTTGTGGTGTAGTCCGAGATTTTCGCCCTCCCTCACAATCAGATGCATCCTTCAGAAATCTCACCACCGCCGCCTGAATATCAGTTGAAGTCGATTGTGCAGTTCCTCCGTACAGCTTCTGTTAATACAAAACACATTACACAAAACATTACATAAAAGACTGCATTCTACACAAGCAATAAAATGAAGCCAATAATGGGTTACCCGATACTCATAGCTAGAACAGTTATTACTGTTCATGTTCCACAACCATGCATCAGTTACTACTGTACTGTGCTCGTAACACAGTAACATGTGTTACAGGTGGCACGTGGCAAGTTTTTTGTAAATGCAAATTTAAAAAAAAAAAATAATTTTAAATTATAAAATTTTAAACATTAAAATTACTGCAAATTTTCACCTGTCTGACTCTTAGTTCAACGTGTCACAGCTTTTTGATAATTACTGTGCCAACTGTAACACTAGCTATGAGTATCGGCTGGGGTCTCACATTTGGTTAAACTACATTATTCACATTTTCACACATTTACCATTTTTTCAGTGATATACGAAATATTTCCTTTGCCTTTGACAGTCACCTTCTTTCATTTTATACTGAACACATGCATTACTGTTGCAAATCCAGGTCCCATCAATTGTGAAAGAAAGTGACAATGGACTGGTCAATAAAATCATATGGTGAATTAACTTTAAAATCAATGCTGAATGCTGCTTTTCAACTGCATCTGAAACAACACATCTTACATCAACATATATTTGTAGTAACTTTTTTAAATGACCAGAATTCAATGTATATTAAAGCAAGAATTCTCGTTGAAGGGGTGTTGCATTGAAAGGTTGGCCGATCCATGAGTCAAATGCACAACCCCTTCCCCACAACTCGAGGTTCTCTTCACTGTTGCTGAAAACAAAAATGACACTTATAAACTCACTTTCAATTATGTATTTCATACATGTAGCTTCGCAAAGGCTGTTTTCCCAGTGGTACATGTCCAGTTCAGTGTGGTAGCAACTGCATTTGCCAATACATCACCCAGGATTCTTTAAACGCACTCCTTCAACGTGTTGCCACCAAGAATTGATAGTCTTTTCTTCTTGAAACAACAAAAAGAAAGAAAAGTTAATCAGAAACCATTCAATAATTATTATACAAACAGAAATATTCAAGTAATTCTATTTCATCCCACACTTTGTCATCTTTTGCTAATTTCTTATCAATATTTTAAGAGGAACTAGCAATGCAGTGCTGCAATGTTCCTTTCTGAGTCCAGTCAAAAACAAGATTGATTTAACAGCCCACTTTTGTAGAATGCACCGCAATGTAAAATCATTTCTGGCCAAACTCTTGTTACCTAAATGCTTTCATGTCTGTTACTACCTTAGAGTCTTAATTGTCTCCCAGGAAATGGAAATTAGCCCCTCAGGAAATATTTTATTTTGTACAGACCACTGACACAATAAAACCTGACTTGGCTTCAAATTTATAATGATAAACTAACATTACACTCTGGAAAACTGTTTTCTGATTACTTTCCTTACACTTTTAAACTGACTTACCAAATATCTTTCCAAAGCCTTGTTTGTTTCAATAGAGTCATCCAGGTTATTAAATTCCTCCAAAGATCCCACAGGAATAGTAATGCGCTGGCTTCTAACTTAGTTCCTGAAAATCCTGATCTGGAAAAATTGATAAATTGTGATTAAATCTGCTGACTCCATCTTCCTCAAAAAACAACAACAACAGCATACTTTGGTGTTTGCATACTGCAAATTAAAGTTAACAGTAAATAAGTTCACAACAACATATTGTGCAGGAGAGGAATGGCTATCTGTCGCTCCTTTATATACTTAGAATCCTTTCACTATTAACTTCAACTGTGTCATCATGCAGCTCGAAGTTGTTATCATTATTGCATGTTTCTTGTAAAATAGTATTGACATGCCCATCAACCTCATTTTGTATTTTCCTTGTTTAGTTCGCCAGGGATTTCACATCAGTCATTTTTTTCCCTGTTAATCTACTGCAAAAAAGAACCAAAAACAACAACCTCTCTTCATTCTGTATCCATTACTTACAATGGGCATCACCCCTTCAATTATTATTATTTTTTTGGGAGAACTTTCTACAGTGTCCCTATATAAGGTCAAATTTACATCATCAAATACAGACAAATCATGTTATTTGTTACTTTGTCTGCAGAGCTTTTCAAACAGAATAACAACTGGTAATTACCCTCCTGCTTGCCCAAAGTTGTATCTACTTTCATTGCCATTTAATTCACCTGGGAATACAATAGAGGGGCAAATTGAACCTAAACTACCTCCACTAACTATGCTTTCAATGATTTATTGCCAAGGAATTTAAACAATTCTCCCCACAACACTGTAAACTTTTAACCCTTTAAAGTAACTTTCCATAGAGTTAAATAGTGGCATGCAATACAGACATAGCATAGAGGCAGTTCAGCTATTGGGCAAATAAACTTTACTTTAAGTGAGGATCACTTCAATGTAGGCAGTTATTTTCTTGGAAATCATGCGCAGAATGATTCACCAGAAACTGAGCACATGGAATAGACCCAATGCAAATATTTCAAATTGACAGTAGCCAAGACAAAAAGCAACAAAATGAGATAAGGCAGCCACAATTTTTTTAGAAGAGGAGAGGCTAGATATGAAATATTTTTCATTATCGTGTTGGTTGGTATCACCAAGGGCGTATGAACCGGGGGGCTGGGGGTGCCAGCCCCCCAGTGAAAAATGTGGAGGGGCGGAAGTATCATTCCGCCCCCCCCCCCCCCCCGCTTCGCAAGTCAGAAAACCCCTTTTTCATTTCGAAATAAGAAAAAAAATCTCATTTGGAGCACCAAATTGCATCTAAGGCCAGGTGAAAATACAAAATTAAGTTTATCACTATACTCCACAGGAGTACTCATAAACTATGATCACGATGATCTATTGTTCTCCAAAATGCTTAATTTGTCACATAAACTTTGAAGCCTAAGCACTAAACATGAAATCCAAAAAGATTTAACCACCAACCCATTCCTGATATTTAAAAACAACCATACTTATATTATTATTAATAAGGTTTTAACATTGAGTCTTTACCTTCTTAACTAGGCCTAGGGGCCTAGCTATAA
Organism: Apostichopus japonicus; assembly: GCF_037975245.1. Lineage (NCBI taxonomy): Eukaryota > Metazoa > Echinodermata > Holothuroidea > Aspidochirotida > Stichopodidae > Apostichopus > Apostichopus japonicus. The sequence goes on from NC_092579.1 coordinate 16,704,767, forward strand.
ACAAATAAAACATTACATTATTTCTTTAAAGTTATGGATGACCATGATTTGTCAATACTGTAACATACCAAATGATTTAAAACTAGGCCTAGGCCCCTAGTACTAGTGTACTACTACTACTACTACTAGTAACTAGTAGGCTACTAGTATAGTAATATATATTTCAGAATATGATATTTAAAATTAGGGGGAAGCCTTCCATAGTCACCTAGTAATATTTACAGTATTAACCTTCTGCAGATAACAGTTTTCTTCTAATACAGTCAGCAAACAAATGTTTCGGCATAACATTGCATAACCTAGCTATTATACAAACAACGGTCATTAGTTTACCTTTATGTGTGATCGTTATTGCTCAGCCTAACACAATGTGTAATTCATACACCGCGAAAGGCTTCTCATTAAGCGATACATTCTAGCCTAACGCTAGATTACGTCTAAGTTTATTTAAAAAATAGTCACTTCAAATACTTGCGAAATCAATTATGTACAACTGTCAACCCTTAGTAAGAAAAAACAGGTACATACCTCTTACGCAAATTTGTATCTGCAGACTGCAAGTACTTTCAAAAGAATAGATCAGGATATCCAACATCGAAAGAGTTGTAACGGATTACGAAAGCGACCGCTTTTCAAACTAGCTGCTATATCTGAGGACACTGAGCATTGCGGTTTAGCGATTGGATGCCAGTTATACTAGGCTCGTTCGATCAGTGAAAAATGTTTTCTGAACTGTTTGCTCTCAACTACGCTAAATTGTTGATTAATAAATACTTCTTGGGATGGTTGAAATTTATTAAAGTATTTGGATATCGCTTATAACGTTATTGCTCAATATTTATTTCAGAATTTGAATTTGTTGAAAATATTATTCTGTAAGTGTTCCTGTGGTTAAGGGTATTACCCGCCCATTTTGCCCAAATGCTTGCCAACATTTCTTCATGTGGTATCCGTCAGACTCGTTCGATCAGTATTTTTTTCCCCTTCAAATATTATGTATGTAGTGTATGATAATATATATTACATTGGATGGTAAGCAAAATTTAACTACTTTGAGTTAGCTCAATCTTTAATTACCTTATAGTTATTGGCGAATATAGGTTTTAGGAAAATATTATTCTGTTAATTGTGCCAGTGTGGTAAGGTAACTTCCCGCCAATTCTGCACAAAAGCTATCCAATATTTCCTCCGGCGGTACTGCTGTCGGCATTCCGCTGGACTTACAAGCCAGCTGTAATATCTATCGGTCCGTCAGCGGACCACCAGCCGTTGCCTAATAACGTATTAGCCCATGCAGCCGCACCTAAACCTGGCCTATACTAATGTACACAAAATCCAAGTATTCTTAATTTTTCTCTCCACAGGAACAAATATATACAAAAAGCACAGGTAAAATAGTTTAATAGAAACTCATCTTTAACTAAACTTTCACATAGAGACTTAAGATTTTGGACAGACCCGATGGTCAATGTGTATGTGAGCTTGTGTAAATTGCTGAGTGACTTTCATAACATAATATTTGTGGGAAATTTTCTACGGCGTTACGCTGTCGGAATTCTGCTAGGTTTTTCCAAGCAACAATGTCTATCGGTCCATTGGCGGACCTCCAGCGTGTAACCACCGGCTTTTTTACGACGTCGATACGCTGTTGGTCCGCTGTCGGCAATACGCTGGGTTTTTCCAAGCAGCAATGTCTATCGGTCCGTTGGCGGACCTCCAGCGTGTAACCGCCGGCTTTTTTACGACGTCGATACGCTGTTGGTCCGCTGTCGGCAATACGCTGGGTTTTTCCAAGCAGCAATGTCTATCGGTCCGTTGGTGGACCTCCAGCGTTTTACCGCCAGCGTTTTTACGCCAGCGGACCGCCAGTGTGATGCGTACTGGGATGGTAACGAAGCTCTTAAAGAGCAATGGCGTGCCGTTATAACGATTCCTCGTTCTGATAAACAGACTTTGCACAACTTCGTAGATATAATCCCTCCGTATCAAAGTGTAAATTTTGTAAACCAGTATACAATGACGAAGCAGGCTTTGGGATTTGAGCTGGTTTCCAATAACCTTTTTTGTTGGAATTTTAAAAAACAAGTTTTGGAATGAATATCTTTCTTTCTTTCCCAAAAAACCCCTCAAAAGCACCAATTTTTTTCCAATTCTTTGTGCAGATGATTGCATTTTTTGAGAACAAATAATTCATAACAATCAACCGCAAAGTACAAGGTTAACAACACTCCTGTTACAAAGATTTCCATCCTGAAAGCAGTCAATGATGCGTTTCCAATATTTCCTGTGATTTGATTGCAAGGCTAAAAGTACCTTGACATGATTGTCTGCAAACATTCTTGCATCTATTGTGCTCAATGAACACAATGTATTTTAATTAAATAAGAATAATAATAATATTAACAATACTTATTTCTATAGCGCATTATACCGACGTTACCAATGCAACTAACAGTAACGTTTCTGTCCCCTGTTAGTTAGTAACACAATAAACACTTGAAACCCGATTTTGAAATGGACACCGATAATTGATGACATTTTAGTAATTGTCGACAAATAAGTTTGGAAAACAACTTAAACACGTCCCATAGCGTGACATTCTGTAACCATAGTGATTTCCGCTTCAGATGTTTCTTTCAGTTCAAGGCACATCAATGAATCTACGTTGAAAAATCCAGTAAGTTATAATGACCACTGCCTATTACAAGTCACCCAGCGGCGAGCTGAAATGAAAGCCCTTATATTGTTAATGGCTAAACTATAGGCGCAGCTCTAGATCTGGTAAACTGTTGCTGGTTAACTATTAAATTTTAAATTCCGGGATGAGCTTCCGAATGAAAGTAAACAAGCCAAATCGTGTATAATTCTTAATGCCAAAGGCCTTTCCTTATTGCCAAATACTCATTAAGTTATATGTATCCTCTAGGACCACGTCACATGACTTCCAGATTATGTAGGGGTCGTACCACTTATGACTTACACACTAAACACGTTACTTCCAATGCCCTCCAAAGCATATATAGAAGTTTTCAACTAGTATATTCTACCCACCACATGATAGCTGTCATGGCACTTGTAAGTTGCCTTAGCATGACAATTTAGATTTTGAGCTAAGAGAGGCGAAAGGTTAGCATACTGAACCCAATGCCTTCCGTCTGCTAGCTCGGAGAAATATCAACAATTAACCAAAGCATTTCTTAAATGGTTTGTAGCACCTTCAATCCTCCTTATTTCACACCCTCTGTAATTTAATTTATGATATTTTACATACAGCAGAAAAGTAATGATCGTGAATGATAATATGCTAAAACAAGTATTACGTTAGGTCCTTTGAGCTCTTTTCCCCCGACACCTGTAAATTTCTATGTGAATAGAATTACAGTACCATTTGGCGTTCCATGAAATAGACCATGGTCGTTGACCAGCGTTTGGACACCCTCGGTATACTATGCGAATTAATACGCGGATATATTTGGGCCATATGATTGGCTAATAATATATACGCGTATATATTCCAATTAATACGCGTATAAATTACGATTAATACGCTGATATATTATGCAGTGTTTGTCCCACATGGCTTGCCATATACGTACACGATAAAAGGGAAATTACCGACAAGAAGGTGACCACAAACAAATACAGATAATATGCTGCTTAGTCAGCTACTTCATGGGTATATTGGCATTCATTACATGTACAGCTCATAAATGTACAAATGACTAAGTCAGCTCTTTAATTATTAATGAATTATTCAGAAGCGCTTGAGCTGACAAAACTTTTGCAAGATCTCCTCGAACCCTTAGCAAATCCTTTACACGGTACGTTACTGTTGAACAAAATTCGTACAACTTTGCCTCATGACTTAGGCTTAATCAAACTTAATTAAAGGCTTAGTCAAACTTAGGCCTACCAACGTTAGTACTAGTAGTACGAGGCCTACTAATACTAGTAAGTACTACTAAGGTACTGTAGTACAGTCCTAGGTCTAGTAGTACTACTGGAACTACTAGTTATTACTGTACTAGTAGTATAGTCAGTATTGCGAAGTTCGCCATACTGCGAAGTTCGGGCACCCTAAGAAATACACGATTTTCACCATGAAAACCTACAGGAAGAGCCAAATTTCACCAAAAAGTACGAAGCTACAGTTATTTTCTCTCCAAAATGACCCGTGTGCAAGAAATTACTTACATATTTGTCAATAAAATGACGAAGATCTATGAAGTCTGTTATAATTACTGAAAGAGCAACAGCGCCACCAATTTTTACCAGCGCCACACTGTAGGTTGCGTGGCCGAAATTCGCAATACTCTAGCAAGAAATACCAGTTCCACAATCACGAAGAATCTTCTTGGAAAACAACGTGAAAACAGTTTGCAGGAAAGAAAGTTTGGCCGTGTATCGTACTATAACAAAATTCTCCCACCATATGAAGTATATTTTCAAATGATTTATACCAGAAGATTTAGTTTTGGGGTGTTTTAAGTCTTAAGTGGGCGAACTTCGAAGTCACCATCCTAGTGGTAATAGTACTTGTAGTTCTACTAATAGCTTAGCATACCTCCCACTCCTCTATCGAAGCACTGTGTACAGTGTAGGCCTAACGAGGTTGCATCTTAGTTCTTCTCTGATGTAGGGAGGTTTAGCCTAGGCCCAGAAAGCCTTAAAAGGATTGTCTGGTGGCCCAAAGAAGTTACCTTAAAAAATAGTAAATAATTTTCCAAACATGTTGTCAAAGTATGAGAACGCTAATATTGCGTTTGACAGAGAAACGATTTTTTAATCGTTAAGGATAGACATTTCAAATATGATTTGAACAGTACAAAACGTGACGTCAGCTATGCTATTGCAGATTGCGACATAACCCACCCTCCGCACAGTACCTATACGGTAATCAAAACAAAAACCGCGTTTGTATACAGATAAATTTCTTCCTTAATTTCCGGTGAAATTTCTTAGAAATTAGATATGTTTTCAAAAACTCCTTAAGCCGCCATGTACTAGATCGGTGGTTCCGTGGTCTTTGTGTAACACAAGGTAAATTTTAACAGCGAACTCTTCATTGTTTAGGCTATACATTGCACTATCCAGCTCCAACGAGAAGAATGTTCGCATACAGGCTATACTCAAACGTTGACAATCGGACAGTTCTGCGAAGCCTAAGCTTCTTAGTGCTACATTCTGCTCTGACAACGATTCCGATAAATTTCTTCCATATTTACCGGTGAAATTTCCTATAAATTAGATATGATTTAAAAAACTCCTTAAGCCGCCATATATGTAGTAGATCAGTGGTTTCGTTTTTTTTTCTGTAACACAAGATAAGTTTTAACAGCAGACTCTTCGTTGTTTATACATCGCGCTATCCAGCTCCAGCGCGAAGAATGTTAGCGCGTGTAGGCTACTCTAACGTTTACAATCGGACAGTTCTGCGAAGCCTTAGCTTCTCGGTGTTACATTCTGCTCTGAAAACGATTCCGCCAAGTTTCATCTTTCGGTGTAACAAATACTTTTCAAGTTTCCTTTTACTGTTAATTTGATCCGTGAATTTTATTTCAGCGATTTCGTAGAACAGTTTATGAACTGTGGTTTGAGTGTGAGTGTATTATGTGCAACGTCATACAAGTACACCATCTGGGAATCGTAGGATATACGTTCGCGAGTATGTACGTTATATTAGGCAATCCAATGTGCTTACACGTGAGAGTGTATTTGTTGCGGAAATGGGAGTGCTATCTTCAATTCGCCTGTTTTGCCTATCTGCAAGCACTACGTCAATCACCATATTGAAGCGTTCGAACAAACGGTACTTTTGGTGAGAAACTGGTGAATTTGAAAACCAGATTTCTACAAGAAGAAAACTTCGAATGGGGACAATTTTTACATGGTTAGAAAGAGAAAAATAATAACTACAAGGACAATGTATCAAAATCTTCCACCAGACAATTCCTTTAATAGTTCCACTTGTGTCGGAAGGACAAGCCTAGTAATCGCTTCTAAGTCAGTAGGTACTAATCCCAACAGGTGTAAAAGTAAATACCGTAGGCCTGGACAATGTCCTGGCTGGACATTCCAGGAGGATGTGTCTGGCCGGAGATCATTAAGACTACCCAGATGTTACGTCCTGCTGGAAAAATAAACTTACTAGGCCTAACCTCATTTCCCACGTAGGTCTCAGTTAATTTTGTCCCCCAGGAAAATTTGTCTGCCCCTACTTTATAAATCATGTTGGTCTGTCGAAACCAACTTAATAATATCATGAGGACAGGTGCAAGTTATATATGGTAGCTAGTGTACAGTAAATTCCCATCTCCCGAACTTCGCATACTGTGTTATACTTATACATATTGTAATGCTTGCGGATTCAACAAAGCTACAACACAGTGTGTGTAACCAGAAATGTGGGGAGTGTTCAGGTCAAGTTCCTCGGTTTAATATTCAATTGTAACACAGCCAGGAGATAGGCAGCAACAACTTTAAAACAGTTAATCTTAGAAATAAACTGTTAAACCTGACGACCAACTAAATCATATTGACAGTACTCAAGAGTGACATACTTGATCACATACATACAAAACAATGTTAAACTATACTATCATGCTATTTTCAGTTACATGTTACTTTTGTTTTTAGCAGAATCTGCTCAAACCATCAATAACACCACATATAGCTGAAGGATAGGACTCATCCACTGGTGGTCATCACTAACTATTCTTTCAAAGAATACAAATGCCCATGTTACTGATCGTAAACAATGATCATAATCGGTAAACAAACCGACCCTTCTTTTACAAGGAAAACGATAAGCTTGAGTGTTTTTGGAGTAAAATCTTTTACAAATAGTAAAACAAATGGATTTGAGTTCTGACTGAACTAGACTCTGAATAAGTTCAGACAAGTTGATATAATATAGACCTACCTACAGTATGTCGATAGCATTTCGATCACTTTTGATAATTAACTTTTAAACTGTTAGCGAAATGAAACAGATTCTTCCATGCGTTGAATTACTACAGTATGTGTAGTCTCCTTGAACTACATTTCAGGCTTTCATGATAAGTTTTGAAATTGTCACTTGCCCTCCCCCACACCCTACCCCAGTTTATACTAATAACATAGCCATGTTTACTCAAAGGCCATATTGGCTGAGTTAAGTATGTACAGTACACTAGAACCATAATCAGAAGGCTTGATATTGAAGTGTTTGGTCATAAAATTAATAAATAATAACTTGTATGTAGAAATTATGCAATGTACTGTAAAATTACAACACACTAGAATTGTAAGAATGATAGGCTTACTGTGGATGTCACATCATATAATGGTTAGGGGGTATGTAGCACCAGTACAAATGCCTTAATTTAACCTTAGATCGGGTCAATAGCTATGAGCACCATCCTTTATTTAACTGATGATCTGTTAATTAAGCATCAGTGTTATATTGTGTCTTCAGGCATAATTGTCTTTCTAAATTCTGAACATTTGGGTATTATTAATGGTAACTATTTAAGCTGCACATGGCCTTCTTAAAAATCATTCCTTAAACATCATTTGCTATTCAGATTCTTTGTTTCATTTTCTTAGACTTTGTTGAGAAGTTTGTACAGTCTACTGTACTACATTGTGGTGTCAGGAGTTTGCTGAAAAATTAAATTAATCTAACGACTGTCTCGAGTATGAACGGCAACGCTGAAGTCAACGAACGATTACGAGAGGCAGCAGCTCTCGGGAATGAAGATCTCATACAAGAGCTTGTTAAACAAGGAGCCGATGTTAACTCAAGAAATCACATGAATGGATGGTAAGTAGATAACATGAATGGATGGTAAGGAGATATCAAGATGCACTAACATATACTGTTTATAATAAAGTTGTGTGGTTGGCGTCTATCTTGGCGCAGAGTGCTCTATGTCCGGTGGACAGAGTGAAATATATGTTGAGACTAGTAGACTAGTGAGAATAGTAGGCATTGTACATAGGTAAATTCCAAGGGATGTTCTAGTACCGGCTGGTGTTCAATGAACGTAATAAAATGTGCTGCTGCCAGACGGTTTAGAACTGCATCTCTAGATCATCAATACCATGTTGTCTCATATGACATATGTTTTAGACATGTTATGGCAAAAATATTCCAATATAAAGTGTTCCATTTTGGTTGATCATATTGAATGTGTCTGGCAACAGCAGCAGAGTGAAAATGATGCCATTGTGGTATTTGAGCTGTAAATGACATTTATTTTGCTTGAAAAGTATATGTTATCATTCCAATTACTTTATTAAAGGCAATCAAAAAGGGTGTTGGGCTACAAAGTGAAGCAAAGAAAAAGGCTTGCATTGATTACTGTGCTTTACTTTTTTTGGTTCTACTGTATGACTGACTCCCATCAAAATTACTTTATTTTCCAATTAAATTGTAAAAATTTGCAAATTGATACAGTTTTTATTGTTTGGCAATTAATGTTAAGAAATTTGTGCTCATTAGAAGTACAAAAACTAGACAGAATTGCACACTGCATTGCTTTAAACTAACACCACAACCTGAATTACCTGCAGTATGTACTTGTACATACATGTATTAAAGGGACTAAGTGTCCATTATTAATATGTCCAGCGATGTTAGATTCTTAGTGCATGTACAGTATGGATTCTAAAGCAGAATTGGCTAGATCATCATGATACAGACTTTCTAAAGTACAGTACTAAGTACACATTATGAACACCATACCAAAAGGCTAAGGTGCTGTAATATGATCATCATTTTGCATTACTAGTGTAGCCAACTGTAGTCTGCAGAACCCATCCATTACCAGTGATACTGTACATGTTTGCAGTCAGTTGTTAATGGATTTTGAAGTGGGTAGACCATCAATAATGCACCAGCTTTTGCCTTGTTTGAATACATTTACATATATTATCTGGAGAGACCCATTTTTAGCGGCAGGTTCATGAAAGATTAAAAGTATAGTCCGGTCTTGTGAATAGTCGTTTTCTCTGCTGTGTAATGATGATGAACCAACCGCATGGAAGCGAAAATATATACCGTACTGTACTACAAACAAGCTTAACAGGAGTTGGGGGGGGGGGGAGTGCCAGAAGGGATGTGCCAGGGGGCTACAGCCCTTGACTCACAATTCATGGTCAATTTGATTGAGGGCCTTGGTTAACTGAATATTTGATAACGAGTAAGTGAATATTTTATATCGAGTGACACAAAGATATTTTCTACTTCTTTTTCATCTATGAAATTTCAGAAGTTGAATTAAAGGAAAAAGCTAGTGGGAATTATAATTCTAAAAGCAAACTAGAGGGGTTTTTTTTGTGCCCTGACATTCTTGAAGCAAGTGACTAAAAATGTGAAATTCTAAGCCTGGGTTTGAAAACATTGGCTCTACTTTAAGATTTATAAAGTCTAAAATGTTCAGACAAGTACTAAGACTGTATCACATTACCGACAAATGCTATCAAACTGTATGTGTACTAGATTGTTAGTGTGTACGCACTGTGAACTAGTACATGATCGTAGTACACTGCAAGTGCTGTATTATTGGCCATAGCCTGAAGCTGAAGTCTGTATGACATCCAGGCATACAGGTTTAATCAAATCATGTAGTTGGTTTCCAGATGGAAGTTATCTGCAAACAACTGGAACTTTATGCATGTATTCAGGCCTGGAAGTTTAATACCACAGTCATGTTGCAAGTCTGTCTGTTTCCAAACATGGGCTTTACTGATATAAAGTAATTCACCTACTAGAAAAAATCATAGAAATCCATTCTTTCTTACTGTACATCAAATACTCTTTGATCAAAGGTTTGTCAACTCTGGGTTTAACTACCTGTACCTGTATAATTGTGTTTCAGAGCTAAAGGCAGCCAGGCCTACACATGCTATACCCTTTTAAAGCATGTGTTTTATATCCTTACAACTTAATTACAGTAATTGACTTTGTATCTGCAGGCACCCACTGTACTGTACTGTATAATAACTATAATAATAACCATGGATGTCAAATAATTAAATAAGTTGTAAGTAATTGTAAGGTCATAATTTAGCTAAATTGCCCCTTTTTTTAGAGAGCTACTGTACTGTAGTCGTATTGTAATGGGATATTTACTAAGTACTGTATATATTAAACTTGTTTAAATATATGAAAATATATTGAAGTCTTTCATGGCATGAAACAATTAATTATATCCTCTATGAGATCTGCTTCAACTTAAATCATCCAGCATCTACAGTCTGTGATGTGCAACATTTATATTACATACAGGTGTTTAAAGTACGAGTTAACCTACTGGTACTGTACTGTTCTTTAGTGTACTGTACTGTACTATACTATACTATACTATACTATACTATACTATACTATACTATACTGTACTGTACTGTACTGTAGCTGCATTGTAAATACTACATAAATACCGTACTGTACATTTGTGAACAACAATTTTGAATTTAGAATTTAAAATATGTTGCGTCACACACAGGTACAGTAACTGTCTATACAGTATATACTGTTCCTACACTATTTTATTTTTATTATCTAATATTATTATTAGTTTTTTTTATATTTCATATTATCGTTTTTATCAATAGGACTTCGCTCCATTGGGCTTGCAGAAGAAACCATCCACATGCTGTACAACTTCTGGTTCAACTCGGTGCTGATCCTAGTCTACCAAATGACAAAGATGAGTTGCCAAATCAACTCACAGCAGTTGAAGCCATCCATGATGTCTTGGGTAAGAAACAAACTTACAAGTGTAGATTCTCAAAATAAAATAAAACTGTTAGCAAACTGCTTATCCACTAGAGAGCCTGTGAAATAGAATGTATAAAAGTAAGTTGGCCTGACGTTTCGATCCTAGCAGGATCTTCTTCTGGTTTTTTAGTCCCTTCTGTTACTGTACTGTTACTTGTCATTTAGCCTCTGAAGAAGATCCTGCTAGGATCAAAACGTCAGGCCAACTTACTTTTATACAAGTGTAGATTCTGACACATGTTACAATGTATCGTAATGTGTGTTTCTGACCTGTGGAAAACCTGTGACAATCCAACTCAAGAAAAGACCAAACATATATCTTTGAATATTCTGTCCTTTCTACAGGCTTGATCATACCTTTTCACATGTTGGATTTCTTGTAACTAGTTGTCACAGATATCTATGTCAACCATGTTTTCTGGGGTTTCCAAAGTGGCACAATTTCCAATGAAAAACATGTGTCAATGTGTGAGGACCCTCAAAGGGTGAAAAGTTGCACAATATGTTTGCCAAATATCACAACTTTTCATGTAAAATCCCTTGAGTTTTCAGGGGTAAATCACAGGTTTCCACCTGCTTTTTGGACATGCACCACAGGTTTTATTTTTTGATAGAGGCATGTGTTGGGCGGGGGGGGGGGGGAGGGGGGGAATTCTTTTCACTTATCCTAGATGTCAGTAGACCTGTAACTTGATATAACAGAACAAGTTTTAGTTTTATACAGAGTACTATCAATGGAGATTGTTACATCTATGCATACATATTTGGTGACATGCTTTAAGTAATCTGAAGTCCATGAATACATGTATAATGAGTGATTGATCCATGATTTTACACCTCCACAAATTGATTTCGGGGTTCAGAAGTAATATCCTGTTCGCTGGCCTGATTTTAATTCAGCCTAGTTTGATCCCGATCTAGCTAATTTTTTTGTTTAAAATGAGCCTTTCTTTTTTGGCATGTATATTCTGTAATTATAGTTTAATCAGGACTGTGCTATTGAATTATTTTAGTATTCTCCATTGCTGCCATCTATTAGGGATTCTAGGTCAAACATAAGGTGTTTTACTTTAAATGGATTTTTCCACCCTCTGAAATGTCATACAGTGCAGAAATCGTACAGTGTGAGTCAAGGACTATAGTTATTCCACATACCACGAAAACCTAACAAATAACACAATCTGCTCGTTAGATCAAGGTTAGAATTAGCATGTACAGTACAGTACTGCATTATTGTGATACAGGTCAGTATATAATGAATGATAACCTATTTTAATGGGTAAAGGACTAGTCATTCCACATACAATGTATCATGAAAACAGTTGACACATTCAGCTTGTTTAAAATCAGACTGTGATACATGGATGATGACAGGAGTCACAACACAAACCTGATATATGTATCTTATTGTAGATATATCCTTAAAACATGATTGATTAGGGATACTTGCCCACATAGCTGTCAAGTGTTACTGTATTAAGAATTTCATCAGCATACAACTTTATGGTAAGAATATTATGATATTTTTTCTCTAAAAAAAAAATGAGTCAAATATGTAACTATCAAGGAAGAAACAATTTCTGCTGAATTGCTGTGATGACATAATTGATTTTGCTGTTGCTAGATCATAGATCTAAGCATTCAAAAAGTTCCACCAAGTTAAGGGGGGGAAAACACAACTCATACCTTTGTAGTACAAACTTTGACCTAAGATGCTGACAAGTTCTCATTTTACATGTATTTAATAAGCAATAAACCTCAGCCACTGGGATATCCCTTTTTGTTTGTTGGAGGGATGCAATCTTGCAAGTTGCATCAGTTTGGTTGAAATCAGTGGAAAAAAAATACTCATTAAACTACCAGCAAGCTATAGCACTAGCTATCAGAAACATTTATGTGGGTCAGGACCATCAGGGACAGAGAGGTTTCACCCAAAACAGTCAGATTTATTATGAAGCCTATTCATTCCAAATATCAATTCAAGGCCAAAGCGTGAAGGTTTTACTGTGACAAATTTGCTGGGCTTTTATATCGTGAAGTTTCAGCCTTGAAAATTTGTTTTATTAGACATGCCAATAACTGATAATATATATATATATTATTTATATTCATTTTCACAAACACATTTTAATTTTCACTATGACATAACACATTTTAAAAATGACTGTCCCTAGAGACAACCTTTTAAGCTAGGATGCCTCTGAAATGGAACAAGATTCTTCTTAGCTGCAAGGTATTGAGATCTGTTCATCACAAAGGTCTCTATCATATAAGCTAAAGATGATAGTTATGTTTAACGATAATAGCTTTTCCTTTACATAAGCAGGCTAATGGCCAAAACTAGCATAAATTATATATAGTTTTTATTAAATTGGAGTTTGTAAAAAAAAAATCTGTAGAACCAAGAAAAGGTTTCATGGGCTAAATTTTTGTTTTCCACTCTATTGATATTCTTTATTTAATATCTAGATCAAGAAGCAAAGTAACAATTTTAGACATAAAAAGTGTTTTGTTTTCTTTCACAGGAAAACCCATGCATCTAGCTGATGCAGTGGAAAGTCTTCCAATTGTTCCCAATTATATCCGCCATCCACAGTTTCCTTATAACAACTCCAAGGAAAACTCAACCCCCTCATCCAATCACATTAACGAGGTACCCAGACATCTGCATGAGTCACACTACGTCCCCACGGAGAATGTCCACACATCGCTCCACCAAACCAGCAGAAATTTAACACCCGATATTTCACCTGGTGAGTATTTTAGCAAGTTTATCAGCAGTGTCTGAGGTTGAACTGAATGAGAGAGAAAGATAGATGATGTATACATTTTATTTTAGATCCTACTTCAAGCAGGAACTTGCGAAGAAGCCAACATTGGCTTATCAAGCCGCAAGCTGACTGAAGTCAGTCTCTTAGACTCATATTTAACATCCATGATTATGAATTGTCAACAACTCTGTAACTGGACGGCATACATTAACAACATACAGCATACATTAAATTACACTGAGCAAACACTCCTAAATGATAACACTACTAAATGATAAATAAACTGTTTAACTACAAGAAAGGGCTGTGGAGGCATTTGAAAATAAAAGTTGGAGAATTGCAGTTTAAGGAAAAGAGTCTGCTATTTTGAATCTAGCAAAAATCTTCTTCAGATTTAGACTGACCATAGTTACATGACAACAGTATATGTTCTTGTTTGAAATTATCTCTTTATCTTCTGTATTCTCTGATATGTGATCAAAATTACTCTTTTAAGAACTCTTTCATTTACAGAGCAACCCTTTTTGTACAGAACGGCGCCTTAGATCCTTTATTGTAGCTTTTCGATAACTTTTGTAACAAATTTTATGGTGTATTAAGTCCTTAATATCTAAAGCATTTGTATGTCTTAAACTGTATGCTTGATGTTCTTTATTGTTATAATTTTTTTTTTTTATTTATAATTTTTTTTTTTTATTTACCAATTTTTTTGTTTTATTTTATTTCTTAATCCTATCTATCAATTTTTAGTAAATTTATAATGTAATAAAGATGAATGATATCTCTATCCAGAAATACTTGTTTAAGAAAGATGAGTTTTAGAGAATTGGAATCCTGACAGTACCGTATCAGTGGTGGTGGGAAGGGGGGGGGGGGGAATTGGAGAATTTGGAAAGGTAAATTAAAAAAATATACATCTCCCATTTTTCCTTCCATCACATAGGATTAGAGCAACATTATATCAAAGGAAGTTAAGCTCACACCCACCCGGGTGAACTTCGTTATAGAGTTAATTTGTGGTATAAACATATAACTACAAGTCTGTCCATGTTTTTTTCGTCCCTCAGAGCTTGTGCTGAAAGTGAGAATCGCTAGAACGAACGACTCAGACTTTATCGAAGTTGAGCTGAAACGTAACGCTTTGACCTATCAGACACTGGTGGAGAAATGCTGCGAGGAGTTGGAAGTCGACGCCAAAGACGTGGTGAAGGTACGGAAGCTCCCGAACACTGTCTTGAGGAAAGACAAGGATGTACAGAGGCTTGAGGATTTTCAGGAGTTGGAGCTGGTGGTTCAGAGGCGGAGCGCTGCAGAGGCGTATCATTTACAGATTCAACAGATGGACCTTGTGTACTAGTCAGACTCCCCCCCCCCCCCTCAAAATAAGTCGATATGTGCCTCGGTGTAAATACTAGTTGTACAAGAGTACCGGTCTTAAGAGAAACATCACATAGTGTATTGGGAACAACTCATGAAGTTATGCTCGGCGTATAGGACATTCTAATAACTGAACAAGTGCACAGTAATTATAATAATGCTTCATAATTTTGAGAGCACATATGTGTATGTTAAAGGGTATATTAAACTAAGATGGGGGGGGGGGGGGAAGCCATAACTTAAAGAGAAAGCCTTGCACTGTTGGTTGTATACAAGATCCATCTAAAATTTTATAGTTTTAAAACAGTTACAAATTGAATCACAAGATATTAATGTTTGATTTCAAGGGAAAATATGTCAACCTATGTCACAGCTGGGAACAATTTTTCAATGACTTAAAAAAGACAAAAGAGGACTAAAAATAGGAAAGAGATTTATATTCATATGATAAACTGTTTATCATCAGAAGTACTTCTTGAAAATAATTACAGATTGCAGTGCGATAGTGAAAATTATCTTCGGTGTTATCCATATACCTTTACAGAAATTGTTTCTTTCATGACCTAAATTCAAAGCACAAATTGAAAGTGATTAGCTGAGCACTAAGAAATCTGTCATTGTCCTGGTCAGGGCACTACTTTGACAACGGGGAGTCCTGCAGTACTTGTGCTCTCGTGTGCTATCGAGTATCTTGACACGGAAGTCAACAGTGCATGTTGGATTCACACTTTCTGGTATATATAATATAATTAACGGAGTGTATAGCCTAGTGGTTAACGCCGGCGTCTCCCAGTCATGAGATCCCCGGTTCGATTCCCCGCCGACAGCAAGGTGTGTCGTCTGGCAAGGGTGTTGTTCAATAACAACTTCCCGACATGGACGTTAAATGGATGTGTGCCGAGAGATTGGCTTCGGTCAGCTTGCGAGTCTATAAGCCTCCATGGCTTCTTTCGCGAGTTCCTGCTTGCGGGAAGATCACATATACATACATACATACATACATACATACATACATTAACAAAAAATGCTGGAAAATGAATATTCATAAAATGATATAATCATAGTAACAGTTGAATATTCAAACATTTATACAGATTGCAGTGTGGTACTAAAATATCTCTCTGTATTTATACAACATATACAGTTCCTCGAGACATCGTCACTCAGATCGCCTACAGCCAATTTCAATCACGGAAAATAAACAACTTATAATTTGCAATAGTCTGTTTTCATAATGGAAAGTATACATTCTCGTGTGCTTTCTAATATCCCCTGACATATGAAAGGGTTTCAATGCACGTAGGTAACACATTTGGTTGTACATGTGACATAATTAAGAAAAGTCCCAAGCTTTATATTTTGTCTATGAATGAATACAATTTTGAAATGTGAAGTTAGACTAATGGAATGACAAGTTTCAACATTGTTAGCGTTTTTAATAATATCTTGCATCCCTTTATGTCGATATTGATAAGGAATACATTTCATTTTTTTTTAGTAGATAATTTTTTTTATTACGTTTGTGATGTAGAGGGATGGCAAACCCCCCCCTTCTCCCCCTCCCTAAAAAAGCAAAAAAATATTCATAATGGGCAGCTGAAATTTGTCAATGACCTTGAATACAAATAGTTATGCGCCAAATTTTTCATTTATATATTTAGTTTGTAAACACTGCAGAAGGGTGCTATGATTGTCATCAAAACTCGCAAAACAACGAAAAAGGGTTTCAATTAGTTGTTGAACATTAAAGAAATGTTCTCCAAAGAGGTGCTTTTACCTCTCCACATGTTTTCAAAACAAACTCCATGTTTGAATGGTGTTTAAATAGTCAAGGGTTATGTAAAGTACATTGCGGTGACCCGCATAACATTCTTAAAGGAGTATACCCTAGTTGAAACCATATTCTGTTAGTGACTTCTGCAAGTCATGAAGTCCAGAGCAACAGGTGGAGGGGGAGGGGGAGGGTGCACCAGCCCCTGTATAACCTCGTTATCAAATCCAATATTGTTTACAAGTTGTTTGACTAATGTGAGCCTTGTCTATGTTACTTTTTGATCAGAATTGGGCTGAATCTCAATTTTAATGTGTTTTATAGCTGGCTGTGGCACTGGGGTGGAGGGGGCCAATGATCATTTTTCCTTGGGAAAAGGGGGGGGGCATATCACCATTATTACTCTTCTTTGTGTTGTACTGGTATGTACTTAAAATTGCTCAAGATTGTACCAACAAAAAACTGTTCAGAACGTAAGCTAGTTTCAGTCAGCAATGTCCGTAGTCCATCCAACATAGCACATTTTGTAAGATCTGGAAAAATATGAAGAAAAAAAAGCAAGATTTCTGTCGGAAAGATTGGATGTGTCTTGTCTTTATGGAACATGCCATGCTTCTTGAAATTAAAACACTCCAATGCTGTTTTTAATGGATCTTGGTTGATTGTACACTATGTGTCATATTGAACAAGGAAGACAAATTTAAGATTTTTTTTTTTCAAAATTTTAGATTTCCATGTCATAAAGGCTACTGTAAAGACAAAAGTCTTAGCAAAAATCTTTTTTTGTTTAAATTTAATGTAATTATATGTTCCTGACGAAGCATTGTTTACTTGGTGAAGATATCTTGTAGAATATGCTAGTTTGATCATTTTTTTTTTTTTTTTTGGCATTAGTTAATGTGAGTAATACATGGTGGGATTGACTTAAAAAAACATTGTTTGGAACTTGAAGACCAATTTTTAAAATGCTGCATCAAGTATGATATGGTTTAAGGTTTCTATGATTTTTTCAGATGGTGATTATGGAAAGATAGGAAAGCAATTCCTGTAAGTTTTTGAGTGTATGTTTTAGGCTTTAACATTGATGAATAAGAGATATGAGATTTTAGATTAACAAAGGCAGGGCTCCAAAACTTGTCACGTATTAAATCGGATAAAATTTGAGTGTTTCATATTCACTGTTTTCACTTTCGAATTTTCATTAGTTATTAATCAGCCATGTCAAACACATTTGTAGGACCTCTTGCGAGGTCGAACAGGGGTTAAATTCCTTTTGTTGTTGACATTTGTGAAAGTGACCTGATGTGTTTTGAAGGGATGTCGACTTCTAATTAAGTGTAGGCATAAACGGGATATTGTTTAGTTAAAACTTTATGACTTTAATTAATGACTACTTATGGTAGTTTTCCCTTCTTGTGATACAATAACAAATTACTCAACTTGAGTTTTTGGCTAAGTCAATAGAAACTAACTTCAATTTCTTTAAAATATTTATTCATTCATTTCATATTTATTTGACTTGTAAATGAAATTTCTTTTAAATTATGGATTTAATCTGAGATACAGATTTGTGACAATAACCAAAGTTCACTTGGGAAGGATATGGGAATAAAAAGAAGGAATGTACAAACCTAGGTCATTTGTTTTGAAAGAGACTTAAATGAGAAAATCTACAAAGTTGACACTCTGTTCCACAAATATATACTGGTGTACCGGCCTTCAAAAGCGTCCAGCCAAATATATTAGACATTTAGAGACATTCGTCTTGCCCATAATTAGATATTAATATACCCTGTGCTACAAAAAAAAATAAAGTCCACAATCAACTGAAATCTCATTTCAAATGTTGATATAAAACTCATTAAGAATTGCAACAACAACATAATTGTTGGTGGACATAATTTTGAGAACTGACCATAATATTTTATTACTCATCATTAAGCTTCAATTAAGGAAATTGGCTTTTATTCTGATGAGTTCCAGCCTTTATTTTGAGTAAATACTTGTTAAATTTGGGTCAATACTCATACCTATTCAACTCAAATTGTTGCGTTGAAGGATTTCCAAAGCCCAGTGAGTGAAGGCAGAATGCAGTTTAAAGAAATTAATGCATCTCCTTGTTTTCATATATTATATGTAAAAAATCAGGATATGAGATGATAGTGGGATAGGGTAGGTTGAAGAGAGGGGGGACGGTGGGGGTGGAGAAAGAGGGGAAATCGATTGTATTGTATAATATCTCTATTTCACTAAGTGTTGCATGTTTTCGTATGTGGGATAAAGGGTCTACTTTTCTTGTGCATATTATAAACTAAGATGTTCGTAATCTTAACCTGTTTAGATTAATTTCCATATTCCAGGTTGTGGAACTTGTGGTGGTTAGGTCATTGGCTGAAATAAAAGTCTTCCAGCAGCAGTTCAGTAATAGTGTTTGCTCTAGAAACGTAGTAAATTAACAAACGTTCCTCTTTTGACCTCGGATAGATTCGTATTCTTCAGGTAATCTCAACATTTTCTTTCTCTCCTCATTTCACAACAGCTTCCATTTCTACGGGTGTACTCGGAATAAAACTGTATAGAACATTTGTTGTTCGAAGGCAGAAACAACTATTATTCAACAGAAACTAAGTGTAATATGTCCCTTATGTATTGGACCTTTCACACACCAGACTGCTGTCTGGGATGGGGGGGGTTGGTTGGTGGGGGAGGGGGAGATGAAGATGGTGTTATCTTTACAAAGCATGGTGTATAAAAGCATCCCTTAAATTTACCCCCGTAATTGTCCATCTTCAAAGTTTGTTTTTATCTCAGGTTTGCTGTCAGAGTAACAAACAGAGGGTTTTTTCTACATAATTGTAAATTGTGATTTGTATGTTACATCTAAAAGTTTGTTGTTTACACAGGGTTTCAATACAGCATTGCACAAATAACCGTTGAGTGGGATGACTGGAACCACAAGGTAGCACTTTCCAGGTGACTTCCGGTTTAATGAGTCCCATATGCTATTTGGGTAGGAGAGGTGGGAGGCAGACAAAATGTTGAAAAGGACTATCAACTACTATATTATCTTCCCTGTTAGTAGAAAGAAGCTTGTGATCACCAGCTCCTCAGGTATGCCTTTCAGTAACAGCAAGTTTATCATTTTCACCCTGAAGAAAGACAGGATACAGGACAACCTCCCATTTGAATCCATGTCACACGTTGGACAAACTTCGTTTGCTGACGTGTCTTATATCATGATATCCTTATTTGTTGGTTAGGTTTTCTACTTTATCATCAATTTAGTAGAATGATCTAAAATATGGCAGTATTAACCTCTTTTTATTTAGCATGTTTTTCTTCTTGCTGCTTCTCGTCGTTATGGTAACGACTGGCTTCGTTGTGTTCTCTGTAAATACTTTTGTATTCTTTTCAACTTTGCTGACAGCTGTGGTTTTATCTTTAGAGCAATAAATATAATGTGCATTGGGGTACATGCCTTAAATGATAAGAGTTTCACAAGTTGAGGTGAGGGGGGGGGGGGTTGGGTTGCATCATGAAAGGGTTAATAATGCCATGCTATTCAGAGTAAATATATTTTAACATTTTCTTTTTTCCCCAAACTGAGTGGTTTATGTGTTGCTACTAATTTATATAGTGTAGTATTATTCCAGTCTTATATATCATTGATGAATACAAGTAGATGTGATGGATTTTACTTCCAATGGTTAATCTTGGTGGTGACATCATATATACAGGTATGGTTCAACCCCAAGGAGAGAGTCCCATTACCAGCGGGCAGTAAGTTACTGTTCCTTTCTTTGTCAAGTCCCAGTTTTGCTAGTTAAGTTAAACCAAACAAGAAAAGGCTTTGGTTATTTATCATTAATGATCACCGTTCAAACCTCGAGTGGACAGTGGCAATGAAATCCCTTTTGAGTTTGTGAGTTATTCATTTAAGAAGGATTTGAACATAAGTATTTCAACCTATTTAAAGATGTTTCTGGATGGTCATTTGTGAGGGCTTAACCCACATTCAGATGATTGGAATTTTTGAATGGTCAAGCCCAAAGAAGCAAAGACTGATATTTTTGCTCAAATTTGTAATTATTTTCTATTTATGGACAAGCAAAATGCAAGCGTTGATATCTGAATCTCTTAAAAGCTAGTCTTACTTTAGTTTTTAGCAGTAAGTGAATACTTAATCTCTTAAATGCAATAAGATATGTAAATGATTTTTTTCTTTGGTATAATTAAAATGGATTTATGCTGTGGCATAGACCACTGGTAAGAATGTGCCCCACCGACACATAACAGGGAATAGATGGAACGCAAGAATTTCATGGCAGATAATAATCTTAATTTTTGGTTCATTTATTTCATACTCAGCATTTGAACAATAAAAGTTTCATACAATGATTTCATGACAAGAAAAACTATAAACATGAGTCTGCATTTTTTGCTGTGATTATCTGAACTTAGAATATTATAGAATGTTATTGTAACTTCAGTGAAAATGTTTGCTACAAAGTCTATGAACCGGTAGACCCTTCATGAAGGTCTTTTATATATAGCCTCAAAGATTATCCTCTCATCGTCAGTTAGAATTTGCAAGAACTCCTTGCCCAACAAATTAAATGGCATAACTGCAATATGATCTTTCCATTTCAAAGAAGACACTGCTTTAAGAAGCTGCTATAGTTGCAGTTCATGAATAAACGTAAACAATCCTCATCACCAAATGATGCCAGTAAATCCAATTCTTGTCAGTGAAGTATCTAGAGGCTTAGTGCAGTGTTGCCCCACAAATGAGATGTCGCAAGACTTCTCGCACAAAACTGGTGCAATCCACTACGAGCTAGACTGTTCACCTGATTAAGCGACCAGTATCACCTTTGATGACATTGCTACTACATAAGCTGTAGAGTTGACTGTATACAGAGACAAAGTGTGGAATAAGATTATACTTACTCAAACAGAGTATCAACCATAACCTGTGACATTAAGCTGACATGCAGTTTGGTAATACAGTGCATGAATTTATCATCAGACCTGGTTATATCAGCAAGTTGTATTATCTAGGGCAATCTTTCTCAACCTGGGGTCCGCTGCTGGTTGGGTGGAGGGGGGAGGGGGGTTTGTGTGAAATATTTCTGAGGTTCATAAGGGCAAGGGGATCTGCTGGAGGTATGTGGAAAAGTTTGTGAACAGGTCTGTCAACAATTTACTGACTACCAGGCAGTAAGAAAATGTCTGTCAGTGCCATCTCAGTCAAGAAAACCTCCACAAATTTTCTTATGCTTATGTCTAGGCTCTGTCAATATTTCTTGAATAAATGATGGAGAAAGGATGACAATGTATGACATAAGCCTGTTTAAAATTCAGTTCCCCAGTCAACAGGCTGTATGTAATAGTCCAAACTTGTCTGCAAATCTGTACCTAGCCTCCAGCCGGTCAGCTGTCTAAACACGGACAGTAGGACAGACATATCCAGTAGATTAAAGATCTGAATGAATATCTACACGAAGATGATTGGCTTATGTAATATCAGCAGACCGAGGATCAGAAGTTTAAAATCTCTCTTAGACTATTTCTTCTCTCAGCTTGCTTTGCGCCCGTTTTTGTCTTGGAGTCATGGTTTTTGTCACTGCTTTCTTTTCTTTCCTTGTTAATCCAGTCAATGGTTTTGCATTGAAGAGAACTGTGAATGCAAAATGAGACATCATGAGCTGACTAAAATGACTTAGTACCTTTAAAGGATGGTGGCAGAGACCCAACCATCATTATTGGTCTATGTGGTAGAGATTACTGTCATAAATAACTTCCCCAAACAGAGCTAAGGACAATCTGGGAGACATCACAGATATTAATTACGTTACTTCAGACACAATGCTGAAGACTCGATCAAGTCTATCATATGACATCACTGAACATACTTGTGCTCCAATGTTTCTATGGGTTTCTTTATGTATCATAAACATTAATTTCCTGTAATGGAGATGGGTTGTGCAAAATGTCATATGTAAAATATTGAGCCTCTTGACACTACCTATTGACTGAATTGTTTTCAGTGTGAAGGATGATGACATTCTCCCTTAAATATGAAAGTATGAAAGGAAACAAAGAGAAAGTAAATGGCTTCAGATAATAGAAGTTCCCATGCTACATGAATTCAATATTAATTAAGCTGACAGTATTTCCACAGTATCGGGTCTACTGAAACTAATTTTATCTACAAACAGTATAATTAAATATTGCTGGCGGTGATGGTTGACTTACTTGGTGCATCCTTTAGGTTTAACACCCAAGAGCAATCCATGGCTTTCATTATTGTTCAGAATTATCTACACAGTTTTCAACAGAAACTTGAAAATCAGCTGACTGTCAGGCTTTTGACAAATACACAAGTGGCTGCTTCAATCAACATATCCAACTAATCCAATACATAGTTATCTTTAGAATTATTAACTTTATTATAAACATAAACTTCATGTAATGACACAGGAAAAATGCCCAAAGTTACTGAAAACTGCACATTTGCTACTGTAAAATTCAGAATAATTACTTTGAGGAGTTACAAGAGTAATTAATGGACTAGGTAAACTGAGCTCACCATATCCAGCCAAATTTTGTCTTAACAAAAAGAGATTTTTTTTTACAGTTCTACAAAAATCATGACTTAAGATATCCTATGACACCAATAAAGGATATTTGAGCCCATTTTCATTGATTGCTAATTAATGATAAACTTACTTCCAGTCTTTGGCTTTTTGAGCTTCAATGGTTCACTGGGGTGCAGTCCTCTTTTTTTCCGGAGAGATTTAACTTTCTCTGTCGCCTCCAGCTTTAACTGCAGTTGTACTGTTAACACACAAAGAAATACTAAATAAAACTTCTGACTGAAGAATTCTTGCAAACAAAGGCTTTATAATATGAACGAGGGTGGCATACAGAACAAGTATTATCTGCTTTCTTGAAATGTTAGTATTTTTACTCACATTACCACATGTTTACAAATATCACAGATATCCGTCTCCCGTAGAAGTTACAAGGCACGGTTTGCTGAATACTTCAAAGAGTAGGAAGAAAATACCAGATAACAAAATTTATCAGACTAATCTGGTCAAGTATCTTTGAAATAAGCGAATCATGCTTCAGTAGCCTTAAATATAATAGAAAGGCAACAATAAACAAAGAATCAAATTTCTTACCCACCCCCCTCCACCCGTCCCCTAAACCCTTCCCTCCTTATCAAACAGATAAAGGTAGTACATACAATTATCTAGATCCTCATTTTTAAGATCATGTGGTGTGGTCTTGGAGAGATCCCAGTCTGGTCTGATGAGATTGGTGTAAACAGGCAGAGATACGGATGAATTTGTCCTGAGGTGGATAGTCTTGATATTGTCCCACCCGCCGTGTATCTTCTCTCCAATAGTGTTGATTGCCTTCTCCACGTTCTCCCCGATGTCCTGTGTAGACATCCCTGTGTGTGCGATGTGCACAGAACTGACGAAAACAAAGTAGATGAGAATATAACAGGGAACATTCTGATAGCATAAGGTTTTAGATCCACGATCCAGCAGTTTCCGTGGGGACTGCGCCACCATGTACCAGAAGAGACTGAATACTTCCTTCATTATTAGCCTCACCATGAAAGTCAATAGGTGACAAAGTAAGTTAGTAAGTAAGTAAAACTTTATTGCTCCATAAAATCGGAAATTTCGATACTCGCACATTTGAGAAACACAAAAATATATATAAAACTATATTCATATTACAATTAATAACTAAAGAAGGTAAGATCAAATTAAATAGTTAAAGACAGAGAGCCTACCCATCCAATGACTAGGCAACCACCTAACGACTCAAATTGCTGTTGTAACGTTTTAGTGCACGAGGGATAAATGAATTACGGTGCCGGTTCAAAAATTAACTTTAGCTTAGAGCTAGAGGGGAGAACTTCTCCCTCCCACTGGTGGGAGAAGTCACTATGTGATTTCACAAGTGGTATGCTATATTGTGTGGAAAATCCACTTTAACGTACATGTTGCAATGCAATAAATTTCATTTCAACAGAGGATTATGTAAACTTTTGGGATGAAGCTCCAAGCTGTCTGGATCAGGTACATTGTAAAGAACTCTGTCGGTCACTGGCAGGCTAGAGGTATCACTGTCACATTAGCACAGTCTGTTACATAATTGTTCAGGTCAAGGGGTGTCAGCAGCTCCTTGGTCAGTGTTTATTATACTTGGTACAAAATAATAGGGGTGAGCAACACCATTTGTTAAACTCTGTCACAAGTTCTGTTTTGCGGTATTTTAGAAGGTACAAAGAAACCGAGTGATGTGGTTACTGCAAGACTCTTTTAAGGTCATTTAACCTGTGCGATTGACCTTCTAGACATACTACACTGTCACCTCCTTCATGGTTTAAAGGAGGTGTGTGTCTCACGGCACCAAGATAAGGAAATTATGCCACGGAATTTTGTCTAAAATATGACTTTATGCAGTTAAAATATGTGACTTTTGAAATTAATTTCATAATTTCGCATGTTTTGTCCAAGATACCTGGCAGAACGAAAGCAGAATGACACTTCACCTCCATACATTACAGTTATCACAATACGTGTAGTAACTATTGAGGAAACAAAAGGTACTTAAAATTTACTGGTTTCAATTTGTTTTTCATTTGATATGTAATTAGATACATACTTCCTGTTTTGTCTGGCATTGACAAATGTACAAAGAGGTTGTTCCTGATTTAGATCAGTATGGATTGCTCTTCATTCTACTTATGTCAAATTCCATTTCTATAATTAAACAAAAGATGAAGTGTCCCATAATTTCTATTGTCATACCATTAGAACATTGTTATGGGACATTTTGTAAGTGATGTGTATGGAAAAATTGGGTGGGGGGGGGGGGAATCTGGGACATGGGCATTGTCAGCTTAGGGATGGGTTCTTGTAATCAGTGCTTTTATTTTACTTGAATACTGTCTATTGTCTTTGTTCTATTTGTGTGGTTTTCTTTTTCAGGGAGTAAGCTCCATGTGACCTTATCTAGTGTTTTGATTGGCTAGGGTAACTGTACGTGCTTTCTCCATCTTGCATTGAGAAATTAGATATAGACTAGTTAGTAGCTACACATCTCCAATGCGTAGGGATCTCCGTACTTTCTTCATATAAGCTCATTGTTCATTTTTTCCAATGGTTGTTAAATCATTGATCGATTGAACACAACAATACAATTTATATATAAGTTTTGGGTGAGATCTATTATTTGATCCCTACTCCGCATGCTAAAGCCATCACGATTACTGTACTACATATACCGAGAACAGACCAACACAGCAGTGTTCTTTAATTGTTGTAGGTTTCATTATGCCTTCCAAGCACAGATTTTGCACAAGAGCCCTGCAATGCAAACTTAACTGTTTTCCACTTACTCAGACAAATAAAAAAAACTTTAAAAAATGTTGTAAATTGTGAGGTCTTCACTTTCCCATAATCCAAGAAATATCTTGCTGAGAAGTGAAAACATGTTCTGACTCCCTAAACGACAAATAAAACAACAAGGTATCTTACCTGCAACTGCCTTTATTGGAGAGACTTATGTAGGCTGCACTAATGGCTCTTGAAATCTCTTTATTCAAATCTTTCTTGTCTAGATCCACTGCAACTGGATATCTAGAGAGGAAGAGAGAATATTTTCATGACTCCAAATATCTTCGTCATCTACAATTGTTATGTTGAAATTTTTCAACTGAGACCATTTAAAACATATTTTTTCTTTGCCATTCACTGAGACAAGTTTTACAATGTTATGTTACAGTTCAGACGGAAAATTCGTACACCTTCTCAGATTCAAACTTGGACAATGCATTTGCAGATGATAACTTCCCATATGGTGGGCATTGCGGAAGATTTTGCTACCAAAGAGATTTTTCGGCTAGGTGCAAACTTTGTTGATGGATGTTGTGACTGTCGTATTGAGAATATTGTCATTCCAAGTTCAATCATTTTTCCCAAAAATGGAAAGCTATTCTGCACATGAAATGGGCAAAATTTCAGTTTAAACTTTGATAAATGCAGTCAGTCCTAATGCTCGAAACAAAAAATATACAGTGTTTGTTATGATGAATGTACAGTACTATCATTTCAATAAATATTAATTATAAACCGTATGGAAATCATGGATATGCGGTACTGTAATGTCTCTTGTATGGATCCATATTTCTTAAACTCACTTATTCCTCTTGTAGAATTCTTTTCCCAAATGATCTGACAGACATCCGAGAAGCTTGACATCGGTGAGAAAGAGGTCGTAAGATCTAGCCAAGTTTCGTCTCGCTTCAAATGGCCTGTATTCTCTCTTGAGTACTCTAATTGGCATTACCTGTTGTAAGTACAGAAAACAGAGATGTCCCTGAAATGCTATCTTAGTCCTGCCATTTTATCATTCATAATATAAGTTAGAGGGGCTGATGTTTCGGTATTAGCAGAATCTCCTTCAGACAGGCTTTTTGAAGTCTGTACGTAAGCAGTTTGCTAACAATCATTGCTCTCTCTACTATATCACTCACAAACTAATACTGTTCTTTAGTACATCTTGAAAGATGAAAATGCAGAATCTGAAAGTGTTTCCGGCATCTTCTTCCATGAACACTTTCTAACTACAGTGCTACTTTTTGTGGACGGCCTAGATGCCCTGAAGGTCAGCCTACTGTTTGCAAAAAACACAATTCTAAGTGATTATGGAGGTGTCTAAAGAGGAGAGGGAGATCTAAGAGCATATGAAGTCATTCTCCTCTGTGACAATATTTCCTTCATTGAGTGTTTATAGCATATATGCAAAGAAGTGGTATTGTTTTCAGTTCTTGTTTACTTTACTCAAAAGTTGTCAGGATTTTGTTGTACTTCTTTCATAAACTACTTCAGCAGGCTTAAGTAGTGTAAATGCTGCACATCGCTGGCTTAAATGAAGGCATCTGTGATCATTTTCTACTTACATTGTTCTATTTTTTGGGCCCATATGCAGCTGAGCTGGTTGCCTGGAGCAACCAAGATCAGAATAAGGACTGATGGTAGAGCATAGCAAATGACTATCAGCAACAAGTAAAGCTAGGAACTTCACATGTAATCAAAGTACTATATTGTACCTTTCTACAGTGATGTATGTGCTTCTAACTTCATCATAGTTTTCTAACATAGAACTTTTAATAGATCTCTATGGGAGGGCAGGGAGGGGCTGGAGTGAGGAGAACATGACAATGCTAGGAAGCATGGTAAAATGAAACTATCATCAATTTCATCATGCTCACCTTGGATACGCCTTCAACGTCTTTATCACTCAGTAAGTCTTTGAAGTGCTGTTCGGTAAACTCTGGCCTCTTCTTCTCAATGTCCTTCACAAATAGGAGTGCATCTCTGTCCTTCTGGTACATATTATGTGGCAGTTGTCTGCAAAATATGAGTATACACGTACAGTAAACATTAAACAGTCATCTCTGTTCCCATAGTACATACCACAGGTTACCAGTCTCTTGTGTTCTCATAGAATTATTGTCACAATAACCCGGGGGGGGGGGGGTAGACTATGACATAAATTGCTTCTGGCTTAATGATCCAACCTGCAGTGCTGGGACCGCTAAACAAGAAATCTTCTGAACTAAGTATCACCTTTTACAACCAAGAGAAAATAGGGGAGCATTTGGCACATCGGACCCTGGGGTGCACCGTTCCCATCCAGTAAACAAGTAAGCCAATTCGTCCCAGCACAAAGCTAAATCTAGTTTCAGTTTACAGTAAATGAAAACTTGATATTTATAATTTCTAAATATGACTTAATTTCTTAAAGAAGAATTTTGTACTTGACTTTGATGTTTTTTCTCCAATTCATACTAAAAATCCTACAACCCAGTTGATCATTTGCTTCACTGGGCGATGCCTAGAATTTCAAAATTTTAGCCACTTGCTGAAAAATATATTGTATTACATAAGCAATGAGAATTTTGTCACTGTATGACTTAGCAAGGTGGATGGATGGATTTCTATGCACTATGATTCCAATATGGCTCCCTATCTTAACAACGTTGTGAACAAATATCAGTAAAGTTGGTTATCATGTTTCTGTTACAGAAACTGGGAACACAGAACTCAATAAAAAATACTGTACTGTACATGATATATCACCAAACTATTTCTAATCTGTCAAGATTAGTTGATCACAACAACCGTCCATAGCAATCAATTCCTGAAAAACATTTGTTAGAACAATTGAACAAAGGTACTGCATACCTAGACACAAAAGCTTTGAAGCAAACCTACCAATTTATTTCTACTGTACGGTGTGCCTAATGATCATAAGTTACAATGACTCCAGAAACCCTTTGTGAGCAATATTAAACTGATAGCTATAACACTCACATTGGTACTGTTTTTGTTCTTGTGCCTCCAACTATCCATACTGAAACTTGGATTTCAAACTGATCATTTTCATCGGCCAACAAGATTTCTTTAGCTTCTCCACTTTTCTGCTTCTTTGCTTGCTTTGTGAAAGCCAATAGTGCTTCGATTGTCTGGTGAATCTGAAATAAAAAATCACATTTTGTTACAGTAAACAGGAACAGCAATTCAATACTATGTAACACAGAACTTAGAAGGAAATGTTTCCATGTGCAAGTCTCTGAAACAGTTGAATGATAACTGTTACAGAAGAAAAAACTGAAGAACTTATGTACTTTCTACTAAAGTTACCATATGAAAATCAATGTTATTTAAATACCTATCTTGCCTTGACTTGTAACTGTGAGGTTTTCTTTTTGGGTAAAATTGATTACAAGAGTTTGAAATGGTTGGGTAGGCCTAGGCCTAATACATCATTTCAATCAGAAGAAGGGGAAAAGCACAAGTTTCCTTTGGTTACTTCTGCAAATGAAATTGCAAAATCTATTTTGCATTTGACCATTAGTTACTGTAATAGTTTTACTTTCAACACTGCATCCAAGGAAACTATTGCTCTTAACAGGCTGTAGCCTAGGACTAGACCTATATGTTTTTGCTCTAGACATATTTTGTTAGAAATGTTTGGAAACTCTTTACACATTAACTCTTTTGATTCATTTTACAACCCTGCTGAAGTGCATTTCTTCCGGATTTGCTCATACTTGGACTAAAGAGTGACCGATGATGTCGCATAAATGGACCTAGCCTATGTACTTGTTGTCTGTAGATGGAACACATCCACCAATACTCGTACTAGTACAACAGTGTTAGAGTAGACTGTACTTTGTTGTAGCCTTGTATTGTTGTAAAGTTGTAGGCCTAGCCCAAAATTTAAAAGTACCGATAAGGCTACAAAACGAACAAAACTGATTTTCAGTCAACAGCATACATACTTCAGGATGGTATAGAGAGACTATTGTATTTTATATGCGTAGAACTTATGTACGTAGCATACATTCCTGCAGTTTCTGTCAGCAAATTATTTCGCTCAATTGCTACCTACGCTATTGAATTAGACGATCATGGTTAGCACACACGTGGATGTTGTTAATGTTACTTCATCAAGATAGACATATTCATAGAGAAAGCTACGGGATTTGATCATGCCACAAGAAACTTTCGTATACCTTAGAGCTATCGATTCGAGTAGCTTTTTGTTCTTCGGTTGCCATCTTTATAGTTTTCCGTTCGTCTGTTCGAAAACGATCATCGGAATATGGTTCAGGCTAGCTCAACTCGCATGCTAAAAGATATTACGCAATCGATCCACTGTAGCAAACAGGGTTACCAGCGACAAGTGAGAAAAAACGTTAGATTTGCCCAAATAAAACCCCAGAAAATGCTAGATATCAGTTTTCACTAACTTATGTATTAATTTTAATCATTCTTTTATAATCTGAATCTGAATGGGTTAAGGTGACAAAAATCCTACTAGAGGACATAGCGCTAAAAAGTATGAGTATAAGTTATAAAACAGGAGTTAGTGTGGAGTTAGTAAGCTTGTCTTTGAAACAGTCTAGACTAGGAGCATGCACAATGTATGATGGCAAAGCATTCCAATCTTTTAAGGTGCGGGGAAGAAGGAATATTTATATATTCCTTGCACTGATATAAAATCGTTGCACTGATTCATATGATAGGCAGTTCATCGGGAAATAACTGTGGATTTAACAGACTGATTCAGGCCTAATAAAGCCCCCAAGTATGAAAAGTCTCTCATGAATACAGTTGACACGGTATTATAGAGAGAAAAAGCCACGGAAACATATAAATGGATTTTAATGGGTTGCCTAGTGGTAATTTGGTCTCGAAAGTTGCAGAAAACAAGTAATTATTTTGAAAATACCAATTTTGGGCGAACTAATAATTCGTATATCGATAATATGTTGACTTATTTTACACTCTAACTAGCTCATTTCACTAACTCACATTAAACTTCGTTGCCATTCTCGATTTTGGGAACGATGTTCACCACAGCGGCTAGCTGAGTCTCGAAGGTACAAACAGCAAGTACACCCTATACGTACACTGTAATTGACGCTTTATCTGTAAAGTACATATATGCAGTACTCGGATATCAATCTGATCAGGGTGCAAGAAGTTCACACTCAGTCTTTGGGGGTAAGTGGACCCTTATTGCACCCAACATTGTCAAAATTTCTCGCTCGATAAACACAGTGCATCGACCGATCATAGCAGGCTAATCACTCATTAAGCAATTTGCTTTTACCAAAAGAAGTATTATTTTTTCGTTATTTCGAATTATTATTTCGTTATTACGAATTAATACCACCCTTTCAACATTACATTATTAGTTTAGCACAACCTTGCATATATAAGTACAGTACTTATAGGCCTATATACCTAAGTTATAGACTACGTTTGCCTCAGAATGCATCATTTGCTATTTCTGTTCCATGCAGTGGAGGAACCCCCTCCCACCCCACCCCTCGCCCGCCCTACATGAATCCACTTCGGTGACATCAGGGCAGCATCCCTCATTTATAAAGTCCTTGATGTCGCCTCTTCCTTTCAATGCATGCTTAAGCCCCCTACCTAAATTCAAACCTAGTGAAACATATTTGGAAATGGAATTTGTTCCTTCCGTTATATTTTGATACTTATTTTAATTTGATCTTGTCCCTCCCTTGGTCCAGACAGTCACGGATCCAAGGTGTGATATGGGAGGTGTACACCCGGCAATGTAGTTAACTTATTAGCACTTAGCGACGTTTAGACTTAAAGGCATTGAAGACTCGCCCCAAACCGCGTGCCGCCCTCTGAAAAAAAGTTAACTTTCCGTTGCTTGCAAGTGAAGTTTTCTTCTTGTCGCTACAAAATGCAGACAGTAATGAAACGTGATACCTTGTTATCTTTTATCTGGACCTAAGATCAGGGAGTTCCATAACAACACCCTGCTGGGATGTCCATCGCTGCTGTGTACACTGTGTTGTGGGTATTGACCGTAGCTGCATGCACTATATATGTATTGACTGTACATTATAGTGTCTAATTATCGACGGTAGCAATCTGTGTGTGTATTATCTGGGATCGATTGTGGTGTCCAATACTTCTACACCTAATTCGAAACTAGGTCAGATTACCGGCATCAGACGTTTCTTTGTGCGCGAGTCTCCACTCCCTTTAAGTATGGACCTCAATTATTTGTTGTCTAAATATACCTCAGAATGCACCATATATGACGTCTAAACATTTGAAAACCGCATGAAATTTCCCCAGGAATTTGGTTTAGGTTCCTGTCTTAAATGTCCCACTACCCTGTATTTAAGTTTGCTTTCGTGTGTCTAAGTGATGGCCTTCGCTGCACAATATAATAGTATAGTGGTATTATCTATATAGGTTATTAAACATAAAGGTGACTAAGAGAATAATAAAAACGAAAATGAAACATCATATAAATGTCGGTCATCATGCGTCATAGGAAGACAGAAACTGAAATATTGACGTGCGTATTAATTACCCACGAACAAGGTTTTATTTTGTTACTTCCGCGATGACAATTGTGTGTGTATATATCATAGAAATTGATATAGATATATATGTGTATACATGGCTGTTAGGCTTTACGCAATTTTACTACGTTGTCATATACATTGATATAACCTTAGGCCTATAACGTCACTCTCGAGGGAATGGCAACGAGCTACAATTGATCGTATTAGCCACCGTGTTTATGCTCTTCAGATGATACTTCTTGAGTGAATATTTTCAAATTTTGGAAAATCAGAATCTTCATGGAGGTCAATTTTGAATTTGCATTAAGTTCTGATCCGAAAAGAAACTGCTCTAGAGAAACACAGATCTACTGCGATGACGCCTTAACCATAATTGAATTTTTAACAGCTTTCGGGATTGTCTTACTACTGATAGTGATGTTTGCAATATGTATTCGAAGTGTTGCTAGAATTAAGAAGATTAAACGGTGTGAACGATACTTTGTGTGAGCAGACCCCAATTGGAAAATAACAGTCAGATTCGGGAACGTTCAAGCTGTTCAAAACCTGCATCGAAACAATCACATTATGCGAATGTCTTCATGTATAAGCAATGTGATATTTTCGGTAAATTTATCTATAATTGGATAGAAAGACTATTGTAACTATGCTGTTGGATTGAATGCGCATGCTCAGACGTGATTTGCAAGATTGTGTACAGAAGATGTCTCTCTCTGGCCTTTTGTGTCTATAGGTTGCCTACGTAAAAGTGAAAAAAAAACTGAGAATTGTCCTATTAAATATGAACGTGAGTAAACACATTTTGTTTTAGGCTATGCAGCGACGACTGTTTATAGATTAAGGATAAAATGATGTAAATGTATGTTTAAAGCATATTTAGAATATATCCTAATTAGGTCTATAATTGACCTTCTTGATATAGATTGTGCTAATAACTATAGGCTTTAATTTTTGTATTTGGATGTAAACCGCCACCTACCCCCCCCCTTGGTTCGCGCCTGCGTACGGCACGTGCCCCAACTCGTTTTGTAAAAAAAACCTTAAAAGTGCCACTGTCTAGCACCAAAGTAGGCCTACCCCCCCCCCCCCATTTTTGTCATTAAAAAGTTCCCATTTGTTGAATAAACTCAAACAATTTGATATGTTGGTACGGAATACCAAGTTGAGCTACATTTTTGTAAAGGGGGGGGGGGGGGGAGAGTTTGAGATAACTTCGTGCTTGTTTGCCGCCTCAAATCAAAGTAAAATATCTAAGACAAAATGAAATGAGGAGACTATGAAACCCATGTTTTTTTTTTTG
Organism: Apostichopus japonicus; assembly: GCF_037975245.1. Classification (NCBI taxonomy): domain Eukaryota; kingdom Metazoa; phylum Echinodermata; class Holothuroidea; order Aspidochirotida; family Stichopodidae; genus Apostichopus; species Apostichopus japonicus. The sequence continues at coordinate 16,738,715 of NC_092579.1, forward strand.
GGGGGGGGGGGAGAAATCGGCATACGACAAAATGAATGGGATATTCTGGGTGGTAGAGAATGTAAAGATAAGTTATAGTAACAAAAGAGGAAAACACAGTTTTATTTGAAACGTCCGTCTAAATATCTTGTTTCTAAACGAGAGGTATAGTTTACTGAATATTACATAGTGTGACTGGCTCAACCCTCGATAATTCTTCCAGTAATCACTGTTAGATGTTCTTTGTGAGCCTTTCTTATGATATTATAATCTTGTTATTGATTTATTCTTGTAATGTGATATGTTTGGATAGTGTGCTTACCTGCCAATGTTCTCTGTAGTTCGATTTTCAACAAAATGCAACTTTTTTGGTAGAAATAGTTTTAATTACTTAAATAAGTCAGTTAAATATTAATAAAGCTCAACTGCCATGATGCAGACGTCAGTTACTCTGCTGTTGCATTAACAGAAAATCACCAGTTGAAAAAATCATATTTTCAAAATACAATGACATACAAGGATGTATACGGTTTTGACATAGAGATGCAAACAATTTCCAGAATTTTTTGGTTAAGGGGTCAACTTCAGCCCCCGGAATATCCATATAAATTTGCATCTGTCACTTTCTCATAATCTCACCGGAGAACTATGTCACATTTTAATGTAATGACTAACGTTAACGACTGAAAGAAAATGTAATATGTGAGGGAAAATCGACATATGTCGAATAAATTGGAATATGATATTGCAATATTTATTCATAATCTTTGCGAGAAGATTCCAATACTGAAACTTGTAGAACATGGACCATGTATATAGCATGTCAGTTGGCAACGTTCTTAGCACTCTTTCCCTGTATAGTTATAAAATTCGGTTATCGCAGCGTAATATTCATTAACATTATATGTACAGAATGAAATCAACGAAAAAGATCAATAATGTCATATATATGCATTGGTTGTCGTCATTGTAATTATAAAACTAGGGCAATGGTATGACACTATGCATATTCATTTTATGCATATTCACTAACATTATATATTAGGAATGAAATTACCAACAAAAAAAAGAGCAATACTGCCATAGTCATTGCAATTATCAACTTAGACCTATATTGGGTAGCTTTATATTTTTCCTTCGATATGTCATAGGTTAAGACAAAGAAACTAGATTGAAGGGTGGTAGTGTTGCCATAGCTACTATGGTTTTAATGATATTCACCCTTAAAATATGATAATTCTCCGGACTGCTCCTTTAAGGTGATGAAGTATAGGCTCCTCGTTACTGGATTTAATGTTTATGATAATATATTATTTTATAAATATAATAACTCAATCAAAAGCTGTTTTTTATAACTTTAAATAAACAACATATCACCCTTTTTTCCATGAAAAAGATGTAAAGCTTTGTAAACATTTAATTTGAGACAATAAGAGTCTAATTATTTTACTGATTTATGTGTTGCATTCGAGAAACTGATCTTAATAAAGGTTGATTAGACTATTTAGTCGTCCCAGTCCCTTTAGTTAATGGCACTCCGATGTTTGAAGGTTCATTTTTCGAACATAAACAGTATTTTAGAAATATAACACGAGCAAAAATTAAATTCGAATTATGCCGATTTATTTAGCACCTCATCGTTAAAGAAGACATATGTGACACAGTCCTCCAATGGGAGTACGAGAAATTGACATGTGCTAATTTAATTCGATATATTTCTTTCAATTAGCATACTGGACAATGAGTGAGCCAATTGTAAAACTAGAAAGTCAAATTTGTGTGGAAATCACCACATGTCAATTCTCGTACATACCGTATGAAGATTTAATCCCACAAGAACATCAGAAACTGACGTATTGTAATTCAGTTGGACAAAATAAGTCGATTTCAGGACATTTGGCTCGATCGGCGCACCATACGTGGTAGAATGTTAACATAGAGAGAAAAGATTATAATTTTATAAAGACAATACAGAACCAGTTATTGGAATCAAATTGAATAGCAGATAAATAGTAACTACAATCTGGGCAGGTCATATATAAACAGGTTTCAAGTTTTTGGCTAATTTTCAATATATCAATTGAAGTGTCACTTCAATTGTTGTCATAAATGCTACTTAAAAAGTGAGAGGTTATCATATTTTCTTGAAAGGACTGTATGAAACGTACGGAAGCGTAGAAGGGACATGGTGATGAAAGAGAAACAAAATTCAGAAAAAAATGACGTTTTGCCGAGTTTAAAAACTCGTCAAAGCGACAAAATTATTAAATTTGCCGAGATGCAATAAGTCGTCAAAACGATAGCTTTCAGATTTTTGTCATTTCAACGAGTTATTGTATCTCGGAAAAACGTCAATTTTCAGATTTTTGTCAATTTGACGACTTGTTGTATCTCGGCAAAACGTCAATTATCAATATTTTGTCATTTTGACGACTAGTTGTATCTCGGCAAAACGTCAATTTTCAGAATGTTGTCATTTTGACGACTTGTTGTATCTCGGCAAATTTAATAATTTTGTCGTTTTGACCAGTTGTTAAACTCGGCAAAACGTAATTTTTCTGAATTTTGTCATTTTGACGAGTTTGTTACTCTTTCATCACCATGTCCTTTCTACGCTTCCGTAGAAACGCCTGTACTTAGGTACTATACAGTTGCACTATTTGATGTCAATTGTTTGTCAGTCTCGTGGTCAATGAGTAACTAATATATATATATATATATATATATATATATATATACTATTACATACATATTGAATGTGTATACCAAACGGAAAGTAAGACTAATTGAGTTTGGTTACTGCAATTAACACGTCATATACCGAACCAGTGTTGAGCACCACTTCTAACCCGTTTCTAAATCCACTCATCTATCAAATCCATTGACTTTATGAGACGTGAGATTTCTATTTGGTGCTTATACAAGTTGGGAAAAGCATTAAAATAAAATGAAATAAAATCATCATTACATTCTGTTTTTCTTCTCTGTTGGTGTTCCAAATTAGATTCTAATCAGTGAGCATCATAAACTTTACTTCCATATTTGAAAGTGAAAACTACCCGGAAACGAATCTGTGCACTGAAGTGATCGGATTTCAAACTACAAAAATATCCAGGAAGCCTGGCTGTCGTAGAGTTCCGACGTCTAAGGTATCAAATGAATGTTGGACATTATCATGTTGCATAGGTAAGGCCTTTACAAAACGTCAGTATGCTTCACAGCTGTGGTAACTACAAAGGTGGTTCGATTTCTGTTTTTTTATGATTCAATCGTTCCATTGGATTATAACAACCCAAATCCTTCCGAAGATAAAATTTGAAATAAACAAGTGACTTTTACAAATAACTTCTGAAGAATTTCATTGCAGTGACGTTTGGAAGAATAACAAATAATGGCGACGGAAGACTGCTCACTTTGGACGGCTCTTTCTTTAGTCGGAATTTGTCTATTTATCGCATCATTAATTGTCAATATCCTAACACTAACCAAGCAGGCACGTTGCCGCGGTAGGATGCAATCATCTATAGAGTATGTGCAGACGACCATGCGACGGCACAGGCCATTTAAAATGGACGAGACTGATGAATACACGAGCATCGAAGAAATGATGAAACAGAATAAATCGCCAGTGGAGAGACCATATTCGTCTTTAAAACTACAAGATGGTAAAAATCGCGACACCTACCTGGAACCTGACGTGTTTAAGGAGCTTGCGTCAAGGAAGAACAACGAAAAGATAATCCCGAAGGTGCCGCCACATGGTCCATCGAAGGTGAAGAAGGAACCCAAGATAGGGAAAATGGATGAACAGGGGGGGAATGTCAGCAGTGATGAATCGAGTGGAGAGCACGACTACGAGTGTCCAGCGAGCAGTAAATGCGACTAAAATGTGAGTGTACGTGAACAACAAATTAAACTGAGGAATGTTATGGAGTTACTATAGATCAATCATATTTGTGTTATATTTTGACATTATTTTCACATGGATAGTTATTACTTGCAAGTGATAGTATCAGAAGAAGGGATAGCTTCCTAAGTTACGTAAAACTATTTGGATGAACTTACCGATAGTGGACAGTTTAATGTCTGTATGTTTATACAACTAGTCTGCACAGGACTGGAGTGAAAACTGGGTTCACAAACTGCAGTGAACAGAGAGATAATCAACCACACACTGGTGCACTGTATATTTGCAATGACAGCATGCAAACATGTAGGCTCAGGGGTGTAGCGAAGGTTTTTTTGTTGGGGGGGGTGGAGAATTTGATTTGCCGACGGATGTGGAAGTGGTGACTGAAATGGGGGAGGTGTCTAAGGGGAGGGGGTGTCCCCCTTCCCCTTTGGAAAAATTAGTTTGAACGTCCTTAGATGCAATCTGGTGCATATTTTAAGTCAAATTTGGCACGGAAGAAGCTCCCGTTCTCCTTTTTCTATTCAGCTTTCCTTCTTTCTTCCCCTTCCGCTCTCTTCACCTTTTCTCCTTTTGCCGACAGACCCAAAATTTGCCGATAGCGACCAAATTATTGGGGGGTGTGACACCCCCTCACACCCCCCGCTCGCTACGCCCCTGTGTAGGCTCTCAATTGATTGATATATTTAAGACACGCTGGCAGGTATTGATTCTGTATATTAAAGATATACCCCTGCGTGATATCATTTGATTTCGCGATGATTACGTAATCCACACATAGACCCAAAACCTTCCATGAAACTTGTGTAAAATATACCAACGTATTTGTATACCACATATCGGACTTGATTGAATACTGCACGTTTTAAACCTAATATCGAATGAAGTGTGCTTGGATGTTTCAAATTTAATTCTCCGCGCGGCTTTCAATACATACAGGAAAAGTCACCCAAGACAGAACCTGATGATCTTAACACCAGTCCCCAGGCATCGAGACTGCGACCTTGTGATGTTTAAGATGTTACGTGTTTTTTTTTGGCCCCACCTGGGGCACGAAAACCAAACAATTTGATTCACTCTCACACCCAGCCCCTTTTGATATGCCATCGAGACTCGGACTGGATGGTCATGACGATGTTACGTTAAGTGATTATAAATAAACTGCAACACATTCAGGTGACAGGTTCTTAAGAAATCTATTGTACCGTAACTACTTGTACTTAATAACAGTGAATATAAGGGACTTACACTGACTAAGGTTAACTTTTATACTTAACGCGGTAAGCTACGTTTGAAGCCTTTACTTTCTATAGTAAAACCCAGCTTTTATGCTTATTGCATTAGTATATTTTAAATCATGAAAAAGGTTTCTAACTCGTAAAATAAATGTAAACATGCATTGAACCTGTATAGATCTAGCACTGCAGTGTATAGTGAAAAAAAACTAACTACAACATCGTTCTTTATGAGTTATAACTATACTAATTAACTTAATGTATAACTGAATAACAACTTTTATAAAAAATAAAAAATTAGGAGAACCTTTGTTAATATAAAAATTGACGAGGGAATATAATGTTGAGAATACTTTTTCTGTTTTCGATGCAAATTTTATTTAAATTGTACTCTAAGCAAATTAAGCTATAAAAAAAAGAAGAACTGCTCCATTATATTCGTTTTATTGTTTTATTACCTATTATAGAGGATCAGCTTATTTGTTAAGAAAATTTGAGATCAAAGAAATAAATTTGTTATCATAACTTACATTATGCTTAGCCATATTTTTATCATGCACTTTGCATTCTCCTCAATTATACATTTAATATAAGCAGTTTCGTTATTTACGAGTTAAATATATTGTAAGATACGATACTGTCTGTTCCTTTATTCGCTTAATGTAGTTACAATTATTACAGTATTTTAAAAATATTAGTATTTACATGTGAAAGTTCTTCGAAACTTTGCGTGGTCTATGCAAGATATCTTGTACGACTCCGAGGGGAGGGGCGAGGGGGAGGGGGGATATTATAATATGAATACATCGGAGTGTGTTATAACACAGTATAACACGTGGTAGAAACTCGTTTCTTCAATAAAGATCACTGTGTTAAACCATCAAAGTTGGTTGACCCATCAATGACATTACTCTCAACGACTGTTTTTTTTTCAAGTCTAGATGAGAGTGATTGATGGCTTGGTATTGGAGGAGAGAGGCTAAAAGGTAGCACTAAAGAAGAGTACTACCGAGCCTTTTAATGACCATACTAATGCCACACGGTCGCCTATGAATGCGTAACGAGGCTAGTAGTCTGCTTAGTAAAAAAAACTTGAATATTAAACGAACAATTAGAAGCGATACTTCTGCCAAGTTTCTGACCAACATAATCTCAATTGATAACAAAAAGTTCAAGCAAATATTCTTCGAGTCTTCAAAAACTTAAGATATTTTAATGGTTTATGGAAATTTCTATAAACAGAGTTAGTATGATCGACAGGGTTAGTGTAATTATCATTGTATAATAAGTACATCACTTTTGCATTTCTGTATGATAAGTACATCACTTTTGGATTTCTGTATAAAAAGTACATTACTTTTGTATTTTTAATAATAATAAGTTTTTTTTTTACAATAAGTACATCACTGTTGTATTTCTGTATGATAACTACATCACTTTTATATTTCTTTACAATTCGTGGATCACTTTTGTATTTCTTTATAATAATTACATCACTTTTGTATTTATTTATGATAACTACATCACTTTTATATTTCTTTACAATACGTGGATCACTTTTGTTTTTCTTTATAATAATTATATCACTTTTGTATTTATTTATGATAACTACATCACTTTTATATTTCTTTACAATACGTAGATCACTTTTGTATTTCTTTTTAATGATTACATCACTTTTGTATTCATTTATGATAAGTACATCACTTTTGTATTTCTTCATAATTAGTACATCACTTTTGTATTTCTTTATAATAACTACATCACTTTTGTATTTCTTTATAATAACTACATCACTTTTCTTTATAATAACTACATCACTTTTCTTTATAATAACTACATCACTTTTGTATTTCTTCATAATTAGTACATCACATTTGTATTTCTTTATAATAACTACATCACTTTTCTTTATAATAACTACATCACTTTTGTATTTCTTCATAATAATTACATCACTCTGTATGGCAAGAAATGTTATTCAATGGAATGCATTTAGACGAAATCAAAGACTTAAGGGATCCAAAACTATTTATCGTTCTAACAAGGAGCAAGTATATATAAACTACATTTTAAGGTTAAAAGACAAGGTACACCAGTTAACATGTATGTCCAAGTACCAATTGGCTGAGTAACATTCGTTTTGCTTATAATGATCAAATCACTCATACTTGAAATAGAGGGCGTTTGTATAGATCCTGCCAAGTTACCTGTTCAAAGAGTCACATCATTCAACACCATTTAAAAGTAAATAGGAGCATCGCTGACAGTTAACAACATTTGGCTTACCTTAAGTCACATTGTGAACTTTGAATACAAATATTGTTCAAAAAAGTGTTTCAATACAAGATGAAGAGGATGTCCCGCCTACCCCCCCACCTCCCCACCCCCAAAATAGATCGGTTTTAACATTTTGATAAGAATTTACTTCATAGGTAAAAAAACTAAATGGTAAAAAAAAAACATATCACGTGAGAAAGTGCAGACTGTGATTTAAAAGTGTTTAGATCAATAACTATTGACTAAGTTTGTACAATACACAGCAATATAAAAAACATCAAAGTGTTATGTTGGGGAAGTGGGGTCGGGAAGGTTGGGGAGGTGGGGTTGTTGAAGTTGGGGAGGTCGGGATTTGGGAGGGGTGGGGAACTGGAGTGCATAGAGTTTTTTTTTTTTTTATCTAAATGGAATTTTAGTTTCTCCGACTGATTGAAGACATGAACTTCTATTGAAGGGCGGAGATGTGCTCTGACTCCTCAGCGACTGAATATAAATTAAGGCAAACTGATGAATATAACACACATCTTACATGAGGATTTCTGTTATTATCAAGGTATATATAAAAGCAAAAAATGAACATGGAAAGTCAACGGTACACAAACCAACCATCGAACACAAATATATAAGCTGTTTGTCGCACTCTGTCCATATACCTTATATAAAGTATCAGTTTACAGTAAATATGTTTCACTCTGCAGTAGCCTTCTGTATACATACACGCCACGACGACAGCAGAATTATGTTTTCAATTGAAGACTGATTCTAATAAAAATTGAAAGTTTCTCATCACTTTTTCTTCACTCTCTTCCATACGTCTCGTTCTATACAATACCGTGAATAATTTGTAAAGAATATCTATAATATCTCCCGGCATGCAAGGGTATATACAAAGTAATAAACCTTTTATCAAACATACAAAAAATGATTTCCATAAGCTTGAGATGAAGGTTGCTACACAGATAGAGAAATAGATTGAATGATGGCCTTTCATAATGAATGATGGATCCTAACATGACGATCAAGTTGTAGACAACATTGAAGTCTGGGCGGGCAGTTGTATAATTAAGTCTCTTCAACAGGGGCGTAGATCCGTTTCCTGGATTGGAGGGGCAAACTTACCGATTCCCAGTCCCCTTCACCCCCCTTCACCCCCCTTCACCCCCCCCCCCCCCCCGTGAATGCACATTCACAGCTTGATCGAAAGCATACACAAATTGTCTGTAAGATGTACTTCTTTTAACTAAAATTATTGTAACAAATAAAATTTACATTCCACACTAGCAATTATTGAGGGCAATATCATACTCGTGGTCTCAATTCAAACATAGGGTGGAGTGGGGTGGGGTGGGGTTGGGGCTTGAACCCTCTGCCTCTATGATTAAATACAACTGCTCAACAAATCTAACTGTCAGTTGAAATAGTATGAAATGTCATCTTGTCCCGGCGTTGAGACGAAAAAGTATTTGCACTACATGTGTTTCTGCCCCCCCCCCCCGCCCCCCTTAATATATATTTAGCCACTTCAACGTTTTCTTAATAATATCGATCACAAAAAGTATCTGTATAATTTCTGAAAGAATGTAGTTCAGGGTATTTTCTGCATCCATGGGTTTAAAGATGTGCAAGAAATAATGAGTGATAGAGCATGAGGGTGTAGCGATAACAGTTTTCATTACAGATTTTTTTCATATGTGTTATTTCAAAGAAGAGAAAATGGCGACGATGTTAAACTTAACAAAAGAAAGAAATGTCATTTCTAGTTACAAACATTCATGCAGAACCGATAGCAATTAAACCGGAATTATTAATTACTCGCACTTTGTTTTTATAAGTATTTTTATGTTCCTACTTCCTCTTTGTAAGCAGTTACTTTCGTATATAACGACTCGTGTATCTCATAAAATGAGCTAAAACATTAAGCCTATGTATAAATATATATATATATATAGAGTAGGTTGGCGTCTATCTTGGCGCAGAGTGCTCTATGTCCATTGGACAGAGCGGAATATATGTTGATACTAGATGAGACTAGTGGAACACTAGTAGTTGTAACTCGGAGTTTCACGCTTTATAGCGATCTTCAGACAACTCAAGAGTTGTCTGAACAAAGAGTTGTCTGAAGATCGCTATAAAGCGTGAAACTCCGAGTTACAACTACTAGTGTTCCACTAGTCTCATCTAGTATCAACATATATATATATATATATATATATATATATATATATATATATATATATATATATATATATATATATATATATATATATATATATATATATATATATATATATATATGTTAGGGATGCTAGGGATATGTACAATTTCAATACTTGTAGAAACAGCCAGATTGTCAACAATTTGACTTTGGTTGGATTTCGTTAATGTTGGAGTAGCGACTGTGAGGGATTTCATGTAATAAGTATACACTGTAGAAGTAACCTTAGGACGGAACCCTGGAGCCCCGGGTAGAGTGGAGGGGCCAGAAGGAAAAAAAGGAAAGAAAGGTGTAGGGAAGTATCGTCTTTATTTTACAAAGCTCTTGAGGTAACATCGAGTCATTCAGTTCAATAGTTTTCTGCAGCATTGGCGGCTTGATATTCACATGGTATAGATTGATAATATAGAACAGTGGTTTGAACTGAAAAGTACGACAAAGGGCGACGGTACCATTTTTAGTATTTACCAGACAAACGATAACGATTTCGTTACAGGAGACGGTAAAATAAGAAGAATAAAAAACAGACCTTCGATAATTGGCAGTATATCATGTATATGTGACAGTCTGGAAGGTGTTGACGTAAACTTAAATTTAGTTCTAAAAGTTTGATTCAGAACAATGTTACGCGAATTAATTTACGTTTATTTTCTGGTTGGACTTTACCAAGATATCGGTGAGTTCTATCAACTATAAATGTAATTTCATGATTTAATAAACTTTGAATAACTCATTAGTAATAGACAGTAATTTGGGAGGAAGCCTCCTGATTAAACATATAACACAATTCACAACTGACGGCGGTCCTTAGGGTTTAAGGGTGCACTCATCAGTCCTAAACGTTTTACGACACCACGGTTTTAATTCGCCTCACAATGTCACAGTAGCACACAAACAACATTGACTAGCTAAAAAATGAAACCAATCCAACGTAAACCTGACTAACCGCTTATACACAAAAGCGGAGTGCTTTTATAAGAACGGCTCGTACACAGAAGCTTTTTCAAGTCGTCTCTGACCATCGGCGGCGATAAACTGCGACTCGCGCACATGTCTCCAGCCACTTCCCACGCCTCCAGCTTATTTGGCTGATCCATGCTGACCCCTTTTGTCTTGTCTGGAAAGACGACTGGAATTCCAGTCATCCTATTTAAAACACAAACGATACTCTGCCTAAAGTTTACATAGCCGCCCTCTACTGCCTAAAGACGATCTCGAAAGCCCGCATGGCAAACTCTACATACCGTTCTGACAATCATTATCCCAATAATTCAATTTCCATTACAATTAAAATATTAAGAAAAATCAAGAAAAAGACAACACATCGAAGAGGAAGTTGATTACATTTCTGCCAATAAAGCCTTAGTCACTCAAGATAGGGAATGGAATCCCCCTCCCCTTCTTTCTTCTCCACTACCCCCCCCCCACTCCCCCAAATGAAGAGGAACACCAAAGTGGAGCACTTTATTTGTAAACTGTCATAAATTAACAATTTTCAATCACTATTTAAATAAACTTTCATTACTGTCTTTTCTTAGTGTCCCCCGTATACCATACCAGAAAGGTGCGAAAAGAATGAGTACAGCCCCTAATATGGAAAGAAGACTAACAGTTTCATCAGTAAATGCTACTTGAAACACGTAAGATATTCCTACTTGTAAAGTTGATATCACAGCTACTGTGCCAGCGCCCTCAGTTTGGAGTGCCAAATATGCCGTAGCACATGCCCCTACTCCAGTGGTACACACGAATACCAATTGGAGCCAATCGTACCCAGATGGTATATTCATGAAGGGTGTTAAGTTAATACTTAATTCCAAACCAAAAAGCCCGAACCCGACGATACTCTTAAGTAAGAGTATGACGTATGGATCATAGGTGTCTCTCTCGACTAATTTCCGGACCAGAATGAATGTAAAGGAAGAACTAATAGCAGCCCCAAGGGCGGCTACTGCGCCAATTAAATTATGGTCACTTTCATCATCATCGACGGCGTCGTGACCAAAGATAAAAGGTGGTTTTGCAATAAAAATTAATCCACCTATATTTGCTAGTATTAAAAGTATATCGATGATGAATAAATCCTCGTTTAGAAATATCGTTGAAAGCAGAACGCAGAGAATGGCTTTGCTGAATATAATCGCGATAGTGTTGCCTAGTGGCGCCAGAGAAAGTGCCAAAAGGGAGAGATAAACGCTACAAATTTCGAAAGTTCCAACAAAAATGACGATCACAGTATCGACCGAATTATAATGTTCTGTATTCTCCCATCGAATGAAGAAAGGAGCGAAAATGTAACTCAAGCTGCATACAAACGCGACGAACGTTGTTGAGTATGTCTTGGTGGCTATGCTACTCGCTAGACCGTTAAAGGCCCACAAGAGAGCGGATATGAACGAAAATACGATTCCAATGTGATCTTTCAACTGTTCTATAATTGTCCAAGGCATAACGATCTGTTATATAAAAAATGAAAAATGAAAGTAATGATATAAAAACAAGAACATCAACAAATTATCCTAAAACGTGGATTCTACATTATACTTATGGAAGGAAATTTATTGAACGAAGAGTTGTTTCTTTTGAAAGAAAGAAACAACATTCTACAAACTAACAAGCTGCTAATCTACTGCTACTGGGGGGTTATTAACAAGTTATAGTGTCAGTACATGTATGTGCGAACCGTACAACCTAAGCAATCAAAAATTCTTCCACAATGTTTCAAAATGTTGCAAATTATGGCACCATATGGGATCTAAGCACCCCCTCTATTTTACCAAACTTTCGCAAAGGAGAGTGTATGTAACATCTTATGTCCCTTCCCCTCCCTTCCACCAGTATAGAAAATATGCCCCCCCCCCCCGGCCATCAGTGATTAGGGATGAATGTTCAATTTGTTTAACAACTATAGATTAATGCTAAGATGTCACACGAACTCCCACAGCGAGTAACTACAAGCCTATGTTTAATTTTGCCTGTCAAATATCCAGTTATATTGTAGTCAAGAATTTAACTAAGGTAAATGTGCAACTATTTTATGTAACCTTATTGGTTGCACGTTGCTTTATAGAAAACCTTTAACATCCACAAGAGCCTAGTTACAACTTGGTAGTACCCCAAACTGGATAATTCTTTTCTTTTTATAACTATGTATAAAGTCAACTTAAGTTAAGGAAGAAAAATAAAGAAACGCGACAACGAGTTTCATTATCACATATACATACCGATATCAAACCATTAGAAGTATATATAGGCTATCACAAACCAATAGAAGTATATATAGGCTATGGTGTGGCCAGTAATACAAATTGCATTCAAGTTTTATTTTGTTTTGTTGTTGTTCAAGAAACACACAGAGTGATGAATTATTGTTAACCGTGATTTTGTTAACGAATTCAACTTGTACACAAAACTGCAATATTATACGGACATTATAAAACACTGATGGGCAAAGTGCGACCCGCGGGCCTCGACCGGTACTTTTGCTGCCCACACCGATAGTCTTCATACCACATTGATGCAGCCGGAAGACTTCTATGGTAAGGATGAAAAGGAAACATGTTTACTATCCGAGGGTTTCTACATTGTGACAGGCCGAGACGGAGGCGACGAGAATCGAAGTAGAATGTTTACTGTTTTTTTGGGGGGGGGGGGTGGGGGATGGGAGGAGCTCGTCAATTCGAGGCCATGGTGATTCAGACATATGTATGCAGGAATGATACCGTTTTTGGTTCCACTTTGTAATGAGATCTTTCCTACAAAAAAAATAATTAAAACATATTTAACATAAGATGATCATAATTTAAACGACACATTATAACTTACCTCCTGTTGTTTTTCTTCCAACGTTGAAATGAAGCGGTATTTATTTATTTACAGTTATACAGGATATCACTTCAGTGCGATCTTTTTCTATATACATATGTATCACAGTTCCTCTTGCACAAGCAAATACAGGAACATCCTAAAGTGGGACGTTATTCAGACAATTTCTACGTGTATTATAATTGTAACCCTCATTTTTTTCCAGTTAAGAGATAAACATAGATTGTACGGTTGTGGTCATTCACACAGAAACCATGTATATCGGCGCGACGGACTATTTGAACAATAAAAAAGGATTAACAAAGGTGATATACACACTGAAATTACCAGTAAAGGCAGAAATGCTATAACGGGATATTTGATATTCAAGTAAGCTAAGTTTGAGTGAAATATGCAATCGTGTACTGCCAAAAAAAAAATGGAAATGAGGTAATATGACTGTGTTATGGCTTTGTACAATATGTAAGTGTCTATATGGGACCATGCATACAGTACATAATATAAGAAAAAAAAGGTTTTGCTTGGTATTCTTTAAAAAAAAACGAAAAAAAGGGAGCATACTATCAGCTCACGTCTATGCAGAAGGTTGAAAACCGACTTATATCATTTTACAAAACAACGGTTCATGGATTTATTCAGCTTCAGTAACCAATATCGGTATTACATATTATATAATATTAGTAGCGTATTATTTAGCTAACAGTAACGCAATTGAACCCTATCTATAGCATCTATAAACAGTATTTTTTTTTTTGCTTTATTCTATACCAGCGTTTTACCAATTTTGTCAGTGTTATTTGTAGAGTTGTCTCCTTTTCCCAAGCAACGTTCAAGGATTTTTCAGCTTCAATAACCGATGACGGTATAACATATAAGAAGCTCATTATTTTGCCAGCATCAACGCAACCCCCCCCCCTTATATAGAATATGTCTACAGAAATATGAAATGTTTGGTACTTTAATGCCAGTATGTCTTCGCTCTTCTGTAAGAGTTTAAGTTGTAGATTAGAATTTCCAAATCTCTTTTTGCGAAATTCGTTCAGCTCATTTAGATGTAGCCTTGCAACTTATATTTCATGTCCCCATGTTCTATTGCCGCCCTACCAGGGGGAGGGGGCGGGCGAGAAGGGTAAGGTTGGGCTACAAGTGTAGAAGCCGACAAGAGGCCCAGCTTGTAGGCTACATATTGAATACATTCGTAAACGATACCACAATCATATATGGCATATATACTCGACATCATGCTTGTCGATTACACGGTCATTGTAGTTCTTGGGTACTATAGTTTTATTTACTCAAGTTATTTCCCATTCCCCATTGGCGCGAAAACGATAAATCTTCAGGGAAGTCAGGTCGCTAAAGTCTTGTGGGATGCTTGGCGAGGTAGGCCTATATTACTATACCCCTCGGTGGCTATAGCTGATACGTTCACCATTCATGGAACTTCTCTTCTCAATACCCGATGAGTACGGTAGAGCTTGGGCGTAGACTTTAAAGGGATAAACGAATTCTACAAAAATTGCAAAAATGTGTATCAAAGAGCAAGTAAAAAGAAATAAGAGTGGTCTAGCTCCCACTCATTTTGATATACAGTTTTAAATACGTCTGGCAACATGAATCTGGCTAGTCAAAGCTAATCAACTCTCCTGGTGTGGGAATTTTAAAAACAATCAGGACCAAAATATTTTGCAAAATCAAACTCAAATATCTGCTTTAAAGCTCCATCGTTTTACAATGTGATGGCCTTGTGGTATCACCACGGTAACCCAATGCCCAGTGTATTTTCAGGTCTTTACAGAATCGTCTGACGATTAGGAAGATTTTATCCCCATGCAGAAATGAAATCTATCCTTGCAAAGAAATGACCACTGAGAATACATGTATATGGATTGCAATTCTTTGTCAATACAAGTTTTTAATTTCGATCATTCTTCTTTGTTTATATTGTTATACAGGTATAACTGAAAACCAATGGCAAATGAAATATTGTTCATTAGCATCAATGTCTACTACTGTTTGCGCTGCCACGTATGACGTCATCTCACCAGGGAGCTGCTACTCTAGAATAGCAGCTCCCTGTTAGAGTAGCAGCTCCCTGATCTCACCGAGTGGTCTCTTTGTCTATTATCTCAATATTGAAATAGATTATCTGCAAGCTCTTGATCAAAATCAAATTGAGATAATGAAATTGATGCACAGCTCATCAAAGACATTGTAACTCCTTGCAATTAAATCGGACATCGGTACTATCTTAACCTCCAACAAAGTGAACTGAATAAAGTTCTCTGGCGTTCCATGTTAAATTGGTTTGTTGACTTCTTGAAAATCAAGAACTGAAACGCATGTAACGCGTGTCAAGTGTGTGCATCACTTTATAAAAATCAATAGATTACAATAGATTACGTTCTGACAATCATTATCCCAAGAATTCAATTTCCATTACAATCAAAATATTAAGAAAAATCGAGAAGAAGACAACACATTGAAGAAAAAGTTGCTTACATTTCTGCCGATAAAGCCTGAGTCACCCAAGATAGGGAATGGAATCCCCCTCCCCTTCTTTCTTCTCCACTACCCCCCCACCCTCCCCAAATGAAGGGGAGCACCAAAGGGGAGCACTTTATTTGTAAACTGTCATAAATTAACAATTTTCAATCACTATTTAATAAACTTTCATTACTGTCTTTTCTTAGTGTCCCCCGTATACCATACCAGAAAGGTGCGAAAAGAATGAGTACAGCCCCTAATATGGAAAGAAGACTAACAGTTTCATCAGTAAATGCTACTTGCAACACGTAAGATATTCCTACTTGTAAAGTTGATATCACTGCTACTGTGCCAGCGCCCTCAGTTTGGAGTGCCAAATATGCCGTAGCACATGCCCCTACTCCAGTGGTACACACGAATACCAATTGGAGCCAATCGTACCCAGAGGGTATATTCATGAAGGGTGTTGAGTTAATACTTAATTCCAAACCAAAAACCCCGAACCCGACGATACTCTTAAGTAAGAGTATGACGTATGGATCATAGGTGTCTCTCTCGACTAATTTCCGGACCAGAATGAATGTAAAGGAAGCACTAATAGCAGCCCCAAGGGCGGCTACTGCGCCAATTAAATTATGGTCACTTTCATCATCATCGACGGCGTCGTGACCAAAGATAAAAGGTGGTTTTGCAATAAAAAATAATCCACCTATATTTGCTAGTATTAAAAGTATATCGATGATGAATAAATCCTCGTTTAGAAATATCGTTGAAAGCAGAACGCAGAGAATGGCTTTGCTGAATATAATCGCGATAGTGTTGCCTAGTGGCGCCAGAGAAAGTGCCAAAAGGGAGAGATACACGCTACAAATGTCAAAAGTTCCAACAAGAATGACGATCACAGTATCGACCGAATTATAATGTTCTGTGTTCTCCCATCGTATCAAGAAAGGAGCGAAAATGTAACTCAGGCTGCATACAAACGCGACGAACGTTGTTGAGTATGTCTTGGTGGCCATGCTACTCGCTAGACCGTTAAAGGCCCACAAGAGAGCGGATATGAACGAAAATACGATTCCAATGTGATCTTTCAACTGTTCTATAATTGACCAAGGCATAACGATCTGTTATATAAAGAATTAAAAATGAAAGTAATGATATAAAAACAAGAACATCAACAAAATTATCATAAAACGTTGATTCTACATTATACTTATGGAAGGAAATTTATTGAACGAAGAGTTGTTTCTTTTGAAAGAAAGAAACAACATTCTACAAACTAACAAGCTGCTAATCTACTGCTACTGGGGGGTTATTAACAAGTTATAGTGTCAGTACATGTATGTGCGAACCGTACAACCTAAGCAATCAAAAATTCTTCCACAATGTTTCAAAGTGTTGCAAATTATGGCACCATATGGGATCTAAGCACCCCCTCTATTTTACCAAACTTTCGCAAAGGAGAGTGTATGTAACATCTTATGTCCCTTCCCCTCCCTTCCACCAGTATAGAAAAATATGCCCCCCCCCCGGCCATCAGTGATTAGGGATGAATGTTCAATTTGTTTAACAACTATAGATTAATGCTAAGATGTCACACGAACTCCCACAGCGAGTAACTACAAGCCTATGTTTAATTTTGCCTGTCAAATATCCAGTTATATTGTAGTCAAGAATTTAACTAAGGTAAATGTGCAACTTCTTTATGTAAAACCTTATTGGTTGCACGTTGCTTTATAGAAACCCATTAACGTCCACAAGAGCCTAGTTACAACCTGAGTGTACCCCAAACTGGATACTTCATTTCTTTTTATAACTATGTATAAAGTCAACTTAAGTTAAGGAAGAAAAATAAAGAAACGCGACAACGAGTTTCATTATCACATATACATACCGATATCAAACCATTAGAAGTATATATAGGCTATCACAAACCAACAGAAATATATATAGGCTATGGTGTGGTGAGTAATACAAATTGCATTCAAGTTTTATTTTGTTTTGTTGTTGTTCAAGAAACACACAGAGTGATGAATTATTGTTAACCGTGATTTTGTTAACGAATTCAACTTGTACACAAAACTGCAATATTATACGGACATTATAAAACACTGATGGGCAAAGTGCGGCCCGCGGGCCTCGACCGGTACTTTTGCTGCCCACACCGATAGTCTTCATACCACATTGATGCAGCCGGAAGACTTCTATGGTAAGGATGAAAAGGAAACATGTTTACTATCCGAGGGTTTCTACATTGTGACAGGCCGAGACGGAGGCGACGAGAATCGAAGTAGAATGTTTACTGTTTTTTTGGGGGGGGGGGGGGTGGGGGATGGGAGGAGCTCGTCAATTCGAGGCCATGGTGATTCAGACATATGTATGCAGGAATGATACCGTTTTTGGTTCCACTTTGTAATGAGATCTTTCCTACAAAAAAAATAATTAAAACATATTTAACATAAGATGATCATAATTTAAACGACACATTATAACTTACCTCCTGTTGTTTTTCTTCCAACGTTGAAATGAAGCGGTATTTATTTATTTACAGTTATACAGGATATCACTTCAGTGCGATCTTTTTCTATATACATATGTATCACAGTTCCTCTTGCACAAGCAAATACAGAAACATCCTAAAGTGGGACGTTATTCAGAAAATTTCTACGTGTGTTATAATTGTAACCCTCATTTTTTTCCAGTTAAGAGATAAACATAGATTGTACGGTTTTGGTCATTCACACAGAAACCATGTATATCGGCGCGACGGACTATTTGAACAATAAAAAAGGATTAACAAAGGTGATATACACACTGAAATTACCAGTAAAGGCAGAAATGCTATAACGGGAAGTAAGCTAAGTTTGAGTGAAATATGCAATCGTGTACTGCCAAAAAAAAAAAAAACACTGGAAATGAGGTAATATGACTGTGTTATGGCTTTGTACAATATGTAAGTGTCTATATGGGACCATACAGTACATAATATAAGAAAAAAAAGATTTTGCTTGGTATTCTTTAAAAAAAACGAAAAAAAGGGAGCATACTATCAGCTCACGTCTATGCAGAAGGTTGAAAACCGACTTATCTCATTTTACAAAACAACGGTTCATGGATTTATTCAGCTTCAGTAACCAATATCGGTATTACATATTATATAATAATAGTAGCGTATTATTTAGCTAACAGTAACGCAATTGAACCCTATCTATAGAATCTATAAACAGTATTTTTTTTTTTTGCTTTATTCTATACCAGCGTTTTACCAATTTTGTCAGTGTTATTTGTAGAGTTGTCTCCTTTTCCCAGGCAACGTTCAAGGATTTTTCAGCTTCAGTAACCGATGACGGTATAACATATAAGAAGCTCATTATTTTGCCAGCATCAACGCAACCCCCCCCCCCCCCCCCCCTTATATAGAATATGTCTACAGAAATATGAAATGTTTGGTACTTTAATGCCAGTGTCTTCGCTCTTCTGTAAGAGTTTAAGTTGTAGATTAGAATTTCCAAATCTCTTTTTGCGAAATTTGTTCAGCTCATTTAGATGTAGCCTTGCAACTTATATTTCATGTCCCCATGTTCTATTGCCGCCCTACCAGGGGGAGGGGGCGAGCGGGAAGGGTAAGGTTGGGCTACAAGTGTAGAAGCCGACAAGAGGCCCAGCTTGTAGGCTACATATTGAATACATTCGTAAACGATACCACAATCATATATGGCATATATACTCGACATCATGCTTGTCGATTACATGGTCATTGTAGTTCTTGGGTACTATAGTTTTATTTACTCAAGTTATTTCCCAGTCCCCATTGGCGCGAAAACGATAAATCTTCAGGGAAGTCAGGTCGCTAAAGTCTTGTGGGATGCTTGGCGAGGTAGGCCTATATTACTATACCCCTCGGTGGCTATAGCTGATACGTTCACCATTCATGGAACTTCTCTTCTCAATACCCGATGAGTACGGTAGAGCTTGGGCGTAGACTTTAAAGGGATAAACGAATTCTACAAAAATTGCAAAAATGTGTATCAAAGAGCAAGCAAAAAGAAATAAGAGTGGTCTAGCTCCCACTCATTTTGATATACAGTTTTAAATACGTCTGGCAACATGAATCTGGCTAGTCAAAGCTAATCAACTCTCCTGGTGTGGGAATTTTAATAACAATCAGGACCAAAATATTTTGCAAAATCAAACTCAAATAGCTGCTTTCATGGGCGTCAACAGGTGGGGGACGGGGGGGGGGGACATGTCCCCCCACTTTCAAAAGTGGAGGGGATATCATATCATTTGTCCCACCCACTTTTCAGAGTAGTTATTTAAAAAAATCACATGCATATGCGCGATTTTCTATTTAAGGTCAAGAAATCTGGACTCCCTGGGCCCCTGCTATCTATCACTTGCACCGTCATTTATCTCTCATTCTCCCAATATCCTAAATCTGCCCATTTAATTCGTTCGGGGGGGGGGGGGGGACCATTCGAAAGTGTATTGAATCTTGCACACATGTTGTTTGTATGGGTTCCAAGGGATTAGGTAAGCCATACAGGTAGATGGTGATGAGTTACTATGTTCATATCACTACCTCCAGTCCCTTGGACTGGACGGACGAATAGGGGTGTAGGGGTTAAGTAATTAAGGCTACATGTATTCGCCGGATATGGTAGATCTTTATTGTTGAGTGCCGGCTAGGCGCTATACACACGCTCTGCGCGCGGTGCCTTTTTCTGATTATTATTATTAAAGTACCTGGGCACATAACAACTGACGTCTCGCACCTACATGCATGTATTATATATACCACTCCACTCATCCCGGAGGTGACGGCGCCACTTTTTCAATATTTCGTTTGAGATTGACGCTGTGTAATTCGTCTCCCTTGGTGTCAGAACGGCAGCTTTCTACCAGTACTTTCTGTCGGAAGTTAGTTTTGTGAGACAAAATTTCTCCTCACAGATCTGGTTCTGATGTAACTAAAAACGACTCAGGAAGGCCGTCTCCTGCGATCTAGGGGGTCTTATGTACCCAAAATTTTCTGGTACGCTACGCGCCAATCAATGGTGGCGCTCCGCTTAGATAGAATAGTGTCCCCCTCACTTTCTGAAACCTGCTGACGCCCATGGCTGCTTTAAAGTTCCATCGTTTTACAATGTGATGGCCTTGTGGTATCACCACGGTAACCCAATGCCCAGTGTAATTTCAGGTCTTTACAGAATCGTCTGGCGATTAGGAAGATTTTATCCCCATGCAGAAATGAAATCTATCCTTGCAAAGAAATGACCACTGAGAATACATGTATATGGATTGCAATTCTTTGTCAATACAAGTTTTTAATTTCGATCATTCTTCTTTGTTTATATTGTTATACAGGTATAACTGAAAACCAATGGCAAATGAAATATTGTTCATTAGCATCAATGTCTACTACTGTTTGCGCTGCCACGTATGACGTCATCTCACCAGGGAGCTGCTACTCTAGAGTAGCAGCTCCCTGTTAGAGTAGCAGCTCCCTGATCTCACCGAGTGGTCTCTTTGTCTATTATCTCAATATTGAAATAGATTATCTGCAAGCCCTTGATCGAAATCAAATTGAGATAATGAAATTGATGCACAGCTCATCAAAGACATTGTAACTCCTTGCAATTAAATCGGACATCGGTACTATCTTAACCTCCAACAAAGTGAACTGAATAAAGTTCTCTGGCGTTCCATGTTAAATTGGTTTGTTGACTTCTTGAAAATCAAGAACTGAAACGCATGTAACGCGTGTCAAGTGTGTGCATCACTTTAGAAAATCAATAGATTACAATAGATTACGTTCTGACAATCATTATCCCAAGAATTCAATTTCCATTACAATCAAAATATTAAGAAAAATCGAGAAGAAGACAACACATTGAAGAAAAAGTTGCTTACATTTCTGCCGATAAAGCCTGAGTCACCCAAGATAGGGAATGGAATCCCCCTCCCCTTCTTTCTTCTCCACTACCCCCCCCCCCACCCTCCCCAAATGAAGGGGAGCACCAAAGGGGAGCACTTTATTTGTAAACTGTCGTAAATTAACAATTTTCAATCACTATTTAATAAACTTTCATTACTGTCTTTTCTTAGTGTCTCCCGTATACCATACCAGAAAGGTGCGAAAAGAATGAGTACAGCCCCTAATATGGAAAGAAGACTAACAGTTTCATCAGTAAATGCTACTTGCAACACGTAAGATATTCCTACTTGTAAAGTTGATATCACAGCTACTGTGCCAGCGCCCTCAGTTTGGAGTGCCAAATATGCCGTAGCACATGCCCCTACTCCAGTGGTACACACGAATACCAATTGGAGCCAATCGTACCCAGATGGTATATTCATGAAGGGTGTTGAGTTAATACTTAATTCCAAACCAAAAAGCCCGAACCCGACGATACTCTTAAGTAAGAGTATGACGTATGGATCATAGGTGTCTCTCTCGACTAATTTCCGGACCAGAATGAATGTAAAGGAAGCACTAATAGCAGCCCCAAGGGCCGCTACTGCGCCAATTAAATTATGATCACTTTCATCATCATCGTCGACGTCGTGGCCAAAGATGAAATGTGGTTTTGCAATAAAAATTAATCCACCTATATTTGCTAGTATTAAAAGTATATCGATGATGAATAAATCCTCGTTTAGAAATATCGTTGAAAGCAGAACGCAGAGAATGGCTTTGCTGAATATAATCGCGATAGTGTTGCCTAGTGGCGCCAGAGAAAGTGCCAAAAGGGAGAGATAAACGCTACAAATTTCGAAAGTTCCAACAAAAATGACGATCACAGTATCGACCGAATTATAATGTTCTGTATTCTCCCATCGAATGAAGAAAGGAGCGAAAATGTAACTCAAGCTGCATACAAACGCGACGAACGTTGTTGAGTATGTCTTGGTGGCTATGCTACTCGCTAGACCGTTAAAGGCCCACAAGAGAGCGGATATGAACGAAAATACGATTCCAATGTGATCTTTCAACTGTTCTATAATTGTCCAAGGCATAACGATCTGTTATATAAAGAATGAAAAATGAAAGTAATGATATAAAAACAAGAACATCAACAAAATTATCATAAAACGTTGATTCTACATTATACTTATGGAAGGAAATTTATTGAACGGAGAGTTGTTTCTTTTGAAAGAAAGAAACAACATTCTACAAACTAACAAGCTGCTAATCTACTGCTACTGGGGGGTTATTAACAAGTTATAGTGTCAGTACATGTATGTGCGAACCGTACAACCTAAGCAATCAAAAATTCTTCCACAATGTTTCAAAGTGTTGCAAATTATGGCACCATATGGGATCTAAGCACCCTCTATTTTACCAAACTTTCGCAAAGGAGAGTGTATGTAACATCTTATGTCCCGTCCCCTCCCTTCCACCAGTATAGAAAAATATGCCCCCCCCCCCCGGCCATCAGTGATTAGGGATGAATGTTCAATTTGTTTAACAACTAGATTAATGCTAAGATGTCACACGAACTCCCACAGCGAGTAACTACAAGCCTATGTTTAATTTTGCCTGTCAAATATCCAGTTATATTGTTGTCAAGAATTTAACTAAGGTAAATGTGCAACTTCTTTATGTAAAACCTTATTGGTTGCACGTTGCTTTATAGAAAACCTTTAACATCCACAAGAGCCTAGTTACAACTTGAGTGTACCCCAAACTGGATAATTCGTTTCTTTTTATAACTATGTATAAAGTCAACTTAAGTTAAGGAAGAAAAATAAAGAAACGCGACAACGAGTTTCATTATCACATATACATACCGATATCAAACCATTAGAAGTATATATAGGCTATCACAAACCAATAGAAGTATATATAGGCTATGGTGTGGCCAGTAATACAAATTGCATTCAAGTTTTATTTTGTTTTGTTGTTGTTCAAGAAACACACAGAGTGATGAATTATTGTTAACCGTGATTTTGTTAACGAATTCAACTTGTACACAAAACTGCAATATTATACGGACATTATAAAACACTGATGGGCAAAGTGCGGCCCGCGGGCCTCGACCGGTACTTTTGCTGCCCACACCGATAGTCTTCATACCACATTGATGCAGCCGGAAGACTTCTATGGTAAGGATGAAAAGGAAACATGTTTACTATCCGAGGGTTTCTACATTGTGACAGGCCGAGACGGAGGCGACGAGAATCGAAGTAGAATGTTTACTGTTTTTTTGGGGGGGGGGGGGTGGGGGATGGGAGGAGCTCGTCAATTCGAGGCCATGGTGATTCAGACATATGTATGCAGGAATGATACCGTTTTTGGTTCCACTTTGTAATGAGATCTTTCCTACAAAAAAAATAATTAAAACATATTTAACATAAGATGATCATAATTTAAACGACACATTATAACTTACCTCCTGTTGTTTTTCTTCCAACGTTGAAATGAAGCGGTATTTATTTATTTACAGTTATACAGGATATCACTTCAGTGCGATCTTTTTCTATATACATATGTATCACAGTTCCTCTTGCACAAGCAAATACAGGAACATCCTAAAGTGGGACGTTATTCAGACAATTTCTACGTGTATTATAATTGTAACCCTCATTTTTTTCCAGTTAAGAGATAAACATAGATTGTACGGTTGTGGTCATTCACACAGAAACCATGTATATCGGCGCGACGGACTATTTGAACAATAAAAAAGGATTAACAAAGGTGATATACACACTGAAATTACCAGTAAAGGCAGAAATGCTATAACGGGATATTTGATATTCAAGTAAGCTAAGTTTGAGTGAAATATGCAATCGTGTACTGCCAAAAAAGAAGAAAACTGGAAATGAGGTAATATGACTGTGTTATGACTTTGTACAATATGTAAGTGTCTATATGGGACCAAACAATATGTAAGTGTCTATATGGGACCATACAGTACATAATATAAGAAAAAAAGATTTTGCTTGGTATTCTTTAAACAAAAACGAAAAAAAGGGAGCATACTATCAGCTCACGTCTATGCAGAAGGTTGAAAACCGACTTATCTCATTTTACAAAACAACGGTTCATGGATTTATTCAGCTTCAGTAACCAATATCGGTATTACATATTATATAATATTGGTAGCGTATTATTTAGCTAACAGTAACGCAATTGAACCCTATCTATAGAATCTATAAACAGTATTTTTTTTTTGCTTTATTCTATACCAGCGTTTTACCAATTTTGTCAGTGTTATTTGTAGAGTTGTCTCCTTTTCCCAAGCAACGTTCAAGGATTTTTCAGCTTCAGTAACCGATGACGGTATAACATATAAGAAGCTCATTATTTTGCCAGCATCAACGCACCCCCCCCCCCCTTATATAGAATATGTCTACAGAAATATGAAATGTTTGGTACTTTAATGCCAGTGTCTTCGCTCTTCTGTAAGAGTTTAAGTTGTAGATTAGAATTTCCAAATCTCTTTTTGCGAAATTTGTTCAGCTCATTTAGATGTAGCCTTGCAACTTATATTTCATGTCCCCATGTTCTATTGCCGCCCTACCAGGGGGAGGGGCGAGCGGGAAGGGTAAGGTTGGGCTACAAGTGTAGAAGCCGACAAGAGGCCCAGCTTGTAGGCTACATATTGAATACATTCGTAAACGATACCACAATCATATATGGCATATACTCGACATCATGCTTGTCGATTACATGGTCATTGTAGTTCTTGGGTACTGTAGTTTTATTTACTCAAGTTATTTCCCAGTCCCCATTGGCGCGAAAACGATAAATCTTCAGGGAAGTCAGGTCGCTAAAGTCTTGTGGGATGCTTGGCGAGGTAGGCCTATATTACTATACCCCTCGGTGGCTATAGCTGATACGTTCACCATTCATGGAACTTCTCTTCTCAATACCCGATGAGTACGGTAGAGCTTGGGCGTAGACTTTAAAGGGATAAACGAATTCTACAAAAAATGCAAAAATGTATATCAAAGAGCAAGTAAAAAGAAATAAGAGTGGTCTAGCTCCCACTCATTTTGATATACAGTTTTAAATACGTCTGGCAACATGAATCTGGCTAGTCAAAGCTAATCAACTCTCCTGGTGTGGGAATTTTAATAACAATCAGGACCAAAATATTTTGCAAAATCAAACTCAAATAGCTGCTTTCATGGGCGTCAACAGGTGGGGGACGGGGGGGGGGGACATGTCCCCCCACTTTCAAAAGTGGAGGGGATATCATATCATTTGTCCCACCCACTTTTCAGAGTAGTTATTAAAAAAAATCACATGCATATGCGCGATTTTCTATTTAAGGTCAAGAAATCTGGACTCCCTGGGCCCCTGCTATCTATCACTTGCACCGTCATTTATCTCTCATTCTCCCAATATCCTAAATCTGCCCATTTAATTCGTTCGGGGGGGGGGGACCATTCGAAAGTGTATTGAATCTTGCACACATGTTGTTTGTATGGGTTCCAAGGGATTAGGTAAGCCATACAGGTAGATGGTGATGAGTTACTATGTTCATATCACTACCTCCAGTCCCTTGGACTGGACGGACGAATAGGGGTGTAGGGGTTAAGTAATTAAGGCTACATGTATTCGCCGGATATGGTAGATCTTTATTGTTGAGTGCCGGCTAGGCGCTATACACACGCTCTGCGCGCGGTGCCTTTTTCTGATTATTATTATTAAAGTACCTGAGCACATAACAACTGACGTCTCGCACCTACATGCATGTATTATATATACCACTCCACTCATCCCGGAGGTGACGGCGCCACTTTTTCAATATTTCGTTTGAGATTGACGCTGTGTAATTCGTCTCCCTTGGTGTCAGAACGGCAGCTTTCTACCAGTACTTTCTGTCGGAAGTTAGTTTTGTGAGACAAAATTTCTCCTCACAGATCTGGTTCTGATGTAACTAAAAACGACTCAGGAAGGCCGTCTCCTGCGATCTAGGGGGTCTTATGTACCCAAAATTTTCTGGTACGCTACGCGCCAACCAATGGTGGCGCTCCGCTTAGATAGAATAGTGTCCCCCTCACTTTCTGAAACCGGCTGACGCCCATGGCTGCTTTAAAGCTCCATCGTTTTACAATGTGATGGCCTTGTGGTATCACCACGGTAACCCAATGCCCAGTGTAATTTCAGGTCTTTACAGAATCGTCTGGCGATTAGGAAGATTTTATCCCCATGCAGAAATGAAATCTATCCTTGCAAAGAAATGACCACTGAGAATACATGTATATGGATTGCAATTCTTTGTCAATACAAGGTTTTAATTTCGATCATTCTTCTTTGTTTATATTGTTATACAGGTATAACTGAAAACCAATGGCAAATGAAATATTGTTCATTAGCATCAATGTCTACTACTGTTTGCGCTGCCACGTATGACGTCATCTCACCAGGGAGCTGCTACTCTAGAGTAGCAGCTCCCTGTTAGAGTAGCAGCTCCCTGATCTCACCGAGTGGTCTCTTTGTCTATTATCTCAATATTGAAATAGATTATCTGCAAGCCCTTGATCGAAATCAAATTGAGATAATGAAATTGATGCACAGCTCATCAAAGACATTGTAACTCCTTGCAATTAAATCGGACATCGGTACTATCTTAACCTCCAACAAAGTGAACTGAATAAAGTTCTCTGGCGTTCCATGTTAAATTGGTTTGTTGACTTCTTGAAAATCAAGAACTGAAACGCATGTAACGCGTGTCAAGTGTGTGCATCACTTTATAAAAATCAATAGATTACAATAGATTACGTTCTGACAATCATTATCCCAAGAATTCAATTTCCATTACAATCAAAATATTAAGAAAAATCGAGAAGAAGACAACACATTGAAGAAAAAGTTGCTTACATTTCTGCCGATAAAGCCTGAGTCACCCAAGATAGGGAATGGAATCCCCCTCCCCTTCTTTCTTCTCCACTACCCCCCCCCCCCCCAAATAAAGAGGAGCACCAAAGGGGAGCACTTTATTTGTAAACTGTCATAAATTAACAATTTTCAATCACTATTTAATTACTTTCATTACTGTCTTTTCTTAGTGTCCCCCGTATACCATACCAGAAAGGTGCGAAAAGAATGAGTACAGCCCCTAATATGGAAAGAAGACTAACAGTTTCATCAGTAAATGCTACTTGCAACACGTAAGATATTCCTACTTGTAAAGTTGATATCACAGCTACTGTGCCAGCGCCCTCAGTTTGGAGTGCCAAATATGCCGTAGCACATGCCCCTACTCCAGTGGTACACACGAATACCAATTGGAGCCAATCGTACCCAGATGGTATATTCATGAAGGGTGTTGAGTTAATACTTAATTCCAAACCAAAAACTCCGAACCCGACGATACTCTTAAGTAAGAGTATGACGTATGGATCATAGGTGTCTCTCTCGACTAATTTCCGGACCAGAATGAATGTAAAGGAAGCACTAATAGCAGCCCCAAGGGCGGCTACTGCGCCAATTAAATTATGGTCACTTTCATCATCATCGACGGCGTCGTGGCCAAAGATAAAAGGTGGTTTTGCAATAAAAATTAATCCACCTATATTTGCTAGTATTAAAAGTATATCGATGATGAATAAATCCTCGTTTAGAAATATCGTTGAAAGCAGAACGCAGAGAATGGCTTTGCTGAATATAATCGCGATAGTGTTGCCTAGTGGCGCCAGAGAAAGTGCCAAAAGGGAGAGATACACGCTACAGATGTCAAAAGTTCCAACAAGAATGGCGATCACAGTGTCGACCGAATTATAATGTTCTGTTTTCTCCCATCGTATCAAGAAAGGAGCGAAAATGTAACTCAAGCTGCATACAAACGCGACGAACGTTGTTGAGTATGTCTTGGTGGCTATGCTACTCGCTAGACCGTTAAAGGCCCACAAGAGAGCGGATATGAACGAAAATACGATTCCAATGTGATCTTTCAACTGTTCTATAATTGACCAAGGCATAACGATCTGTTATATAAAGAATTAAAAATGAAAGGAAAGATATAAAAACAAGAACATCAACAAAATTGTCATAAAACGTTGATTCTACATTATACTTATTAAAGGAAACTTATTGAACGGAGAGTCGTTTCTTTGGAAAGAAAGAAACAACATTCTACAAAATAACATTGGGGTGGGGGGAAGCAATTTCCTTTCTTTGGCTGTTAGACGATAGTTTGAATTGTGCATAATCGCTTTAATTACAAAATTAATCACCGGGTGAGGGTGGGGGGGGGGGGGTTAATTACAATTATAGTGTCAGTACATGTATGTATGAACTATACAACCTAAGCATTCGAAAATTCTTCCACAATGTTTCAAAAGTTGCAAATTAATGGCACCATATGGAATCTAAGAACTCCCATTTTACCAAAATTTCTCAAAGGAGAGTGTACGTTACATCTTAGCTCCCCTCCCTCCCCTTTTTTCCACCAGTATAGAAAAAATATGGTCCTCCCACTCCCCCCCCCCCCTGGCCATCAGTGCTTAGGGCTGATTGTTCATTTTTTTTTTTAACATCTATAGATCAAGGCTAAGATGTCACACGAACTCCCACAGCGAGAAACTACAAACCTACGTTAAATTTTGCCTGTCAAATATCCAGTTATATTGTTGTCAAGAATTTAACTAAGGTAAATGTGCAACTATTTTATGTAACCTTATTGGTTGCACATTGCTTTATAGAAACCCATTAACGTCCACAAGAGCCTAGTTACAACCTGAGTGTACCCCAAACTTGATACTTCATTTCTTTTCATAACTATGTATAAAGTCAACTTAAGTTAAGGAAGAAAACTAAAGAAACGCGACAACGAGTTTCATTATGATCTTTACATATACATACCGATATCAAACCATTAGAAGTATATATAGGCTATGGTGTGGAGAGTTATACAAATTACATTCAAGTTTTGTTTTGTTTTTTGTTGTTCAAGAAACACACACAGTGATTAATTATTGTTAACCGTGATTGTGTTAACGAATTCATCTTGTACACAAAACTGCAATATTATACGGACTTTATAAAACACCGATGGGCAAAGTGCGACCCGCGGGCCTCGAACAGATACATTTGCTTCCCACACCGATGGTTTTCATACCACATTGATGCAGCCGGAAGACCTCTATGGTAAGAATGAAAGGAAACATGTTTACCATCGGAGGGTTTCTACATTGTGACAGGCCGAGACGGAGGCGACGAGAATCCGAGTAGAATATTAATTTTTTTTGGGGGGGGGGGGGGTGGTGGGTGGAGGAATGAGAGGAGCTAGTTCATTCTTCTACACATTCGAGGATATGGTGATTCAGAAATATTTATGCAGGAATGATACAGTTTTATAATTCCACTTTGTAATGAGATCTTTCCTACAAAAAATAATTAAAACATATTATACATAAGATGATCATAACTTAAACGACACATTATAACTTACCTCTTGTTGAATTTTTTTTTTTCTTCCAACGTTGAAATGAACCGGTATTTATTTCTTTATAGTTATACAGGATATCACTTCAGTGCGATCGTTTTCTATATACATGAATATTTAAATGTATCACAGTTCCTTTTGCACAAGCAAATACAGAAACATCCTAAAGTTGGAGGTTATTTAGACAATTTCTACGTGTATTATAATTATTGCCCTCATTTTCTCCAGTCTAGAGATGAACATAGATTGTACGGTTGTGGTCATTCACACAGAACCATGAATATCGGCGCGAAGGACTATTTGATAATTAAAAAAAAATAACAAAGGTGATATACACACTGAAATTATCAGTAAAGGCAGAAATATTATAACGGGATATTTGATATTCAAGTAAGCTAAGTTTGATTGAAACATGAAATCGTGTACTGTTAAAAACAAACTGTAAATTAAAAGAGACATTTTGACGCAATATTACTGTGTCATGGCATTGTACAATATGTAAGTGTCTATATGGGACCATGCAGTACATAATATGAGAAAAAGGATTTTGCTTGGTGTTCTTTAAAAAAACATAACAACAAACTATATGGAGTATATGCTCACGTCTGTGCAGAAGGTTGAAAACCGAGTTCTCATTTTACAAAGCAACGGTTCATGGATTTATTCAGCTTCAGTAACCAATAACGGTATTATATATAGCGTATTATTTAGCTAACATTAACA
The DNA here is from genome assembly GCF_037975245.1 of Apostichopus japonicus. Lineage (NCBI taxonomy): Eukaryota > Metazoa > Echinodermata > Holothuroidea > Aspidochirotida > Stichopodidae > Apostichopus > Apostichopus japonicus. The sequence continues at coordinate 16,769,771 of NC_092579.1, forward strand.
CAATTGAACCCTATCTATATATATCAACAGAATTTTTTTTTTTTGCTTAATTCTATACCAGCGTTTTCCCAATTTTGTCAGTGTTATTTGTAGACTTGTCTCCTTTTCCCAAGCAACGTTCAAGGATTTTTCAGCTTCAGTAACCGATGACGGTGTAACATAAATATAGATATATGTATATATATATATAAATATATCTATATATATATATATATATATATATATATATAGGAATAACGGAAAAACTGTTAAACAACTATGCTGCATTTAGAGAAAGGCTGGATCTCGAGTGAGATACAATAATTGAATTAGGTAAGTGATTGGAAGTAAAACACACACACACACACACACATATATATATATAAATATATATATATATATATATATATATATATATTTATATATATATATATTTATATATATATATTTATATATATATATATATATATATAAATATATATATATATATATATATATATATATATATATATATATATATATATATATATATATAAATAAAAAATATTTTTTATATATAGTATAAACAATATGAAATGTTTGGTAATTCAATGCCAGTGTACTCTTGGGTGACAGTTCATTTTGACGAAGGAAGACTTTTTCATTCGAATTAGCTTCACGCAATTTATAGAAGTTTGTTTTCATTTCTACAATTGACTTGTCACACTTTGATCACACTCTGGATTATTACTACATGTTGAATAAATTGAGATCCCACGCAAATGTTTCACATGTAAACTACAGTTTACACAGGACAGTAGTGACACTGTAAACGACACACGAAGAGAAAATAACTCATTTTCCCAATTTTGGAATCATTGTTATATTCTTTGCGTTTAGCTTCGGAAAGAAGTGTCCGAATTGGAGCCAAGTGTTTCTAATAGGCTAGGCAATGGATATGGTCCATACATAGCCTAACACAGTACAACAGACACAGCTGGACTGTGCATATATACCGTAGCTACTGTCGTGATTGTCATCAGAACAAACTTAGTTCGTCTCGTGTTAAAAAGTGATTTGAACTCTGATGAAAGATATAGATGAGTGCTTTGTGTCACAAGTCCCAACATAATATTACCATTATAATAGGCTAGGCTATGGATATAGTCTATACAAAGCCTAACACAATACAACAGACACAGCTGGACTGTACATATAGCTACTGTCGTGATTGTCATCAGAACAAACTTAGTGTGGCTCGTGTATAAAGGTGATTCGAACTCTGGTGAAGGTATAGATGAGTAATTTGTGTCACAAGTCCCAACATTACAACATCCCGTGCGTTTGATGATTAAACGTCTATAACATTTAATGGCAACACTTTGGTAACAGTTGGCTAATTGACATAAAAATATATATGCATATAGCAATTATGAAATCAAAATAAAAAGAATAACAAATATTGACATGTATATATTACCTTCAGATATCTGAACATCATTGAAAACGATTTGCCCCATAATTTTAGAATAAAAGGTAGTGGCAAGTTCCACACATACAAATATATATGTCATTGGGTAACATACCAGCGGCTTTTTAATTTTACTGTTAATTAGGTGTGTTAACAGGAAGAACTTCGTTATATTTACCGAGAGCTATGTTTTCCTTTTGAAAATCTATATGAAAAATATATCTGTATACCAATTATGAAATAATAATTAAAAAAATGACAAATATTGAGAGATACTGCTTAGTACAGAAATTTCAATATCCATGTGTTCATGTAGTCCAAGTGTTACATAGATTATTATACATTCATCCAAGTAAAGTGAATAAACTGTAACATTTTAAATATCAAAAAATGGCATTTTCTTGGGTGTTCTCGGCGTTTGTTATCCCAATAAGTTTCATGTCGTCCACCATTAAAACACACTGCTATCGATCTAGGTTGTTCAAACGTTCGAGGCTCGTCAATTAAAGTGGCTGGACCATTTAGTCTAACACACATACCATCATCGGTTATTTTCTCAGATGCAACACAAAAGGAGAGATAGCAAGATTTCTAACGCGTTTACATTGCATAACATACATATTTGTAAAGGACATTGTTAAATGTCGTTCAATTGTGGTCTATTGTATTAAAAATCATACAGCAATTGACATATTTCCATCGCTCAAAACTGTCCTTTTGATCTTCTGGGATTATGACATTCAATGACAAGCTGGGCTAAGCATGTGTCGCAAACTTCTAATAAATCTTAAAGGAATATTGCTGTGACTAAAGTTGACCGTTTTACAAACTTGCTGGAAAACTTAAAATTTAACTAAATAGATGACTTTTCTCTTGGGTATATATGCACAATGATGTTAAAACGAAGAAATCAGTTAAAAATGTCATGACCCCATCAGGAAGTAATGACTTTTTTTTGACTGAACATTTATGATCGGTTTCTCAAGCTTCAAAGTGATTTACCGTATAGTTGTTATTATTTAAGTGTCGTGAACCGTAATGTCTAGTTTATACTAAAGGGAGAAACGCAACTTTAGCTCTTAGCATTGTGTTAGACTTACGTCTTTAATCCAGAATATTTTTCCAACCAAAAAGTTTTATTAATACAGTGACGTAATAATGTTTATTGTCGTGACTGATGGTCTAACTTTGAAATTTCCAGGCAAGTAATTTTCAAAAAGCAACTGAGCGATTAACTTTTAATTATCTCATTGGAGGTATACGGTAATAAACAAAATTAAAATTAAAACGAGTTATGCTATCAATTGATCTATTGTTATAGGGCTGTATGTACGAGGCACCTTAACTGTATGGATTGTTTTTATTGCATGCGTCAGTGGATGGAACCACTTTGCGGCTTATCAAACTGACATCTATATATATGGTTAGTACGCTTGTATATTTATCGTGTATACAGGAAGTCGTTTCGGCGAAAGGGCAAGCAAACCTGATCTTGAAGTCGCATTCAAAGTCAAATGCTGCAGTGCTGTACAGTGTGTGAGAACTTAACAAGTGGTATTATTTCATGTAGGAATGGTATACCCGTAATATTGGCACTCATGCTCTGCAGTGACAATCAAAAAATGATGTCCCTTCTCAAGTCACGGTTCTTCGTGATAGCAACTATTGGAATTATTGTCGCCTTTGTGGTTCAGAAGTCTCACAGATCTGGTCATACAATCCCAGAAGTGTTTGGCAACGTGTCTCCTGGATTCGAGGATGTCTTAAAAGTCTTCAGGTTTGAAAATGATTTTAACGGTATATTTGTTCACAAGAATATGTTTATACGTTAAATTTAATTACAGTATAGTGTACAATGTACAGTGTATAGTATACAGACGGGCGTACTGGTGCACAAATCTCTACCGTTCAGAATCTAATCGGCGTTAAATATAGAGGCCTTGACACAAGGGGTGCACTAATTGGTTGCAAACGATCCGGCCTACTTTCGTCCTAGGCGCCAAACTTGGCGCCTCCGACAAAAGTAGGCCGGACCGTTTGCAACCAAACGGATATGGGCATCATCGGTGGTGAATGTGGAGTATATATAGTTAGCACCATCATAAGGACATTACTGATACAGTGTGCATGGCAGACGCCAATAGTATTACTACAATAGGATAGCGATGACCAATAGCAGTGCATCTTAAAGAGGAAAAAACCAAACATCGTTAATGGATCAAAGAGGTTGAAGATAACTGTCATAAACAACTTCCCTAACAGCCGAAAGAATATCTTAGCCTCCATTTGGGGGATTTTTCAGAGTGGATGGGATTGGAGAGGTGGGAGAGGGGTGGGAGAGGCGGTGAGTGGATGGCAGACAAACATGTTGGAAGTGCAATAATGCATCTGTATAGATTAAACATTCATTAAACATGCAAATCTAGGTGGCAGAGGGGTTACAGGTTTGTTTTACTGTAGTAACCGGGTGACGACTGGAGCATTAGAACCATATGTCGGAATTGCGGGGAAACAATTGGGGAATGTGGGGGGGGGGGGGTGGCGGGGGCGACATGATCTCTGTTATGACAATCAACGACGAGAACATAGATAACGACAACACCAGCAAGAATGACGATAACGACATTATTGGATGACGATGAAAAAAACGACCACGATGACAGCACCCGCACCGAAATCATAGCGACGTCATCTGCGACAACGACGACGACGACGCAACGACGACGACGACGACATATGACGATGATGAAGACAACATTGATAGCAACAACAACAACATTGATGACGACTGCGAAAGCAACACAAAATTACGACTACGAAATATAGCATAATGATAACATCACCAATGATACCGGCAACAAAAGCAACAGCGAAATTAACTACGACAATGACGACGACAAAAACAAAAACACGACGACGACGGCTACGACAAAACAATGGCAATGACCATGATGCATGAAGACAGCAATGGCGACCACGACAATAAAAGCAATGATGACGAATACAACAGTGATCACAAGAAGAGCAACTACGACTATATGACAACAAAACGTTAGTATTTACTTCAATATTCATATACCAGGTAGTCTTAATTCTGCCATGTTCAGGCAATGCTTTTTGTTTCACCAGGTCCAGTCTCAAATTGCATTTTTTTTTTATTGGGTCTTGTAGGGAAAATTATGAACACGGTTGGGATAAAGCTGAAGCAGGTTCGGCATTTTCTGTTTACCATAAAGGAGAGAAAGTTGTAGACATATGGGCCGGTTACGCTGACTATGAGGCAGAAGTACTTTGGAAGGAGGATACTATGTCGATCTTACTGTCCACCACTAAAGGTAATATCATCCTATATAACTATGCACATGTATACCTCATGATTAACTGGAAACATGATGACGCAGGCTTTAGTAAACACTTATCCCCCCCCCCCCCCGCATATCCCCCTTCAAATTCCCACAGCTCGAGTCCGAGCCCAGCAGTTCTGCGTCCGTTTGATACACAGTGAAGTAATTCAGAAAACTCACTTTATTGCTGATAAACTCAATTTTTGGTTCGAAAAACTGAGTTTATCGAATGATGAACTATGTTTTTCCTCGATAAACACAGTTTTTCGCGACAAACTCAGTTTATCCGCGATAAACACAGTTTATTGCCGAGTTTATCGACAAACTGTGCTTTTCAGTCAGCAAAATTTTGCGCTAAACAAGGTTTATCGATAAACTCGGTTTATTGAGCGGTTTAAAAAGTTTAAAAAGCCGGAGGCCTGCCTGCATGTTGACTCTCCTCAAAGACCATGAGTGTCCATCATAATGAGTCTGCCGATCCTCTGGACGCAAGCCTCGGGCGGTTTCTTTCGGCTTCGGGATGTGGGGTTGAGTGGATTGGAATTTGGCTTGTTACCCTCCCTAAAAGTGCTTTCCATAACAGCGGCAAGGATTTTACAAACTCTATTTTTTAAAACTGATCCAATAAATAACAGCACCATTTCTAAAATAATGAATGACGTCAAAACCGACAACATGTTGCGACAGCAACTCTAAACCAAGTCACATGTACCCAATAATGGAACTATGAACACATTACACATTTTATATTACGTGGGAAAAAATATTTCAATTGAAAAAAAATTACAACATTGAGTTTTTCAAGTTATGATTCTAATTCTGATGGTTTTCAGCAAAATCATCATAGATGCTCTTCCATGTATCCTGGTAGAATATTTTCATAACTAGGACTCAGTAATACTGTTATCAATTATATTCCACATGTTTAGGGCTGAGTGCCTTGTGCATACTTGTGTTGGCTGACCGTGGATTGATTGATTTCAAAGAAACCGTGGCTTATTATTGGCCGGAGTTTGCACAAAAGGGAAAAGAGAAAATCACTGTTGAAATGCTCCTGGAACACGAGGTAAGTATAAGTCTTCAAGATCTTCAAAAAGCGAGTCTCTGTCTCTGCTCTCTTTCATTTTAAAATTGTACGATGACCTGAAAATAATAAGAAGACGAAAAACATACAAACGCACCTATTAATAGTTGACTATAGAGTCAAAACTTATCTCTCCATCTCTTCCTACACTTAAAATAAAATCAAAACTTTTAGCAAACTGCTTATCCACTAAAGAACCTGTGTAAGGGAATGTGTAAATGTAAGATGGCCTGACGTTTCGAGGATCTTCGAGGATCAGAGGTTAAAAAAGCCTATGAAGAAGCCTCTTTAGCCTCTGAAGATGATCCTGCTGGGATCGAAAGGAAAGGCCAACTTACTTTTAGTGTATTGATTGAGATAAGGGATGGACATAATATTAGCCGACATGCGAAACTATGCAAAGTAAGTCCCATGTTTTTACCCAAGTGCTTTTATGCAGAAGGGGATTTAGTGTCCTTTTGTAGAGTGTATTAATATTGCAAGGGAAAGAGGCACATCTATTTATATAAGTACTTATATTTAAGTAATATCAATATGAATCATATATATATATATTTTTTTAAATTTGTATGGACCAAAGGCGGGTTTAGCTGTAATATCCGAGGAATTAACATTTGACCTATTACGGGATCGACATGCTATGGATAGAGTACTAGCCGCTACAGAACCCTTATGGGAGCCAGGTACAACCCATGGATATCACGTCATCTCGTTCGGGTTTTACGTAGATGCTTTAGTGCGGCGGGTAGATCCTCGCGGGCGCACCGTAGGTCAGTTCTTTGCCCAAGAAATAGCCGAACCTTTCGGTGAGTATTGTTGGATGTCAAGTCTTTTCAGTCTCGGTATAAAGATGATTAATGTTTATTAAAGATGTTAGCCCCGAAGGTTTGCAAATTTGAACTGTCTCGGATCATAATATCAGTCTATACTTTCGGCCGGTTCGGTAGAAACATTTTCACTTGAAAAATTTGATTATGGGTGAAGGGAAGGGGTAGACTGCCTCTGCATTTAGTAAATAATATATAAGACCATCCCACTCTCCATAACCCCCCCCCCCCCCCGTCACAATCAAACAACGACATGGTGATCTCTGGTGTTTCTATCAACCCCTCCCTTTCCCACCCATGCACCCCAACCCAACTCGGTCTCCTCGTTCTCATTCTTCGGAAATGGGCGTCTCTTTTCTTTGGTCATTGGTATTATGTATCCATGTACGGTGAAAGATATAAACAAATGCATAGCCTTGATGTGCATCGGACGCCACACTCTTTAAAGCGTCTGTCCTGTCAACATAATATAAAGAAAATATAAAGTTAACTAAGACATTATAGGGGAGGAAGCAGTATGACAGTAAAACAAGCAAACAATAACAAACCGTTAATAAAAAACATAGAACTATAGCCACCAACATTTGCTCTCCTATTTAGGTCCGGGGTCGGTTCCGGGTGAGTCCCAAAAGGGCGAAACCGAGTCGTGTGGTGGATTTAATTTCTGGTGTGATGAATTTAATGAGTAGAAGTGTATGTGGCAATTCCCCTCGGTATGGATTAGAGTACCATAGAATACAAGGTCCTATGAGCGTGGATTCGAGTACTTATAGTCTTACACGTTCTATAATCGATTGCCCAAACATCCCCGAGTACAAGTGGTTACGAAAGTAAAAATCCTCGTGTGCGAGTACTAGTAACTACATCACAAATATGAGAACGAGTATACGGAATCAGTATAGCATATATAATCCTGCGATATAACACATTCTTTCATATTATATTGTAGTTAAGTAAATTTTAAGAAATCCAATTCTCTTTCACGTCCCCTTCGTATTTTAAGTACAGGTATCGACGCATTCATTGGGACACCTCTAGACGTTTCTCATCGTGTGGCGAGACTAGTCTTAGTACGTGGTTCTTTGACAGATATAACTTACTATTTATGGACAAGTCACCTCTTCAGAGCATTAATCTACGGTTTTCCTCTCGGACGCTGCAAAACATTCACTGATGTTATTAAAAACTGCGGAGAAGTCTGTAAGGTAATGTTTTAGCTCAGGTGCACAACACGATATATTTACTTTTAATTGAACCCTCTCACCCCTCCCCTCCACGGCCCCTCCAAATTTAAGTATGCTGAAAAAGTTGTTTTTAATATAGATTGCAGCTCTTGAATCACTTCTTTTTTCCCTCCAAAATATCGGAAAACTACACTTAGGCCTACATTATAATAATGCAATGGCTCTGTGCTACAAGGGCGACAGCAAAATGGGTACAAAACTTCTTTGATGTTGGTATATAGTAGTATGTTTACCTTTCTAACCTACTATTTGTGCCACAGTGTCACATTTATCCATTTCAAGGAATAAATCAACCAATCACGCGAGATACGTGTCTTATTCATGTATATGCGACTCCATTGCGTATTACGCCGTATTACGTCGTGACATCATTTATATTTCATCGTGAATGCAGATGCATCAACAGGAGGACCCAGAACTAAGAAAACTAGAATTCCCTTCGGGTAATGGCATCGGCAGTGCAAGGGCCATCGCAAAACTATACGGTATATTAGCAAATGGTGGCAAGCTAGGAAACAAGACTCTGTTGTCTCCTGAATTTATCGATGAGTTGGCTCACGACAAAAGAGGGCAAACAGGAGACTTTGTATTCTTCAACCTTCCATTTAGATGGAAATATGGAATCGAAGTAATTCCTCAGCCTAACGAGGTAAATATATATATAAATATATTTACAGACTTGGGAAAGTGCGGGTCTATAGGGAGTGAGTGGGTGTACCAACCGGGTAGACGTTACCAGTAACGGATCCCCAGAGAAGAGCCCGGGCTCTGCAAATGAAGGATTTTTAAATGAAGAAACATAGGTAAAAATATATCTTAGTTTTGATCATAGGAAAGTAAACAAAGTTTTTTTTAAAATTATCTTCACTTGCGAGTGGATTTCTAGCGCTTTATCGACTTATTCTTATGCACTGTTAGTTTGGTAATAATTTCGATGTCTACCGATATACTTACTTCTCACGACCCCCCTCCCCCTCACTCCCCTCCGAGAATTCATTGATCCGACGGCCATTTGTTATAAGATATCTCCCTCTTTGGACTATAGCCCATGCACTTACAGTAATCAGTGATCCTAAATTGATTTTTTTCTTTGTATACCTACTTTTCAATAAATACTATCTTGGAAAATTAATTGGCGGTGTTCATTTCTTTCACAGGACAACAATATTTTTGGTGCATCAGGCGTTGGTGGCCAGATTGGATATGCCGACAAAGGACGTCAAATCGGCTATGGATTTGTTACTCGTTTCTTATCGCCGGTTGGACTACAACTGTATGATCCCAGAATACAAAGATTGAAAGAAAGTGTCTTGCAAGCGTTGAGAACCTCAAGGGGCAAGCAATGATACGATATAGTCTCTCCCGGTAGAACAAACTGCTGTGAGTCTCTCCCGACTGAAAAAAAAACCCTCCTCCATTCTCCCCCTCCCCCCTCCCTCCCCGACCTTCGTCAAACCCTACTTGGGTTTCTGACTTAGGTTCATTCAATTCCTAGAAATTGTGTTTTGGAAAGCATTGAGGATTCACTTTGTCAGGAAATTTTTGAGTTAGGTCCCCCCCCCCACACCCTTCCTAACTCAAATCAAGTCATATGTCCCACTAACCACGGTGTTTGTGCCCAGATGCTTCACACCCCAAATTTAATCCTATTTCGTCGATGCCGGAGTAGCTTTGAAGTTTACTCCTGCCTAGTGTTTGGTAATGGTAACTAAGCGAAAAAGCTTTATCAGAATAATCATTCTTCGATAAACCAATCCTTTTTGTTGAACCCAATCATTTATGAAACATTTTCATATCATGCACGAGTCTAGGTTCAGTGTACAGTTTCCACGTAAAGATATATTGCATGTTAGTAGGGTTTATACGCGGTGATTTAAAGTTGACTCGAATGTTATCAGAAATGGTGGCAGTAAACGTCTTCGTAATTATTCTCTAGTGAAATATTAATAAAAAATTACTCCGGCAACCAAACGTTTCTGTTTGGAGAAAGGAAAAGGGAATGTGAAGTTATATCCCCGGTCGTGGAATATAATATCCATGGCAAGACGTTTTCTGTGACGTCCCTTCGCTTGTGTGGTTCAAATGAACACCTATCTTTTCATTTCTTTTTCAAACCATGCACACTGAGAACTTCGCCGGGCATTATTTTACTGTGTAACGTACTTCCCAAGGAATCGCTTTTCAAAAGTGGCTACCGGTATCATCTGTATATAACCTTGGTGTTAATATTGTTGCAGATGGTACGGTGGTTAACATGGCTCATGGAAGAATATATTATTTTACATCAAGATTATCGGGATATTTCCCTCAGATGTCAATACTATTCTCAAAATATTCTCGGTTAAAATGTTAAACTGCATTTCGAATTTTAGACACCTTTACACCGAAATGTCGACTTATTATTTATCTGAAATATTTTACTATCTTCTCGACTATTATATTTCAAAGTGTCAAACTTTTCCTGAAAGCTCTCTTTTTCACCCTCAAACTTTCGGCGTAGTATGTCGAAATTTAAAATCCGAACCCTGACAAATCAGTCTAATCAAGTTTTATTAATCGAAACGATGATTACTTTTGATGGTACAATTTAAGCCAGTACTAGCTGTTGAACTTCGGTGTTCCATCAAACGTCAGAATTGGCATGCTAATTATTTTGCTTGAAGTTCTGACGGGGGAAAGAAATCGATAATTTCGACGGATATTAAATCATTGATACGAATTGCCTGTAGCATATAGTTTTTGCAAGAATGAATGACCAGCACTTCCGTCCGTTGAAAAAGGGAGGGGCAGAAACATATTGATTCCCCTATATTTTTTTACAATTGGGTCAACCTACCCCTTTATCTTCCAAGCCCCTCCCCCTCCCCCCTGCCCCTCCGGCCTATACAGTTCCTATATATAGCTTTTGTGTTAAGAGACAACCATGTCATGTCTCGTGATTTGGCGGGGCGAATTGGTGACGCTATATCATTTTTGTTACTATCGCTGTGCAAACTTCATGGAATTATGCATGAGTCATCCTTCCAAGAACCTACGTCAACAATGAAAAGTGCAGGCTTTCAAGGGGTTGTGAATTGCGTCATTGCATAACCAAAACAATAGTCTTGAGCGCCCTCTAATCGCGAAACCGATACCAACAACGGTAAATATGTGTGGATCCGTGCAAAAACAATGGCGGAAAACGACGCAGCAGACTAATGAAATGAGGAAATTTAAAAAGCCAGTAAGTATCAAGCATTGGCAAGATTTTGAGATAGTTTGCAACTACTGCCTGAAGATAATGGTATGTTCTGGCGCGTCATAATGCTTTGACACGAAGTTTGTCGACTTCCGTTCATGTGTTATTGTTGTCCGGACAAGCTTAGGCCGGATTACCTGTCCTAACATTAACAATACATATTTTAGGCCTAGGCTAACCTTTATATAGGCATGTACACTACTAGTACTGGTGGTACCAAATAAGTGATAATACTAATACTTATAGCTGTTTTACTTCAATTCTGGTTTCAAGTAGCATCATTCACATTAAAAGAATAGTATTTATATGCATTGTTCACACTGAGTCTGTAGGGAATTGTGGTACCTGAACTTTACAACGTAACAGTTACACCTAAGTTCTAGTACTCGAGCCTCCTATATCATGTATGAAAGATCGACTTTCAACAAGATGGAGCTGATTAATGCCTTAGGGCATGGACCTAGGGTGCTAGCTAGGCATGTAGCCTCAATTTAGGACTAATGTTAGATGTAAGAATATCAGAGCTTGGGGAAGGATTGTACAGTTCCTTGCAATAAAATGCAAAAATAACCTGAGCCTTTGCTGGTAACATTTGCTAAAAGTGAAATTTTTATCAACATCCAGTGAAAGCAAACAAGAAATACAACTTGATTTAATTCCAAGCTTAGGATATAGGGCATATTGATAAACAGCAAGTAGTGTTCAAGTTCCTAAAACAATTCGCAAATTCACATGTTTAAGCATCAAATGCAATGCCTGCCATGCTGCTTTGGCTTATTAAGTGCCAAATTATCTTTTGCAGCTAGGCCTATACTGTTTAGCAGATTTTTATTGTAAGTACAAATCTATAGGTACAAGTATGGGTACAAACTGTACAATGTTATGAGTACAAGGCCCTGAGCATGATTCCATGAAATTAGGTGTTTCCAAGTATTAGTGCAATGTCTGGAGTACAAGTTCAACATCCTGAATACTGAAAAACATACCCAAGTACTACTAGTCAGCTGATGGTATTTGCTCCATCATACGATTTAAATTTAGACCGTTTGAACTTTGAAGGTAAAATCAGTTACACATTTTTGTTAGTTTCTGTTGAGTGCACAATTGGAAAATAGTGCAAATATCACAAATAAAAATAATTTGTATCATTTCTCCTGTTGGACATATGGTTGTGTTTATATGCTGTACAATAGGAGAGACCAACCAAAAGTTATTATCTATATGTATTAAGTAAAGGTAAGCACATTTCTCCTTACAGTACCTTAAACTCAGAGATTAAGCTAGTCCGAGGTTTGTTTCAATCATGCTAGTTTCAATTTATATTTATTGCCTGTTTCAATCTTAGCAGGACCTTCTTCATGCAACAATTAATCTGAACTAAAAGTAGACATGGGCAGAGAACGTAGAACAATAAGTAGAGACAAATAAGACAGATTAAAGGGAACTTTTTTCAGGCCCTCTAACTTTCATTACTTACCTGTACATTGCAGTAGATATTTCAGTTTGTTAAACCGAATTTTTTTGTAACCACTGTTTATCTTTTTTTTTTGACAGGGTCCGGTGGCATACCATGGACAGTAGGCATAAGGAGCTCCATGACCGGGCCAATGAACTCCTCTTCAAACACCAATATTCACAAGCTGCCCAGCTTTACTCTGAGTTGTTAGAGAGCTTAAAGAAAACTGGGCAGCTTACCAAAGGCCTTAAAGATCTCCATATATCATGTTTAAATAAGAGAGTCACGTGTCATATGAAACTTGTGAGTATCAGTCATCTTAATTCAGGTCACATTTTGCCTTTTATTTTGTGTAAGAAGCTTTGTTAAGGCATTGAAGACTTGCCCCAATCTGCATGCTGCCCTCTGAAAAAGTTAACTTTCTGTTGCTTGCAAGTGAAGTGTTTTTCTTGTTGCTACAATATGCAGACAGTAATGAAACGTGATACCTTGTTATCTTTTATCTGGACCTGAGATGTCCATCGCTGCTATGTACACTGTGTCGTGGGTATTGACCGTAGAGCATGTATTGACTGTACACTAGTGTCTAATTACTGACGGCAGCAAGCTGTGTGTGTATATTCTGGGAGCGATGGTGGTGTCTAACACTTCTGTTACACCTCATTCGAAACTAGGTCAGATTACCGGCATTTCTTTGTGCGCGAGTCTTCATTCCCTTTAATGTGTCAGTATGAGAAGGGAAGTCTTATGCTAACTATATAACAGATGTTAGTGTTACTAATAAAGTAAAGGTTTCAGTAGTCTTTCAAGGGAAATTAATTCTCCGAAAGACATCTACATTTCTAGATGAGAAACGTACCAGTTTATGTTCTTTTGTTAATTTACTACTAAGTTTACAGGAAGTGCTTGTAACTCACTCATGCAGCACATTGGTCATTATTGGACATAGGTTACAACCTTTCTTTCTTTACTTAAATAGTTGTACAGCAGTTTCCATTAATGGCCATGTTCTAGAGATAATTTTTTAACCTTGATACCATGCTATGTGTACCTTATCATTATGATGTCATAAAGGGTGAGCTCTGAGGCCTCAAAACAGTTCTTTTAGTTGATTTTAGATACATTTTTATTGTGCTAATGGATACTCCCACAATATTCTTGGTTTTTAACTTCATTAAGGTACTCACACATTAATCTACCTTTTAGGTGGATATTCCAGGGGACATCTAAGTTTGATCAAAATTTTGTGATTTTGCTTTTGAATAATACTCGATTGACAAAAAGCTCAAAATGTGCCTTTTCAGTTTGAAAGTGTGCAGCCATGCGCATGTGTGGGTTAAAATCAATTTGTCGAAGGAATACATTTTCAACGGTCAAAGTAAGTCAAATGTTTGGGAGTGTAATATACTCTCTCTATTTCACTTTCCACTCTCCTCACAATCTTAGCATGCATGATGTACCAAGCCTACATTGCAAAATGATATGGGAATCTTTTTAAATCCCCCAAACTTAAGTGGAATTAACTTCAGGCAGGATGCTAAATTGTAATGTTCTCAAACTGATATCATCAAGTGGCTGCTTTGTTATGTACAGTTATTGGTGCCGATCAGCATCTGAAATTTTAGGTATGGAGGGTCAGTGGGCTGTGCCCCAGAAATGAGGGCCCAATGCCAAAACATTTCCCGTTACATTGTTTGGTTAGATAGGAAAAGTGCAGATGTAGAGTTAAAGACAGGTGAGCAAAGTAAAATCCCTCATCCTGTAAGCTTTTGGGATTCAATGGTGTTTGTGCATTCACAGGTCGTACTGTACTGCTCAACGGAACCTTTGTTAACTTGATAAACCAAAACAGATTCAACAAAGGTTTGTCAAGTTACTGTACTGTACATAAAATTCTAACAGTGTGCAAACATTGATGGTTTTTTTGGCAATGAAGCACAAGTGGTTAAGTAATCCACAGTAATGACAGTCAAATCAAATATATCAAATCAAATAAATCAAGTCAAATAAAAAGGTTAGGTAGTGTATCTCCTTGATAGTGACCTTTGAAAGTGTTTGTTAGTGCAAGCTACTCTAGTACAAATGCTTTATATTGTATTGTATTGCATAGGAATTCTGAGAGGTTTGCTCGATAGCAGAAGTTATGAATGAAATATGCAGGCTCAAAATGATTTCTGAAGGAATGGTACAAATTCTATAAATCTTCTAACTGTGGTTACAAAGTATTTTTACTAACGATTCTAACACTAGTCTCCTTTTTAGATTCACTTTCCTAAATGGTTTGAGTTTCAGAATAGAAGTTTTGTACATGTATGCCAAAAATATGACATTAGGCTACTGATCTATCATCTTCTGTACCTTCATTTTCTGACCTTCAGTTTAAAAAACAAAACTGCTACGATTCTACGAAACAGACCTACAGTAGGTACAGTAAAGTTGGAGGGCCTGATATTTTCTTACCCTAAGAGTAAAATCTGCATTATTTGTCTAATGGTAAAATCAAGTCTACTGTCCATCTGTGTGTTTTAAAGGTGTCCTGGGCCCTGTTTTTACTTCAGTTCACCTCAGAAGTAGACCCTGTTAGGACTGAAATGTCAATTTTTGACTGAACATTTGTTGTGCGTGTCAATGTACTTAATGGCTATTATGGTATCACCTGTAGGCTTGAAATCTCCTCATCTAAACTCTCTGCAATAAGTAATAATCAAAGTCAGTACATATGACGGTGCCTGTATATGTGTTGTACTATCAGTCGAAACTGATTGAGAAAATGAGAAATATGCGGGTAGATATGACAACACAAGGTATCAGAATTTTCACTCCAGGGGATAATTTAAGTGTTCAGATTGTTGTGTAGCAGTTTTGAAAGCTATGTCTCGTATAGCCCCCCACAAAAATTAAAATAATAATTATGACCAGTTCCCAACCTGCTGTGTAAGAAAACAAAAAATACTGCCTTACATCTTTGTGCTATGTATAGCAATTTACCACATTTTGCGATAAGATACTGGATAAAAAAAAATCCCATGTTCATGTCTAGTAAAAATTTTGATGAATTCAAAATTTGAAATTGTCAAATCTTTTCCTCCTGCAACAATTTTTACCTTTTGTGGTTTACCAGATTACTCCCATATCCACAAATATTTTTTTTTCTAAATCTTGCTGTTTTTTTTCTAAACCTTGCTGGTTAGAGGTTACCTAAGTACTATATGATGAGAACACAGTCAGAGAGGGAGAGAGATACCAGTTCAATCAATCAATCAATCAATCAAATAACTTCTATAGCGCCTAATATCCAAAGTACAACAATGTTCAGTGGCGCTCAGTCAATTAGAAAATGCTCTCGAGGACAGATAAGTTTTCAGTCTCCTCTTAAATGCACGGATATTTGGTGATGTTTTGATGTCAGACGGAAGTTTGTTCCAGAGTTCAGGGGCTGCTACGGAGAATGAACGAGGACCATAAGATGCAGTTGTAAGTTGTATGATCCATCAGTTTAATGGGAATTGTTACACTGAGCAGTATGCATAATTCTGTCATGCTAACAGCCCCATTGTACTGTATGAAAAGGACTGTTGCTGAAGACTATGTATCAGTATATATTGTAGCTGGTGAAGTGGGTTTTGTGTCAGTACCTGGTCTGTACTGTATATAGATTTTGTATTTTTAACTAAGACTATGGAGAGAGTCCACACTACATTACAACAAGTTTTTTGTCTCACACAGTAGGTGTCCTCTACTCTGTGTTGCTTGTTATTATTCATATAAAACAGATTAGTGATTACATCTTTTAAAAAAACAAAGATTTATTATTAATTAACTTGAAATATTGATTGCTCAACCATGTAAATCTTGAACAATGGTTTGAGGACTGGTACCTACGGCATATTAGGAGCTGTACCATACCTTTTTATTCTCAATGCATAAACTCAAACCCACACAAATTGTAAGCAAAAGTTTAGTCCTTTGGCAGTCATCCAATATGGAAAACTAACCAGGGAATATAAAAAGGCTGCTGTTTTCCTTTAAAAAAATTGATCGTGCTGGCACGTTAAATATGTACTGTACGTACTATTTTGTAGTGATAATGTCATACCAAACAGCCATGAAGTACAGAATCTATACTTCATTAGTAGCTGAAGATGTATGTTTTATAGTTTATATGTAACTAGTGTGTTTTCTAATGGTGTATCAAACTGCTTCATAGTGATGTCCCCCCCCGCCCCCCATCACTCCTCTTCTTACAGCTCTCTTCCACCCTTTTTTGTCCACACCTTTTTGTCTTTGTCCTTCTCCAGTTTATTCCCTACCTCCTTCCCTTAATCCTCTCTTTGTCCCTCCACTGTTTATCTCCTACCTTAGGAATCTGTGCTGTGGCTAAGATTGGTGTATATAAATCACTTTATTCTCATTTTTATTCACAAAATCCATTTTATTCCCCTCCCCCCCCAAAAAAAAAAAATCTCCATGTATTAATAACAGATATCATATGGTATGTAAAAAAATTAAAATAAAAACAAAATCTGATTTATATCAAATAAATCCAACTTAAAAAAAATGTTTTAAGAACAAAAAAGTTAACAATAGAAAAAAAAACCTTTTCCTGGTTAAAGCACAGTGACAGTTTTCTTTAAATTGACTTTAATTTGACCTACTGTTCAGTATAGTAAGATTCTCTGTACAAGAAGCTGTTCTTCTTTCGTGTAGTTTTGTAACAATTTGTTCGTTTCTTGCATTAATGTACATTTTCTTTTCAAAAATGCTATTCTAGATAAATTATTGCCCATATCTCTCATCCTATATTGAAAAGTATTTATATTTTGGACTTTAATGATTTAGCCAAATGTATGCATTCAAGACATTTGGTTATTAAACTGATATCATACTGTAGCTTTCAGCCAGTCATTCACTCCCAGTTATATAGGTTCTTTGTCATCTTTCTATTCATTAACTGTAGCATATGTTTTTAATATTTTTTCAAATCTATTATTATTATCCACATTTATTAATATTTTTTTTTCATCAGGTATATATAAGCACTGTCTTTGGTTGCATGACTTAGCAGATTATTTCAAAGAAAATGTTTATAATAATCATGATGTTACTATGGCAACATCAGCTTTTCCTGTAAGCACTCTGGCATTGAATTGTTATCAGCGTTGGGTTTTGTTTGGTGGCTTTAAAGCAGCTTTTATGAATTGAAATTGGTAAATATTTCAAAAGACAGTCCATGTAGTAACACTCCATATATTGCAACTTTGCAACTCATTAGTTTGTTTTGTAGTTAAGGTGACTGACTATTTAGAATAAGCCAAGTAGTGAAGCAAAGTCTAAAAGGCTTGAGATTTTGAAAATTTACATTTACATACTGTAGATGTCCACTGTTGTCCAGCCATTAAAATGTTATAAATTGAGTCAAATTCATTAGGAAGTGTTAAAACAGTCATTTGGTGAAACAAATTTAATATGATATATCTTAAATGGTTAGTGACACTCTTTATTTTGAGAAACAATGCTGCTTTAATATCTTACATTTTAATTTACAATTCATGGCAATTCAGTCTTTGTTTGCTATGTGAGTAAGTTAAAAATTTATGACATTTACAATGTATCCCACCAGCGCACTACAAATACCGATACCGTAGAAGCGATGTTCATGAAAAGCCTAGCGAACAACTATATTTACATGTATTCATGTAATCCTATGATCCAGAGGGATCTTTTCAATCGGCTTTGCTCAGCGTTTCATATCTCCCATGGAAGTGAGCCATTACAAAGCCTGTTTAAGAATATGGTAATGTACAAACCGAGACCAATTTTACCATTAGTTTAGCACGCTGAATAAAATTTAAAAAAATGTATGCATGCACAAAATTTTGCAATAAAGAAGAAGTTGCAGTACTTACAGTAGATAAGAATGTGATTTGTAAATGATTAATTGACATTATACAGTACTGTAGGTTTTTGATCTGCTCACTGACACACATGTAAAATGTTCAGTTGAGCAACTGGTATAAAGTACAGTTGCAATATATCTAAGCAAAAGGTAAACTTTTGAGGTAAATTTTTATTGACATTACAGTATACAGTAGACTGATCAAGATAAACATACCCTGGATATTCTGTGCACGTTGTTGGAACAACAAAGTTTGTTGTTGTTGATATCATGGTAGAGAAAGATCCCTTGAAAGTGCTGGTATTTCCCCCTCTCCCTCCTTTTTGTTGTTGTTGCAAACTTTACTTTCTGACATATGATTGTAGATGAGAGTGAAACCATTACAAGGGCAGGAGATATTTTCAATACCACTACATATATAATATGATAAGCACTCGAGAAAAACAAAGGTTGTTTATTGCTCAGACGGAATGAAGTAATTACTTGCTTTATCGAAAGCCTACCCAGATTTGATATTGGGTATTAATGCATTTACAATTGACAAAAAGGGGGAGGGGGGTTGTGAATTGAGGGAGAGGGTGTGAATTGAGAGAGTGGGTGGTGATGGATGATAAGATTAGCACGTCACATATAGTGCTGTAGATGGAATGGAGTGCCTAGTTTGCTGAGGTATATAGTATCTGGGACTCTTGTGCCAATGGCTTTCTTCCAACTTAATTACACAAAATAAAATAAAAATAAAATTAAACTGTTAGCACTTAATTACACAATATTATTAACTTAATTACACAATATTCTCTCTTTACAAAGCTAAAATGGATAAATGAAATACAATGTTTATTGCAATTTGTATGTCAGTGTACATGAATAGTTACTAAGTACTACTGACCTGACCCACAAAGCATCACAGAGCTACGTTGAGCTGCTGAAAGGGTTCAATACACTAGTCCCTTACTGAAATCTTACAGTCTAATGAATAATTCATCAACCACACAGTGAGCAATCTGAAACTTACAAGATTTTAGGGTCATCGGAGACTGTAGGGAAGATTGTAGGATCCAGGGGGTGGTAAGGCTTATAATTTGCTTCACTCCTCACTTGTAACCTGTCTGCTTTAAGTCTCAATGTGTGTTTGCCAAATTTTAACTTCCACCTTTCCAGCTCACTGCCTTAAAAGCTCAGTGGAAATGACACTGTTCTATGCATTTTTAATACTAATATTCATTATTTTTATTTTTTAATGAGTTATCTGTCGTTAAACATTTTGGGGTGAATAAAATTCGCCAGATTTTTTAGATGAGTCTGTACATTCTACAAACTTCAATCAAAATTTGTAAGACACGCCCGACAGATCATGCGCCAATCAAACCTCTCTGTTTTGTTTACAATCGTTAGGCCTGTGTGCTAGCCTGTGTTAAGTTCTCTTGAATAGTATCATCTCTCTGTTTTGTTTACAATCGTTTCGCCTGTGTGCTAGCCTGTGTTAAGTTCTCTTGAATAGTATCTTTCTTTCGGTCTTACCGATGTAGCTTGCAAAATTGTGTCATTTCCTTACATTGCAAGGAATAAACTTGGTGTTTTCAGAGGCTCCTCCGTGAAGTAGGGTCAAATAAGCGGAGGATACGATTATATAAAGGTTACATTTGTGTAATGAACATGCTGATATTGGCGTTCAGGCCATAACGGCAACAGAAAATAAATTCTTTCTTTCGATTGTGACAGTTTTTCTGCATTAGACCCATATGGTCAGAGTGCATTTAGAATAAAAAAAACATTGAATATGCTTCCGAAGTTTGTTTTCCGAAATTCATCAGCAAACACGTATTGAGACTTCAATAGTCCTGAGACAGGTTACAGTAAGTATCGTTGTTCATAAATCCCCAAACCAGTTTATAAGTCTTGGGGGAACTAATAAAGAAGTGATATTAATATGAAGATATTATCTTTCACATCATTTTTTTGGCATCATTTAGGAACAATTCCAGAAGGTGAGTGAAGATTGTGCCCGGATTTTAGATCTCAACCCAAACAGCAAGAAAATCATAGGCAAGGCTCTTATGTGTAAAGCTCAGGCCCTTTGCAAGCTGAACAGGAACGAAGAAGCGTTAACAATTGCCAAACAGTGGACACAGACGGAACCAAAGGTAAAAGATTAAATAAATGATGATCTTTCACTAGATGTGTAAATTTAATAAATTCTAGCTTACGTGTCTCCTCTCAATATTAGCCTTACTTCCTTTAACTAATTGTCTGTACAGTCTTCAACAAATGGTCCTTTGAACTGGTCACCATTATTTGGCTTTTCTGGCATATTTTTAGGGGGGGGGGGGATAATGGGGAACATTGATCTTGACTTGCATGTGATACACTGCAAGGGATATATGCCACTTTTTTCCTAAAATCAACTTTATTCTTCATAGTTTTGCAAATCAATGATTTTCTGGTTACTTATATAAAATATATTGACTGTCCATAGGCCACGGTATAAGTTACGGTACGATACCGACACAACCACAGGGGAATAATCCAGTGTGTGGTAGTTTTTGGAAGTTAAGAAGTTTTCTTTAAATCCTTAACTCTTTAATGGAACTATTATCTGGATCTTTGTTCAAAAACTACATTTTAAGTAGTTGCATTTGTGTTACCTTATGTTGGCTGTTTTGCATAGGATCATACCATGGAGATACCAGGTAAGTGATACCCTGAATGAGGGATTTTATCTTCAACCTTTTGGGTCAACAGTCCTTCTAGTTGGTTTCATCGCATGTGAGGGAAAAGTGAATTTAGTTTTAGTCATTTCAAAACACTCAATTTCCCATAAAAAGTATTTTTTAATCGCTTTAATTGGGTCAGGACTGTCTTTCTAGAATTTTGAAGTTGGAGATAGCTGACTGGTATTTCGGGCATATTCTTCTCACTGTGCCTGGAGCTCAGTACCAATAAATTCTTAACAGGCCTAATGTACTGTCCCACCAGTTTATTAAAAAAACAAGCCCAGTTAAATTACAGCTTCCCAAATTGCCTCAGAGCTCAGTTGAAAGTTTGGCCGTATACTTAGCTACAGTATGTACAGAAGTACAGCTAAGTGTAGGAAATTTTACGTAGCAACAATTGTTAGTGATGAACGTGTGACATATACTCCCGAGATCTATTGTGACGCAGTAACTATTATGACACAAGTTTGGAAGTTTCATCATCTTTACCTTGTGGTAACTGTTTCATAATTTTGTCCATAGCAACAGAAAGAAAAGCTCAAATGTGACGTATGCTAGCAAGTCTCTCAATGTGTTTGTCACGGTTAAATATCTTCAAGAATAGTTCAGGGTAAACTTTCTGTTTGATATGTTAAAGATGAACATAATCTAAGCACTCTGGTGAAATTTGCATTCGATGCTTATTGTACCTTTTTTTGAGATCTTGGCCTTTAAGGGTAACCTGATTTTCTACCAAATGTGAGCTTGAAGCAAACAGGTATGATGTCATAGTTGCACACTGACAAAACAATGCTTTGTTTTTCTTTATTTTTCAGTATATTGTTTTGACCTGGATTGGATAGTGTTACTAGTTTGCCTGAGCTGTGAAATTTAGAAATTATCAATGCCTATGGTACATTCACATTACAGATGCAACTAATTTTGGAGTACAAAATTGAACATAAATTTTATAAAGGCATTGAAAGTCTTAAAAAGCATATCATCTAAAAGAACCCCCACCATGCCACTGCTGTATACCCTAATGTACATCCATACATGGATCACTTGCACTGCGTCAGTAACACTACTGTTTAATACTCAGTACTTCTGTTGATATTTACTATAAGCTTAATTTTTAGAGATGCATAGCCAAATTTGTCAAATGGGACAGTTCATTACAATTTAAATGCAATGTCTCATAACCAAGGGAGAATTCTTAAAAAGCTGCGACCATTTGCTATATTTTCTCTTTAATTTCTAGAATATATGTAATTGCGATCGGAGCATCCAGTTACTGCGCTTACAGCTGCATATTTTCATCTCCTACTCAAGTTAGCCCGACTTTACCCCGACTTAAGCCCAAGCTACCGTATTGTGGAAGTAGCCAAATTGTGGTTCATATTTTGTACAGTATAGGTGTAGAGGGTACAAAGTTTATAAGGGATTTCCAAAGCATCGTTTGCAATAATTTCACCTTTGTACTGGCTCACCAAGGGTGAAGAGACAACAGACCTAATTTTGTGGCATTCTTATGACTCATACTACTGTATACGTACCTCATACCTGTAGGTACAGTATTGTACTTTCTTCTTGGGTGCTTCACTATGTGTACACAGACAATATAAAGTCAATTCATACAAAATGTGTGGTGTATTGTAAAGTAGTTAAAGCAGCATTTTGCATCCTTTTCTATGATTTTTCTCAACCTCACTGACTCCACTATGCCATAATGACATACATAACTACTAAGCTTATCTAATTTAAATTTTACTTCAAATGGTGGCATAAAAGTAAACAATTTGCAACTTTCAACTTTGTTGTTCTCCAAGATATTTTCCGTTGGGATCCCAATAAACCTCGCCCATAATATGAATATTTAAACACTACGAACGTCATTGACAAATATGTAATATAACACAACGCTTGATTTGTGTACAGTCTATATGGCAGTTGTACCAGGGAGTTGCATAACAACTCCCTGGTTGTACCAGTTGACACAAAGTCTTGAATCTATTTTTAGCAACGGCTCATAACTAAACCTGCATCTCTGATTGGTTGAATTCACACTAGTGGGTTTGGGGGAACTGAATGCGATTAATTTTGTATGTGGAATTTGTCGTGGACACTCTTCTCATTATCTGCAAATATCCTTAATTACTCGCCAATTAACGTTGTTGGCAGGGAAAAACTTGACTAATATCTTAGTTTGCTGTTTTGTGATTGATATATGTAAAAAAATTTGATGGACATATCAAAAAAGTAGAAAACGGCAACCAAACGCAAAATGCTGCTTTAAGTTCTGTAAATTTGTTTAATAGAGCATTAAATGAGTAATATGTGGTTTGTGTTCATGAACCGGCTCTGCCAGTGGCCGGGACAACTGTTTAGTACAGAAGCTGTGACAAAGAAGCCAATTAAGAAAATATGACAAAGAGAATAACTGTAGCTATGTAAACTTCTGTGTACGGTATCCCAACCTAGCAGAATTGCATACCATATTTCAAACCTTTGTGTATTGATCTGTATAACAGTACAGAACAGTTGCCACTTTGTCATATATTTATACTGGAAGTTACTGTATGTTGTAAACAAGAAAACTTTTGTTTAGCATTCCAGTTCAAACAAATAACATGTATATGCCACTGTTTTTACCAAATATGGAAGTTATATATATATATTTAAACTTTTTCAGTGCTTGTTTGGACAGAATCCAAGCAGGAAAAATGAGGAACTAAAAATTACCAAAAAAAAAAAAAAGGCAGCAAACAATCTCTACAGCATGTCTGCAAAAGTGAGAAACTGACAAATAATAAAAGTACCAGTCGTGCAATTTACTTTACCATACCAATGTATATCATGTAGAAATACTGCCTACTGTACAGTATGTAAAGTATGTACAGTTTAATGATGATGTTTGGTCTGGGTGGTGAAATAGTGATACCAAATATAAAAGCTGATGGGAAACATCAAATTGGGGTGGGGGTGGGGTAGGGGGTCAGGGAAGGGAAGGGCGAATATTCCTTCCTATAGTTGTACATTGGGACTTACAATACAGTAGTCTGTGTTTTTTTGGGGGGTGTTTTTTGGCTTTTCCAAGGCAATGCATACATAGATAGCAGAGTAATTGGTACGCTTTTTATAAACTTGTAAACTTTGGTTGACAGAGGGCTCCGAAATGACTGAATTTTGCGCTTATCGTAATTGAATGTCAGATCTGCAGTAGTTCATATTTTATGTTTCCATTGCTTTTTCTAGGCAATGCACCTGTAGAAAGACAGAGTAATAGCTTTCAAATGTCACAGATGGGGCCATCTGAATATTAAATTAACTGAATCGCTCTTCTCTCAGCTGTCTCCACACTATATCTACACTTTTCCATATGCTTCATGTACCTACTGTACATGTAGCTTCTAGGCAGATAGGGAGAGTGCAGTTATAGGTTGGAGACAGGAGACAGGAAGTATCATCGTTCATAAAGTTCCCAAACCTGTAAATCTCTGGTATTATGCCATAATTTGCATTATTAGTGAGCTTTATAGAGGCATAATGTTTCGAAGAATTTATGTAAACTAACCTCTCTATTTGGCCTGGCCCTCTTCATAGCAGTTTGAATATCAAAGATCTGTATATTTACTTCGTTCCCCACTTTCGTGGTAGAAAAATGAAGGAGGTCACTAGGGTCAGTGAGGGTGTACAGTGTTAAAAGATTACCAGGGCATACTACTGTAGACACGATAGAATGCGGTACTGCTTAGGTTGTGGGGAGACAGGTAAGTGGGTCACTCGTAAATATATAATCCAGTAAGTTTTATAATTTTTCAAAGTTGGGATTGCTTGCATCTGACATCAACTGTATTGTCATCATAGCAGTTGTGCTGTAAATTCTTTTCCTTAAAAAAAATATTGTATTTAACATTAATGATCCATGTAGAGGAAATAATATAGAAGCAGTCTACTGTGAATACACATAACAATGACAGCTACTGTGTGAGGAAACATTTCCAAATGTATCACATCTCTTAGGATAAATCAAAAAGAAACAATGCATGTAATTAAAGCTTCCAAGAGCTTCTACCATGATGACATCATAGGCCATCCACTGTGAACCACTCCCTGGAAGAATGTTTAGGTTTTATCCAGTAAATACTTCACATTCTGCAAGAAATGTTTTGGGAATATGACTCATACTTAAAAAAAAATAATCCAGCTACTGTAAACTACTCCTTTACGATTGTTTCCCCCAAGAAGTGTTATATTTAGCAGGTAAACCGATCTCTCTTTTATGAAATGAATCACTAGTGCACATCTCTGTTTGGATGGAAGCATCCTGGTTGTCATACCAAAATGTAATTTCTGATAAACTTACATGCATATGTTATATATATATTCACGTTTCAGCAAATTTTAAAGTCAGATTTTACATAAATATTTAGCAGTAGCAGTCCGACGAAGAACTACTCGTACATTACTTGACTACTACTGTATGCTATATTTCTGAAGACTAGGTTTTACTCACAGAAAAATTGCACATGAAACAATAAGATTACTGTATAGGTATAAATAGTGAACTAGAAACTTTCTTCCCAAAAAATGGATCAAAATGTCCTGTATTGAATTAAAACAGTTATTTTGTTGATTTCAATTTTGTTTTGAGGCACCAAGTTGATTGCAATTAATCTTAAGATACCTTTAAATTATCAGTTTAAAGACTGATCAGTACTTTCTGATCATGTGTTAATATTAATGACATATATTTGCTTTGGTCATATTAGTTCAGTTTTCATACACAACCCAAACTCAGAACAAGTCTATTAAATAACTTTACAACTAATGTACATACAGTACATTACATGTTATAACTCTAGATGTGCTGGTCACATTGGCCATACATACTGTACTGTTTACATACAAAGTTCTACTGTACTGTTTGTGCAGTACTGTACAGTAGACAGTAGATGGATTGTCCTTGAGTATGAGTTCATACCAACAACACCAGCTTCCTTCCCTTTTGTATCACCTATACTTCAAATGTTTATCAGAAATGTGGGTGGTCACATGGCATTGTGTGCACAGTTCTAGGATTGGATTCCCTAGATAGGTTGTTAGAGATATATTGTACATACATGTATGTCCCATTTCATCACAGTGCCATAATGTAAGCAAATGTACATATAGGGATGGACGAATGACCTTGTTGTCTTTGGAGTGACCTCGCAGAACAATGTAAAGGTCATCATGTATAAAAAAGAGTGGTCTGATTGAACAGAATGGAGGATTATAGATTTGAAAACATCTGGAAAGCCAGCTGGAGGAAGTCCTTCCCATTGGAAACACAAATTGTATCTGAAGTTCTGAACAAGTACCATCTGCCCGTCTTATATTGACTGTCAACTCTTGTGTATGTTTTGACTCATGTTGGTAAACATCCTACAAGTGACTGTACATATACATACTGTAGGTTAGGTGCCTCAATCAAAACTTTAAGCTATAGGAGATCATTTATTCTGGTATGTGTTATTAGTTGGGTTCCTAGAAAGCACTGTTTTGTCAGACTTGTAAGTATCCAGTGGGGTTGGGGTGTGTGCGTGCATACAATCTTTTCAGCCTCACACAATATCTCAATAGTAGTTTATCATTAGCATATATACTGCATAAACTGGTATATAACCTTGTGTTTGGTGGAATAATACACTTATTTTATGCCTCCCAAAGTGCACAATTTAACCTCTGAAAATATTTCTAGGGGGTAAGGGAAGACCTCAGAATCCCCTCTATGGTAGATGCCTTCAACAACCCAAGGGCCACATCCCATCCTTTTAAGAATACTAGGCCCGTCCATGACTGCATGTAGCTGCATGATTGTACAGTAAACATGAATTTGCATGCCTCTTTGTACAAGATTCAGTAGATCTGTAAGTGCCGCTTTAAGTTTATTGCTAAATATGCTTCAAGCCTTGACGAAGTTTCGTTGTCTTGGAAGCAAAATCCCAAATCTCGGTCAACAGTTACTGAGAGATAATGTCTGACAATTAGCTGCCAAGTGTGCAGCATGCTACTACCACAATGGAATCCTTATATAAACTTAATGTTACAGACTTAGTCTAGCACAGAGCCTTATTGTAGTCACGATATAAGTTAATTGACTGCACGTTATTTCCAAAATTCCAGGTTTAAGTGGTTTCTCTGTATATTGTCAGGACTGTATACAGTGGATTCTACAAGTCTGCCCGTCAAACAAGACAAAAAAACAAAATTTGAATGTTTGTGACAATTCCTACAGTTAGTTAGGTTAGTAGTTTAATATAGAAACTGTGCTTCACTGTATGTAATTTATGTACAAAAGTTTAAAAACCCTTCTTTTTTTTTGGTACCAGGGTGCACTATACTAAAATTAAAATAATCTCACAACCTTATCGATGTTCTATTTATTGCGCAAATTCTGACCCATTCGGACTTGGAGTCCAAGTTCCAGCAATTTACTGTACATTGTAAAGTGCTGGTAACCCTCATATCATTGGTCAGTCATGCACAGGACATAAAGAGCAGCACACTGCGAAAGACCCAAATACCGTTTAATTCGATTTTTTTTTATGGAAGTTATTGCATACTCAAGATGCAGGTACATCACTGTAAGTCGATACAACTCTTCACTTTGCCTTGTGCTGTTTACAGTGTTTAAAGGTATGCTGTATTGGCCCCAAAATATGCTAAATATGCAGAAAAATACTTTTTGAAAACTTCTAGCAATTATATAGCATGCTATAATTTGGTGCCTATACTTTTTCTGACTACCTTTAATACCCTGGCCACTTTTCCCTGGGAATAATTCGTCAGGTATGGAATCAGCGAAATGCCATACAAAATGGGCAAAGTGCTGTACAATGTACAAAGATGTACATCTACAGTATGTTGTACATAGGAATCACAGTATTTTTTAATATAGAAGCCAAAATGCACAGCCTTCAAAATTTGAACGTTTAAATTAATCCCCGTTTCCGTATAATGAGTCAAACATAATTTGGTTCTGATCTCAACTGCGACAACCAATGTGAGCCACAGCCCAGTGCTTTATTTACCAGACAACTTACTGCACATGTTGCAACAAGTTTGTACAGTACTTTTAGTGTTTGCTTTGTTTCCTGGCTTACGTGTCTACTCACAACCCCCAGCGATAAAATTCTTAATAATGGGAAAATTTGACAATTAACTGAGAATTCGAAGTAGCATGGATCATGCATCTGTTTCTATTGATTCCATTCTATAAAAGAAGAATCATTTTCACTGCTCTTTATACTTGATTTATAACTTATCTACATTATTTGGTTTTATTGATGTCATATGGTGTCTTTCTCTTGTTGCCTTTCAGAATTTTCAAGCTATAAAGGAATATCAGAGACTAAAGCAATTAGTGGAAGACAATAAAGATGTACTAACCAATTTAGATGTAAGTATTTTTGCTAGTATCGGTGGAGGAACCAACAAATGAAGTCCCCATATAAAAACTCTGGACTAAAGTTGGCATTGTCCATGACTAGATCTAAGGTCACTGACCTCCTACTCTTCAATCTACCATTCTGAAAATCTGTTCCAATTGGGCAGTGTTTCAACCTTCATTTTTTACACCTGTTTTTTTTTCTTGTAGAGCTATTTTGACCTTTTTTTCAGTATCACCACAAACTCTATTTCATCCCCACTTTGTGGGGGGTCCAAGTAAGAATACTGTCAATTATAATTTTGGATATGAAATGTGCTGGCTGCAATATTTTTAAACTACATATTTGAAAAGAATTAAATAGCAGGGTCTTTTACAGTAACAGGGACAACTTTGAAATTCGTAAGCAAAGTAAAACGCTACTGTTTAGTCATCGCATTCTTGTACAGTAAATACGGTACCGGCAGCACAATGGACAAAATTTAAAGAATAATTGTAGGTTGCCTTAAGTTTGGTATGTACAGTACAGTATATGCAGTTGATAACTTGATATACTGTACTGCAAGTCCCATAGGAAAGTGGGAAAAGTTTTATGACCATGTTATCGAACCATATTACTTTCATTTAAAAACAGCTTGGTTACATTTGGTAGCATTAATCGATTGACAACATATTCAGTTACAGTACAGCAAGTACCCTAAAATTTAAATGTTCTTTGTTTCTCTTCCCTTTCAAAGGTGCATTATTTAGTGATAGTTGGAAACTTGGTAATCATCTGTTGTTAACAGTTTAAGATGAAATGATCTCCAGCCCAGATTCTTATATGCTAATTATGTAGGCCTAGTTATATTGTTTGTATGATTTTCACTCAAAAAAAGTATGGTAAGTCTAGGTAAACAATGAAATGTATTATTATTTTTAGTATTTTTTAAAGTAAATCTTTTTCAAAATCTTTTTCTCATTATCTGATGTGACGTTGATTAATACAACAAATTTGGATTTGGTGACATTTGATGATT
This sequence comes from Apostichopus japonicus, assembly GCF_037975245.1. Classification (NCBI taxonomy): domain Eukaryota; kingdom Metazoa; phylum Echinodermata; class Holothuroidea; order Aspidochirotida; family Stichopodidae; genus Apostichopus; species Apostichopus japonicus. The sequence goes on from NC_092579.1 coordinate 16,799,433, forward strand.
TTTTAATAACGGCGAGGACAAAAGCTCATTTAAAATCTATCTTGGTTTCCCTTTGATCAAAATGGTGGCATCTTCGTGATGTACAGTAGGGAATATTTGGACTATCACAGATCAAAACAATGTGCTGCAGGCTATTCAAAATATTACTTTTTATAATTCTGTGGATTTATGATCAGCATATTGGGATTAACTATACCTAATTTATGACCACCAGAGTATGGAACTTTTAGTTAAAAAACAAAAAACGTAACTTGTGTAAATACCCAGTGAAATTCATAAATCAGTCTTCTCTGATAGTGTTATGTTTATATTCGACGTCTCGTAAATAGCTTGAGCTTAAGTATACTTAAGTGTACTGTGCGGTTTTTAATCATTTGTGGGCAGTTATTGGTGTGCTTGAGGCGGAACAAAGTGGATAAGAAATAGTTACTTATTTTGAACTGATAATCCTGTTGAAATGTAAGTATTGATTGTCATGTATTTTTTTGATTTATGGATACCTTGTTTTGAAATGTTTGTGTCGTTTCAGCAGTGGTAGTTACAATGTAGCTCATTACAGTAATTCAAGATACAAATTTTGGATCCACTGAATGAAAAACATGAAAATCACAAAATATCTTCATTTACTTTGCTCCTTGCTTACCTGTCTCCTCACAACCTTAGCACCTCATTCTACCGTGTCTAGTATGCCCTGGTAATCTTTTAACACTGTGCACCATCAACGAATGGCTCCTCCGGTCGTCGGCCTTCCTTCTCATTCTACCATACAAAGTGCCAACATCGTGCGTTTTGTTGTCCGGATTTCCTACAGCGATTTTCGTACGGAATTGGAGCCTCCTCAATCTACCACCCAAAGTCCCTAAAAATATATTCCCTTATTGACTCTGTTATCTATTCGGATCCATGTGTAATTTGTGAACCATCCAGACGACATTGGGTGTTTACCATGATTTACTTCGTTCCTCGCTTACCTGTCTCCTCACAACCTTAGCACCTCATTCTACCGTGTCTAGTATGCCCTGGTAATCTTTTAACACTGTGCACCCTCAATGACCCACTCGTAAATATCTAAACCAGTAAGTTTTATGATGTATACATGCAGATGATATACTGTAGTTTATGGAAGTTGTTAATTTATCATAAAATCGTGATGTCATTTTGAATTTTGATCTGGTTTCAAACTTTTAAAACTTGTATGGACAACCTTAAAATTTGTGAAAAATGTATTTTATTTTTATTGAACATTTGAAAATGTGCCCTTTAATACAAAGCTGAATAACAAATTACCTGCCCGGGCATATAAGTAGGCTCTCCTGGTAGATCTTGGGAAATTTGAGCTGTGCAAGTGACTTTTCCATGCTGGCTTACTTTGCTAGGCTTGGCGAATTGATTACGTAACACTCAGGCTAACGTTTCAGACTAATAACCTTGAAAGGTGAAGAAGTGGGCAGTGGCGAATAACTATACAGCAACTTACTAAAGGGCCGTTTGTCAATTGATCTTATTAAAGCAGGGAAAGAAATAAGAAGAAATAAGGTTTGGATTAGACGACTTATCGCATAGACATGTCACACCAGTGTCGACTTTAATACGTTGTATTTAAAAAATCTATGTGTGGACTGAATGATTCATTGGTGCACTTGGTCATTTTTAGACTGTGTTTCATAGTTTCCTTAGCATTAGGTAAAAACAACTCAATTATTGGAGGGTTGAGGACACCTAACTGGATGATAGCCAAATATATATTCAGAGATAATACAAAAATTAGTGGCAGTGCATCTAAGAATTAATGCAAAACAAAGTATTTTAAAGCTTTTTAGATACTGGGAAGATACATTACAGACAATGTACTGTACCTTTAACCTGACTTTGTTCTTCTCTGGAACCATTCTTTTGAGAGACCTGTGGAGGCCATGCATACATTGAAAGCCGTAGCGATTATTAACTACCTCTTATCAAGATGCACAAATATGTGCTATTAAAGAAGGTTTCCATAAAATTAAATGAACAGATCTTCAGATGTGTACAAATGGAATGCTGACATGGAAGTACTGTACAATTATCTATATTGATTACAAAATATAAAAAGATACCGAACTGCTGAACCTCAAATTTGCTATTTTGACAAAGAGCCTTGCAGCATTGAGTGTCTGGGTCAGTACAATATGTGACCTTTGTTAAATTTACTTGTAAAGTGTTGATTGTGCTTTCCCCTAGACTATAGGTTGAAGGAAGTATTTACCATCAAGTCTCCTCTAGTTTGGGAAAGAGCTAATATATGTCAAACCCTAGAAAGCCCAAATACACTGGAGAACAAAACACTTTGTTAGTTTCTCAGATCAAGGAAGGAGCACTCATAGTGAAAGCAGATATATTTGAAGTTATTTATAGCAATCCGTTCATGCCACATGAATACTGCAAATGCTACTTGAGTGCATGGTTTTAGTCTGCTTCATGAATGTCACAATGTTTGAGCCTGATGAAACCTTGAGAAAAGGTTGTTACTCATCAAGATAGAACATTATTTCAGAGGGGATTTGAAAGAGGAGGGTGGAACAAAGCTGTGGGTTATGAGAGGGACTTTAAATTGGTCAGTAAATATCCTAGGGACAGTACAGTAAACGCATGACTCTATTCTGAAGTGATCTACTTATCTAGCCAGGTCTATGTCAATGACTTGATCCCTCTTCAAACTACTGTATGCTTCGGTGTATATATTCAGAAATCTACAGTACCTTGCATTTAACCATAGAGTACACACATATTGTTCCCCAGTTTAATTCAGAAATTTAAGTAAAAAATGACACACTATATATAGCTACAAGAGATCGTCACTATAAAGGGAAGTCACAAATAAAATATGAGCATAATTTTTCTTTGAAGGTAGATATTGTCAGTTAGAAGTTGCTTGACCTAGGAGTAACTTAAATCAGTTCCACAGCAAGTCTCTGATGAGATGAGAAGTTACTGCACAAATTTTCTTGACATTGCATTGTGAAAAAGTGGAATATTGTATAGTTGTGTATGTTTAGAAGTGAAATAAGAAGAAAAAAGGTTGGCATGGAGAAGGGGTTTTATTTACGATGCTATGCATCCAGGTGTGCATGGTGGAGATGCTAAATGACTTACAGTGTAACTTACACTTCATGTCAGGGTGGCTGTTCAATTTACAGTTTTACAGTACAGTGGCTCATTTAGGTTTTTTTTTCCCTACAATTTGGAAGATTATTTCAGATGGGGGAAACCATAGATTGTACCTGGATGGAAAACCCACCTCACTTTAGCTGGCCTGCAAGGCTTGATTCCATGACCACCTCCCACATGCTAAAGCAGGTGACATTGCTTCTAAATGCCACACTGCCTTTAACCAGCGTTACCAGCGACAGTTGACGAAAAAACGCTAGATTTGCGAAAATAAAACCCTAGAAAACGCTAAATGGTAGTTTCCCTAACATTCGTGTTGTTTGGAGTCAATTTAGCACAGATTCGTAGGATGAATGGTCACCGATCACAAAATAGATTTTGAATAGTTGATTTGAGTGATAGTCTGACCCAGAAAATTTGAAAAAAATATGGAAATTTTCGGTAGGAAATTCCGAAGATTGGGCAAAAATACTCAAAATAAATTTGGATGGGTCTCCAAGTAAGAATTTTGTCTAAAAAATCTGAAAAGTGATCAATTTTTGGTAAATTTAACTAGTTTTAGGCAAAAAACGGTAGAATTACCAAAATTAGAAAAAACGTGCGCTAGAACCCCACAAATGACTAAAACGCTAGATCTAGTGTAAAAACGCTAACTCTGGTAACACTGCCTTTAACCACCTGACCATACAGTACAGCAACACTGGTTCAGTGAACATCACTACTTCTGTAGGATGTGCAATCAAGTCTATTTTTAGATCGCTTTCACAAATGTACCAAGTACAGTCAACACATTAGAAGAATCGAATAGGGGTGATGAAAGGGTAAAAAAAAAACAACAAGAACATCAGCAATCTAATATATTTAGCAGATTAATTTAGCCCCTTCCAGGTTTCCCTACATGCTGCAGTTCTCTCTGACATTTCTAATTGATGAAACCCCATTGCAAGCAGGCGGTTTACTGTGGTTACTGTAGTTACCTATAGAGACTTTCATAATTGAGAGACCCTGGTCAATTCAGAATGGTACAAGACTAGTTGTGCTTTAACACAATTGCTTTGTCTGTTACTGTAGCTTTTTGTTTCTTCAAAATAAAATTTAATTTTCAAAAGTGTCAAACTTTGTAACCTCTGATTTATGAAATGAACCATTTCTTGGCAATGTTAAAACTGTTGAGACTGGGAATTTTAGAATTGTACAAACAAATAAAAAACAAAAAAAAAAGAAAGGAAAAAACAAGGAGTCAATTTAAGCTATAAACTGTTATGCACAGAGTTTGTCCCTTGGTGTATCAGGTATGATCTAGTTACTGTTTGTTAGACAGAATTGTGAACCTTCGTAATGGTACCAACCAGAAAAAAAAAATACCAAATTTCCCCCCAAAATGTTTTCTTCGATTCTTGGAAATTATTACAGGCTATAAACTTGCGCTGTAGGTTTTGGTGTTATTGGGAGGCAATTACTGTCTTTGTAAACAGAAAGATATTTTCTGATGACAATACAGCTGGCATCTGCGTGGTTTACGCTTATTGTTTGAACATGACAATTAAGGGCTTATACAAAACAATACAATCCAAGTTGCTTTTGTTAATTTCATAACTGAAACAGTATAGCGACCTTCTGAATTCTTCTAATGCCATATCCCGTGATTGGTGAAGCGCTTTTTTGCAATATAGCACAGCAAAATATCAGCAGTCAACACAGTCGAGAAATTTATCTCTTAAGAAAAAAGACTAGTCCAGTTCACAAAACTCTGATTAGATATAGAGAGCCCTTTTTCTTTTCTTTTTTTATGTTCGAGACCATTTGAAAAAGCAGGACAAGGGTTGTTAACTTTCCCATTAAATGTAAGTTGGCATGAGCAACAAGATGTTGGCTCCTTGCCCGTAACAGTACAATGTATTGCTGGTAGTTTTGAAACAAAAGAGATTTGTTTGATAAGATACATAACAGGCAAACATAATGTGTGACTTTGGTACCTTGATCTACCAGGAACAAGTTTAACCTATATATATGGTCATGATGAATACCACAGTAAAAATCCTATAGAAAGAAAGGACTGTGCATTCTCCAGTTTGAACATGAGCCAAAATCTCATTAAGATTGTCCTTTTAAGCTTTGGCCTTGTTTACATTTGATAACGGCAGCGAGGGGGATCAGGACCTTGTCTGAACCCAGACACATCCAAATTTGAGAATGAACTTGGCATTAAGCAATCTGAGCAAAATACGGTCACTATGATGGTTTACAAATCGAGTACCTGTAACAGTATAATGTTATGACAGTGCGCATACTGCACTGTGTGTATGCAGAAGTGAATGGATCCAGTACCTGTATATATATAACAGTATAATGGTATTACAGTGCACTGGTCTATGTAGAGGCGGGACCGACGAGGGCATGTAACGGGAGATGATCCCGTTCTTGATCACCCTTTTGGAATTAGGACCCTCTCCATTATGTAAGAGCACAAGAAGATCATAATGATGATTGTTTACATAGTACAAGGTAGAGATACCGTGCTGTACAGTACAGTAGTAACATATTACAGTGTTGTACGTACTGCCCTGTGTGTATACTGTACATGCTGAATCAGATGGGGCAATGTAACAGGAGACCGCAGTACTGCAGTCTTGATTAGTCACCCAGAATCCTTCCTCAAGAGGCAAGAGGCAATTGTTGATCGAGTCTGATCCTGAGTACGGTATGCATGAGTATGCATTAATGAGTTCACATCTAGTTCTAACTTGATCCCCCAGTGTGGAACTGTACATCAGATCCCTCTTGCAATCTCAAAAATGTGAACAACCTGGCTTTATTATTTCAAGTCAAAGACTCTGTGTTTATCATTTTGAAAGGCCAATGTTAGACAAAATTACATTTGAAAGTTTTATTAATTGTTGACACAGTTCCTTCAAGATTGGGCTTGATCCTTTTGTTTCGACTCTAGCAATCTATATATTACAGGGAAATTCTGAATGGATCATCTTTATCTCCATTGATATAGTACATGGGGAGTTTATTCCATATACTGTATATACTGGAGGAAACAGAGATTTTCATTTCATGATGTGTACATTGATCCATCGTAAGCAATATATGTTCAATAACTCATAAAGGCTCTGGCCAATCCTTAGTTAAAATTCGCCATTGTTAATTAGCAATCATTTTTTTCAATTGCTTACGTATTAAACATCACCAAAATATTTGTGGGTATTTGAAGGATACAAAGAAAGTTTGGTACATGTACATTCTAATAAACAAACCAGCAAAGAAAAAAATGGAAAAAAAAATATAATAGAATTTCTTGGTTGTATGAAACACTTTACAGCAGTATTGTATAGAAGTTGTGTAGGTCTATTGTCTATAGCTGTGTAAACTTAACTCATTCCTATTTGTGTTACTTCTGGAAATTACCTCGTAAATTTTTACACATGATCCTACTGTACTTACATTGTACTTCCGTTTACAGTACAGCTACTTTACCAGCAATTGTTTACAGGCATGTATGGACTTCCCTCTGAAATCTAACCGTGAATTGTTTCATATATATACCAATAGAGTCGAGTTTAATCTTTGTGGGGTGAAGTTTCTTTGAAATCAGTTAAATGCTTACTTAATGTCCTGACTTACAAATGATACAAATAATAAGTAAATGATACTTGAAGATTGTTATTTAGTTGATGTAGAAAATTGTTTCAGAGAATAAAAGAACGTTATAAATATTTGCAATTAAAGTGCAACGTAGAATATAGTCTCATTCCAAGCAAGGTTTTGATCGCCAGTGGAACACAGCAGTATCAGACTTTGCTCGTGTGGAATGTATTTTTTTTTAAGAAAAGGGAAGTTGCAGGTTATGTTATGTCCTCTTCCTGGAAATAAATTCCTTTTTCTACCTTGGAAATTATGTTTTTTGTATGTTATGTATTATGCTTTGGTGTCTGTGCTATTTAGTTGTTATGGATACTGTGTTAACATTGTTTTTTAAGTACATGAGAAGACAAAAACATTTGCACTGGGCTGTGCATGTGATTTTGATAATTAATTTGTGAGGTTATTTTGCCAGTAAAGTTTGCCAGTATTGATCTTGCTACACTTGGGAGACTGGAAAAAGTTGTTTTGATCGTGTCTGCAGTACAGCACAGAACTGTAAAATTTCGACAGAACTTTGCAGTCTTGTGTTTAGACTAGATGTTTTATCCTTTGTTGTTATTTTCTTATTTTAGAGTGCCAAGTCCTCAGCTATTATTAGTAATGGGAGCAGTGCCGGTAGCAAGGTGGAGCATCCAGCCAGTACTGTAAGTCCCAAGGCCTCAAAGCGCACCCCTGGGGAACCTTCAAGCAGTCACTCCAGGGCGAGACGGCTTCATGGAGGAAGAGGGCTATCACCAGATGACCACAGAAAAAGTAGAAGTGAGTTGTTGAAGTTCATGGTTGAAGTCTGGACCCCATATCAGTATAATGATAATGCATGCTAACTGCTGATGTTGGTGGGAAAGATATGCTGATATTTAAGTACTTTAGCATGTGAGTAGTAACCACCTAGTAAGACATAATTGCTGTCTATGTAGCAGAAAAGGGGGTCGGATGGCAGAGGGGGAGTAATAGGTGTGAGGGGGTACTGTATACCTGTAAGACAGGTCAGGAGTGGGTTACCTGTACAGTAGGTTTGGGATTGTCTAACTAACTGCCTAAGTAACAGATATATTTAAATACTAGGTATTAGCTAGAGCTTTTGTTATGGACACTAGAGTAGACCTGTGTCTCTGAAGAATAGTGTAAAAATAACATGAGACATGTGTTACCCTCACATCTTACCCATTGATATATAATAGTAAGGACTCTCTCTTTTGTTGTGATGTCCCATGAAAGGTTCAGAGAGTATTAAAGGTTTAATTTGAATATATAGTCCTACTCTTTGTTAAGTAGCATGCACTTAAGAAACCTCAATGTGGGATATGCTGATGACAGTATTTAGTTACATTGTACACATAACTTTGTGCAGACTTTGCTAAAACAGGTCTCATTGGTGTCTCCTTTGCTGAAAAGTGAGACTCTGTTCTCTCAAAGGTCAAGAGAAAAATGTCTTTTGTAGCAGTGACGGTGTGAATCAGCACACTGGGATATCCTCTGTACACACTTGTTCTCAGAAATCTATCTGTGTTTGTAACCGCAACAGGTATCATTAGTTGGTACTTTACCATTGTTATCTAGTAACATTATGTTAAAATAAACTCTCAGGATGGACGGTGGAAGGAAGGAAGACATGTGGCTTTGATGTTTTTTTTTTTAATATTTAGGTCATTTTGGAATCAGGAACACAAAAAAACTATCCTTGCATAATATGATACGCAGAGATGCTTCAGTAGGATACTTGACAAGGAAATAAGGCAGTGATGATATGCTAAAATTAAACTGCTGTAGTTACCATCACTAATAACCTTGTTAGCAAATTAGCTGATAAACATGGGCCTAAGTGATACCAGAATATTTCCATGCTTCAACCTCGTCATATTGAAAGAGCTGTCATATTCCCTCCTGAATTTCATCGTAAACAGCTTATTTCAGCTACGATCAAAATTAGATTAAAATATTTAAAAGGTTAACTCTGGTACTTGATGACCTTGGAGTTTGGGTTCCGGTTTGATTGCTAAGTAAGTAAAAGTCATAATGTTGCCCTACCCATTACCTTCCTACCATTCAAAACTTTCCAACATTACTTTAGTGACGTTTTAGGGGGTTTGCCAGTAGAAAAAAAGTGGTGCTTGCATTGTTCTGTTAGTACAAAACTACTGTTGCGTTTGTCTAAATTCAGGAAAAATGCAGTAGATCTTTTATGCACTGGTATCTAACAGAAAAGTGGCAAAACGTTCTCTCATTCTACCAGCCAAAGTGTCTAGAAGACAGATAAATTAAATACTATGTTAGAACCCTGTAAACTACAGTATCCAAACACGGTATGTTTTGAAATCTCCAGCTCTCTTCAGTATAATATTCTCAGAACCTCTAGGAAACTACTTTTGAATTTCAGTTTTAATCATGCTAAGCTATGTAGTGTAAGCATGCATGCCTGATTCGGTCTCTCTTCCTTTATACATCATCATGTCCAGGATAACCTCCATCCCTAGGAGCACCGACGTAAACCGCCATTTTTATATTCTCATGGAGTTCTCTTTTCTCTTTCTGGCAGATTCTCGATGGTACTGTTCCTATTGCAACGTGCAGTGCTCCAGTACCACCAGCCTACAAATGCACTGCCTAAGCGAATCACATCAAAGTATTATCACATCAGACAAAGGGAGGGATTGGAAGCATCGACCTCCGCCCAGAGGGGTCACCAGCGATGATTATATTCTCTGCCCAGAGTATGCATCATTTTCAAAATATTTTTGATTTTTCTACGTTTAGTCAATTCAGTAAATGAACAATGCAAAAGTGAAAAGTTTGAAAAGAGCAAAATTCTTTTAAATCGATTGCAATGGATTTTACTATTTCTTTAAAGCAAGAGCATCTTAAATACAAAAGTTTTTTTGTCTACCTAAAATGTCACAAATGATACTTGGATTTTGTGATGGTGGTATTTTCCCCCCATCAAAGTGACACAATGTACTGATTATTCAAAATGGTAGGAAGTCCTCCAACCCTTTTGATATCAGTTTCTTCTGTGATGTTGTTGTGGTTGTTTTTGTTGTTACTTCATGTTATATAAAGAGTATTAGACGTAGAGTTTACATTTTGCATTTAACAACAATTTTCATTTATTTGCTTCAAAACACTTAGGTTTCATTTTAAAAAAACTTATACAAATCTTTAGATTTGCTATTATTAAATGCAATTCAGGTTATTCTCACATAACATTTTGGTATTCAATACTGCATATACGCAACTTGTTCACCGATTACAGCAAAAAGGGTGGTCGAAAAGATCAGTAAAGAATGAAGTTTGCAGCCTTAACTATCTGGTTGGAAATATTGTTATTGCTGACTGTGTTAATAGGTACAAGGAGCCTTCATCTGATGAGCCGACCAGAGCAGCTACTCGTTTTGAGACATGTTTCTGCCAAACAATCTACTAAAGGAAGATTGATAAGAGTAGTTTAAAGTAGATGATAATAGTCCTAGCTAGCTTATTGGTAACGGTCTATTGGTCACAAAGAAATAGGTCATATTTTTTTATTTGTGCAAGACCAAACACACTACAGTACTTAGTGACAAACAAGTTGATCCTGGGTGGAAAGTGTTTCAGTTATGCAATATGTGCACACAACAGCTACATATAATTCACTTCAAAATCGTCCAAAAATCTCAGTTATTGGTTTCATGTGTAGGTCAGATAGTAAGGTGATGATTTAGGGGTTCGTAAAAAAGACAGATAACTATCATTCTTCGTGCTCTCCGCAGACTGCAGAAATGTCGATTCGGAGAGAGGTGTACCTCTGCGCATTCCGAGGAAGAGCTTGGAGAATGGAAGGAGAGATACAGGTACAGACTAATGAAATGGCAGAAGGCCAAAGATAGACAGTTACATGGCAGTAGCTTTGCAGAACAAGTCTTGGAGAAATGGCTGGGATCTACAAACCCTACCAATGTGGTAAGTGCATTTGATGAGATCATGGATAATGAGTACAGAAGCAATTGCAATACTAGCTTTTTCCCTTGCTTTACAGTGTAAATTGATATTGACAGAAGTTGTTCGGTTTTAAGAACAATATCTGATGCAAGAAACACAACAGGTCTTTTGTTCCAAATTCTGTGGAGGTATAAAATGGATCTGTTTGACGTATAATGCCTTTTTGGATTCAAAATGCTTCAATTCTATTTTCCAGATGGTGGAGTCGATAGATGAAGTGAAGGTGACAGTGAACTCAGAACTAAACATTTCCATCTCCAGCAAGAACTCAGCTCACTGCTGGACGTTCACGTTACAATGTAAGGTATGTATCCTGTAACAGGACATGTCCAGGATATGATGTGTGGGGTATGTTGATAGTATCAGGTATGGGACAGTTGGACGTCACCTTGCAATGTAAGGTATGTATCCTGTAACAGGACATGTCAAAAGATGTCATATGTGGGACAACCTTTACAAGAGAGTACAGTTATTGTAAGTTAACTTTGGGGAATTTCCATAGCAGTTCTGTATGTGATTGGAGTTGCTTGTTTTGTTAATATTTGATACTCATATACCTCAAAACAAAAACTAAAACTGTCAATTTGTGTTCATTAAATTGATGCGATTCACATCAAGAACTAATAAAGGCGATGGGGTTGTTCCTGAATTGCTCAAATATCAGATTGCATCTTGTATTAGATGCTCAGCTCATACCACAATAAGGGGATGGTTCCTACATCCTCTCTTTAATATAGTGGATAGTATCCACTTATACAGGAGAAGAGAAAAAGCTTGTATAGTTCTTGTCAGTCTGACTTTTGGGTGGTTTCCCATATATCCCAATATTTGAAGGGTCATATCAATATGATCGTTTAAGCTTTTTGAACTGTGATCTATTGTATTCCATATTGGTAATCATGAATAGATAAGGACTATGAAGTTTTGACAAATTATTGCAGCAAAGAATATTTCATTTAAAGACCTCGTTTTGGTAAATTTAGTTTGACACTCTTTTTCATTCAGTAAATAGTGTGTTACTCCATTTGACCTTCTCCTATAGGGAAACAGATCGTTACACAGGATAGCTCTGCTCCATGATGTACACCGCCCTCACTTCAACATTACCCACGTATATCTCGGAGACTCCAGGCGCCAGAGCGAGCAGGACATACCCAACCTCTGCCAGGAGTGGACCATCCCATCCAAACACAGCCCTCAGACCAAGACCAAAGACCATGTGTACCGAGTCAAACTTCAGTTTACCTCTCAGATATTTGGTACCTTCCGTCAGTGCATTGTATTCGATTTCGGCGGCGAGCCTTACGTCATGAAACGAGTCAGCGCCGATTCCGTGTCGGCGTCAGACAAGCAGAAGCTGGAGGAGGCCCGAGAGAAGTTTTTCAGTGTGGGGGACCGGTGGGACAACACGATGAAGAAGGTGGTGGAGTTCTCGCCAAAGCCGGCCTTTGGGATGGAAGAGGACGAGGAGCTGAGATGCAAGTACCGTCCCCCACGTTCAAAGGAAGAGTTGATACCGCAGTCGGTACTGGAGAAATATCTAATGAAAAACAATTACAAGACGAGAATGCATGAGCTTCTCTACATAGAAGAGCTGACACAGTTTAAGGAAATGTCCAAGTAAGTAGAGCCGTCGTTGCTGTATGGGTGTATCTTATCAGTCAAATGGTGTTTATCACCCTTCAAAGAAGCAATGTAGTAGTGTTATATGTACTGCAGAGTGTGGAACAACTGCCGACTACTCTTGTCATATGCATACATTGCTTACACTGTAATTTACTGAATAATGTAAAGTCTACAACAGACCTCCCAGTCGCTAATGTTACTGAGTGATGTTATGGATAGCAGTGTTTCCACTGGAAAATGAAATCAAAGGGGGATCCCCCCCTCTCCCCCTCCGAAATTTTTTTGTGCAGGATTTTTGGTTCCTTGCTGGAAGCAAAGGAACCAATGCAGCCAGGTGTGAGTGTATGTGTCCGCGATAACAAGGCAGTGATGGATATTTATCATACGTACTATATGAAGATGTATTATAGTGAGAAGGTGTGCCATATCACTTTTGGCGCTGGTCTCATGAATATTAAGGAGGTTATGGGGTCAAACGTAAAAGTCTATTCATTGCAATAACTCAGCAACCATAAGTCAAATTGTAGCCAAATTTGGTATACAGTTCTTAGTTAATAGCTGGTACACGTGGCTGGTAGATGTGAGCATAAATATGATATTGGGTGATGACATACAACACTTTAAGCAAGGAACCATAGTACCTATTGGGCTCTTGGTTTAAATATCTGTGGGTGTTTCTGCTGTATAACTGGCTGGTCTAGGCAAATAAAGGTGGGGGGAATTCCCACATTGGAATATTTTTGCTGCAGGATTTAGCAGATGTTGAGGGAATCCTGCAATCTAATTTGAACACTGATGGGAAGACTATCACCTCTGTTTGTTGGGAGTGTCAGTCTTCTAGATTTACCTAACAATTTCAGATATGTTTGTATTTGATGTCAACTGTTGCTTAGGACTTTCTCAAAAAGTTTCGGTGTTTGTTGTATTACATTTGGGAGTGTTCCATAGGTCAATGCTCCATCAGAAGGAATAAAAATATTTCTCCATTGAGAAGTGGGAGAAGTACTTGGGGTTAAACAATGTCAGTTATTTTTCTCACTGTTAAAATAAGGATTACTTCAGGGGGTTAATAATAGACCTTTCTGAAACTTTACTAAATTCATGTCTCTCTTCTGCTACACAGGTACAATGTTCGTACAAGCCTGCACATCATCAGCAGTTTCTTGCTGGTTCCATCCAGAGGGGCCGGGGCGAGATACGCTCAGGGCGGGGAACTCTTTGCCCTCTTGAAGTTGAACAATCAACTATCAAGTGACACTATGGGAGGCAGACTGATCCTCAACAACTGCAACTCGGCTCTCCTAGCGACAGTCAAGGACGACCGATTGGATTCCATCGTCTATGAAGCCCTGATAGAGGAAAAGAGCAAAGATGCAATTTACTTCAGGTTCTCAAAATTGTGCGTCGAGGAGCTCGGTTTAAAGGCGGATGATATGGTGGAGGTAGAACTCCAGTTTCAGTTGAACAGGTAACGGAGAAGAAATTTAAGACATTATCAGATGAGGGGATTAAAATGGCCAAAACAAAAGACTTAAAAGAATGTGATGAGACAATATCAATGTTTATGTGTTGCTCTGCAAGTTTATTACAACCTGTTATGAAATGCCTTCCATTGTAGGTCTTTTTCTGTGGAACTTACATTTTATGTTATAATTTCACAGAGTCAGAAAAAAATTAAATAACAGCTGTACCAACATATATCTAGTTTTTGTCAGAAATAATATTAGCGGCTATCACTCTCGCCCCCTTCCCACCCCCACACTCTCTCTCTCATCTTAAAAAATGAATGTTATTGAATAGTAGGAACATGTTTTGCTCTGTAGCTCTAGGTATTTTATGGTTTGAGATATGTATTCAAACCGTTATAAGAAATTTATCCTTGCTCGATGCTCTCTGTAGAGCGTTGAGAATTAGGTGTTTGCTTGGGGTGTGTCGGTGGTAGTTTGGAAGTGCTATTTGTATTGAAATGTGAAATTCCCTGAGTGAATTATGCAATGCCATCATGGCATGTCCCCCCCGGTGAACATATTTCATTGATATTTTCTACCTCGTGGAGTGTCTGTGTATTTATTTTGACTATCAATCAATCTCTTTCGGTAGGTTACCGCTATGTGAGTGGCATTATGCGGTGGACCAGGTCATAGATTTGGAATTACTCTTCCCCAATGTTCGGATCATGCCTTCCATACCCTGGACTCCCGACAAGTAAGTCAAGAAATCTTTAGTATTTTTCAACAAGCTTTCTGTGTTTTGCTGGCAATGTTTAAGTTCACAACTTTTGTAAGTACATTTGTCTCATCATCTGCTCAATGTAATAATTTGTGCCTGGAAGTCTGTTACTTTACAACACTAAGCAGCCACATACAGCTAAATGGGAGAATCTAAATGGCTCATTACTTATCAATTCACATCAGACTAGTCAGTTTACAAGTTTAGATATGTTTCGATGATTAAATCAATTTGGAAAGACCATTTTCAGTTGGGAGAAACTGGATTCCATGATGTACACTCATCATACTTTTGGACGGCCAGGGCCTCAAATTCACAATATCCCACATGCTGGTTTTCATTGCTTCCCTACTTTCACTCGACCATAGCACTGGGATCGATATAAAACTTTAGAAGGAGCTCATTAGGATTTTGTGCTTTTTGCTCCAAGAAAATACACCTCAAGGTTTTCTTTTGATTTCCTTTAGACAATGGATGGATAAATTGGATCCAAGGATCAATTCGAAACAGAAGGAGGCAGTGATGGCCATATCCACCCCTCTAGAGATCTCTCTTCCTCCGGTGTTCCTGGTGGGTCCTTACGGAACCGGGAAGACCTTCACTCTAGCTCATGCAACCAAATTTATCTTACAGCAGAAGGATACACGAATACTTATCTGCACCCATTCCAACAGGTAGGTGTGCTCCATTATTGTAATTCGCATCTTCATTTACAAGTTTAACGTTTCGGTAACCGAGCTAATATCTACAGTTTTGATTAATGGATTGTTTATGCGATACTTCAAGGTTGCAAGAATTTGTTGCAGGGGTAAATAAACTAAAGATTCCAGCTGAAAATATTGCTAACTTCACAATTTGTTTCACCAACAAAATGAAGTGATTAGTGTGGTGTTTAAATATTTCTGTAAATTTCTTTTTGTTGACCTGTAAATATCTAAAAGAAAAGTCTTGAAAAGTCTTAAAAGAAAATGTCTGTTAATATCTTAAAGTGTTTGTATGCAAGAAAGTGGCGTATTGGATGTATTGCTAATATATTTCAGCAGTCGGTAAAATGTACTTTACATGTTATTGTGGTTAGAATATGTCATAGGTGATTCTTGTACCTTGAAAAAGTATGTACCAAAGAAGAAGGTAGGATGTTCATGATATTTGACAACTCCATACAAAAATCGTCTTCAATTTCCATCACATCGTTGTGATTTGAGGAAAGGCCCCATTCCAAATAGACCTAACTTCTACTTATAATCCGTTGCAAATGGAGGGTGTTGTTTTGAGCCTAATAGCAAAATAAAAAATGCTGTATTATTGTTTTTATTTCAATTTCCCCTTCAGTGCTGCAGACCTCTATATCCGTGACTACTTCCATGCCTACGTGGAGGCTGGAAATACGGCCGCCAGACCCCTTAGGATTTACTTCAAGAACAGGTGGACACAGACGGTACACCCTGTGGTACGTCTGTATTGTCACATGTCAGAGAACGAAGATCGGTTTACCATGCCGAGCAAGGAAGAAGTAGAGAAGTATAGGGTTATAGTGGCCACCCTCAGCACCTCCAGATACCTCAACCACTTAAACCTCCCTCAAGGTAAACAAATCTCCTTTAGGACTGACATCTCTTTCTTTCTTTCTTTGTTTTTGGCCTTGCTCTGTCAACACTAGCTGTTGTGTTCATTTGTAACTGAATCTGAATTAAGCAGAAACCAGTGTTTCAGTTTACCCAACAAGCATTCCAAGAGTTCTATTTGACGTTGATTGTATCAGTTTGGGACGTAAGCTATACTCCATTGTTAAGATCTTACCAGACAAGTGTATCTTAAGAGAAAATCCATGCAAACATGTTGTATCCTTCTTTTCTGACATGTTAAACTGACAAAGACTGTCAGACATTAACAATTGAGTTGATTTCAATAGAACAATCATCCAGTGGGGGGGTTTTATGTAATCTCAATTTTCTCGGAAGCTGAACCTCTTCGGTGAAATGAAATATGTTGTATTCTATGTTAGCAAACAGGTCAATGGACAGGTTGGCAATTTAAGAACTGAAAACCACACAATCTGAAATCAGTTTTTTTCTATTTGCCTGACTTTTTCTTATTTTTGCCGCTCAAGAACATTGAACTTGATGTTGGGGATGGGGGGTGGGGGGAGGGGAAGCGAAGGTTTCATGACGTATCTTACTTTCATATTCTCTCAAATATTTAATTTTTCAGGATTTTTCACTCATATCTTGCTGGATGAGGCTGCACAAGCTATAGAGTGTGAAGCTGTGATGCCTCTATCGTTAGCTAACAAAGACACCCGAGTGGTCCTGGCTGGAGATTATATGCAGGTACAAAATCACTGCGCCATACATTATTAACGTTTCATGCTCGATCTATTTCTGGACCGAATTTGAACATTATATTCATCAATTATTCAGCAGCCTGTACTGTACAGAGGTCTTACAACATTCAGCAAAAAGATTTCATTTTCTTTCCAATCATTGTTGGTAGAATCATTTGTTATTGTGGAGATTATACTGTTAAGAGGCATTCAATTTGCTTGGGTCTTTCTTCCCTACTGGTACACTACTAAAGAATCTCTCATCTCGTGTTTGAATCATAGAGCTGTAGCGACATTTTGTCGTTTTGCCTTTCTCCTTTCTGTAATTTTAGATGATTGGAACAATCGTTAATGCTTGCTTAGTTTTCACTATCAGTTAAATTAAATGTTTCCTCTTCTAAGTATGTTTGTTGCAGTTTGTCAATGAAGATACTGTTGGAATAGAAACGTACTGCCCACAAAATGTTACATATGTACTAGGTTCGCAGGCTATTTGCATTCGATAGGCAGTCTTCTCGAAACATTAATTTCATCTCTCTCTCATTATTCCTTCTGCTATATTTCATAGTATCATACCACTTATCAAATTCCATGTAAAATGTAGATTGTTTGTGATTTCATGTCGTCTACTATCTTTCCTTGAACTTCGTTATGTAGATTAGTCCGACGGTGTACTCCGAGTTTGCTAGGGAGAGAAACCTTCACATATCTCTACTCGAGAGACTCTACGACCTGTACCCAGTCAAACACCCCTGCAAGATTCTTCTGTGCGAAAACTATCGCTCGAACGAGGTCATCGTGGATTACACCTCCAAGCTGTTTTACGAGGCCAAGCTGTTGGCCTCCGGCAAGCAACCGCCGCATCCAAAGTTGTACCCTCTGACTTTCTATACAGCCAAAGGGGAGGACATCCAGGAAAAGAACAGCACTACGTTCTACAACAATGCAGAGGTGAGTCTGTGGCAACGGAAAAGGGATAGGAAACTCAGGCCTATACCATGGGGGAGGGGTATGGGGGAGAATGATGCCCCCACCGCATTTTCAGAGGTCCACATTTCCTGAGTAGAGAATGGTTATTCCTGCTGAGGGGATATGACCACTTACTGCGTCAAATGTCAATTACTGAGACAAGTTGATGTTTGCAAACTATGGTACCATTCTGCATTTCGGCTGGGATAACTGCACAAGATTGGCCCTTCCTATTGTTGACAAAGACAGTCTACTATATGAGAAAATCTTGCACCTGGAAGTCATTAACCTATTTTTGGTGGATGAAAGACCAACATAATCTAAGTATTCTGATGAAATTGCATTTCAGTTCCAGAGTACCATTGTTTTTAGACATCAATGGATAACAATTTCAGAGCTTGTACGGTATCCAGTCATGAATTTGAGGTGAACAGGTGCGATGCTACAGTGTCACGCTGACAATCAGGACTGTCCTGGTATTTTGCATGCCTTGAGGTTTTGCACCATCAAGTGTCACTGTTTACACTATATACAGTATTCCTGTCATTTGTCACCTTAGGTGATCCTTAAAGCTGATTAATACATACAACTTTGAACACCCTAGAAATCATAAAAAGATAGTTAAAACTCTGAAATCATAGACAGAGAGTAAAAACTCTGAAAATCATAGAGAGGTAAAACTCTGACCAGAACATTTTCATCATTTTTTCCTTTCTACTCCTTACTACCAGGTATTTGAAATCGCAGAGAGGGTACAGGAGTTGCATAAGTCATGGCCATCCGAGTGGGGTCCTATGGAGGATGGCAGCATAGGGGTGGTGACCCCTTATTCGGACCAAGTATTCCGTATTAGATCAGAATTAAGGAGGAGGCATCTACATGCAGTGTCTGTGGAGAGAGTCATGAATGTACAAGGTTTGCTGATATTTTCCTTTTTCATTTTAGAATATACTGCTTGCTTGTTCTTTAAGTTATAAATCTCTTTTCTCGTTGTTGGATGATGTGTGCCCATTGAAGAAGTGTGCGATATTTTGTTTCAGGGATGGGTGGGTCATGTGAAGTATCACATTGCTGAACAGACCCTCGAAATTCCTTGACACCCCATTTTCATTTGCCTGAAGTCCATAGAAAACTTCTTTAATCTATCATTTCAGAGCTATATGTTTTTGATCCACTCTGATCAAATTCACATACTATTCACCCATATCATTGGGTTATCCCTCAGTCTACCTGAGAGATACAAGTGGCTACTATCCCTAGCTATCAACTAGATATCAGGCTACTCTGTCGTAGAAAAAAGAAAACATTGGTCCTGCTGACTTCGTTTCTCAAGGCTTGTTTTTCCATTTAACTAAAAACTTTGCAGTTTGTTTTGAGTCCCTATGTTCATTTCTTTAATGGTTGTGATTTTGGCTGACTAAAGAAACAGATTATGTCTTCAATATGCAATACTTTTTGACATTTTACAGTCTAAAGAGATAACGTCCTACAATTTTAGAGGTAATGTTCTCTCAACATTTTGATCCTGAGGAGGTCATCTAAAGAAATTCTTTAAACTCTGACAAACTTACCATCAATGTATAATTTTGGTCAATTTTTTGTCTTGTCATGTTTGGTAACAAAAATTCTGTTTCTTCTCAAAAGCATTGTGTTCCTTGCACAGTAGATTAGTGACAACATGGGAAACAAGGTCACACAACTAAAATAAACAGAAAACTGAAGAAAATATTCTGAATATATTCGACACGAAGCAGAAAAATTTGTCTTTGTTTACCGAAATTTACTAGCGAAGCACAAAGAATTTCGGTGAAGATGTTAAAAACTTGCTGAGTGCTGCTTTCTTAATCCTCTGTTACTTCGTAGAGGATCAGCTCGGAGTGTTTGAAATCGAGTCTCGAATATTTCAAAAATTTGTTAGTAGTGACCATATATATCAGGGGTGCACAACCTTTTTGAATGAATGGGCCAGATGTAAGGGGTGAAAAATTGACTGGGCCACACCTAACCAACGACCTGCTGTTGATTTCAAACCTTTGATTCCGAGGACTTTCAAGCAATAGGTGTATGTACTTAATCTGTATTCACAAAAACATAATGTCAATACAGTACAGTTGATAATTAATGGGGATAGTAGGCCTACCTGACAGTATCATTAGTGCCGATAAACTCTAAGTAGCTAGCTCCTTTTTTGTGATGATGTAAAATATATTGTCTTGAGACATCTCACAGGCTGCAAAAAAATCACTGGCGGGCCGCATGTGGCCCGCGGGCTGTAGTTTGCCCACCCCTGATATATATTGAACAAGGCATTGATTTCTTTTGTCTCCATCTTCAGGAAAGCAATTCCGTGCTCTGTTCATCAGCACCGTACGAACTCATCACACCTGTCCCAGGGACGTCGGCCCAAAGTCAAAGCTGAGACCCAGGAGAGGGGATCTGACCAGGGCTGCCGGAGAGGAGGCAGATTATGGTTTCCTATCCAACGATAAACTATTGAACACTGCCATCACTCGTGCCCAGTCGCTGGTGGCAGTCGTTGGCGATCCTGTTTCGTTGTGTGCTATTGGCAAATGCAGGTTTGTACCCCATCTTATAGTTCATCTTTGTGATAGTATGTTAGCTGTCTATGAAGGCACCACAGAAAAGAGAATATGTTTTTTATTTTATTTATTAATTTTCTTTGGAGTATTTTATTGTTGAAGATAATTCTCACATTTGTATAGACAGTGCCATTATTGATCTCCTAACTTGTATTTCCACAAGTCTAGTACTTTTTGTTGTTGTTGGTACAATCATTTATTTTGTTCGGACCGATTTCACATCCCAAATTTTTGATTTAATGAGCGATGATGTGCTTTGTACCTTCAGACTTGGATACTATGAAAGGTCAAAACAGTTCCAGT
The DNA here is from genome assembly GCF_037975245.1 of Apostichopus japonicus. Lineage (NCBI taxonomy): Eukaryota > Metazoa > Echinodermata > Holothuroidea > Aspidochirotida > Stichopodidae > Apostichopus > Apostichopus japonicus. The sequence goes on from NC_092579.1 coordinate 16,820,253, forward strand.
ATTCAGGTTCTCTCTGTTAAATTTGTCTGGCTTTAGATGTCATTAAGTTGTACTTGTCAGTTTTCTCTCATGAGTGGACTATACTTAGTTCTATATTTCCAGCTTCTATCAGCATTCTCATAAATTTTCCTTTATTATATTATTATCTTAGTTAATTTCTTTCTTTCTCTTCCCCTCTACCCCCTCTCCCCCCTCCCTGTATATAGGAAGCTATGGGAAGAACTGATTAAGGTGTGCCACATTAACGATAGTCTACACGGTACAACCTATGCAGCCATCAAAGCACAGTTGTCCAGTGTGGAGATGAAGAAAACATTCATCCTCAACCCCATGGCCAAGGAATTTGTACCTCGATTCAACAACATTATGGGGGCACCGGTGATACAGAACTTATCGTCCATCAGCTCTGCACACAGTCATAGTAATGCCAGAATGGTCTTTGGATTCCCTGGCCAAGGAGTACGAGCCCCATCGGCCGGTAACCCACTCTTTAGTAGTCAGCTGCGACATACCATGCCCGTGGGGCCCTTTGCCCCTCAGGGTATGTTCCGATCAGTCAGCCCGACACCGTACGTCGATCGATTCACCGGTCAGAGGATCATGTACGTTCCTGTGATTCCAGTACCCGTCCGAATGGTTCCTAATGTGTTTCCATATCAGTATCTTGATCCAAGTGTTCCGTTTGCCTTACCCAGACCAATACCATTAGCTTCCCCTGGCATGAGGTCGATATCCAATACAGGGTACCTACCTCCTTCGTTGGGATCTCCACCGTCCGAAAGAGCGGCTACTCCATCTCAAGACAGATCGGAGAAAGCAGGTCGAGAACTCTTCAGAATCGGCCCACAGCAGCAGTGGCACGATCGTCATCAGGCGATGCCTAGCGGAAGAAATCTTCGCGGAGTGGACTTCCATATCGCAGATTCCAGTCAACTGGAAAAATCTGACGGCACCGAAGAGCATTTCCAGGAACTGATCCGACCTCTGATGCAGCAACTTCAGTCGCAGAAGAGCGAAGACGAAAGCAGGAATGCCAAACCCCCCGATGGGGGCGACGGTCAACGAGCAAATAGAAACGGTGGTCACGTACCTCATGACTTCCACACAGGCGGTGCCGTGGGAATGCCCTCGCTGAGACAGATGCCACCCGCTCATCTGAAGGTGAAACTGGGAAACCATCAGGAGACATCAGAGAGGGAACCCTGGCAAGATGTGACGTTACCGTTCAGCCCGGATCGCAGCGATACCGAGGGGCCGTTCTTCAACAACGGTCAGGTGCACAAACGGTTAGGAGAAAGACCCATGGAGGAAAGAAACAACAATAAGTTCAACAATGGGAGTGGTCAGACCATCAACCAGGAAAATGGAGGAAAAGAGGTGAAGAAGTTAACCTCCAGAGAAATGCAGATGAGGAACGAATTCTTTGAGAGGATGCGGAACCCGCCCGAACTTCTCGTGGAGTCCGCTCACAGGGCTTTCGACGAGGAGGCCAGTGCGGGAGGCTCTCTAGTCTTACATGCATCTGATACCAGCCCTAGGACACCTTCGCATTTCCTCGAGCACAGTAACAATAACGACATAAGCCTACCTAGTCCGTTTGGGGAATCCCGGGACAATCCCTTCGGCACCCGGAATTCAGACATTGAGAACTTTCCCTTCTTATCTCAGCACAGCGCATTCAATCAGGACGAGGACACCACCATCCTGGCGCCACCTCACACACCCCTTGACTACACCCGTAGCTCATCGGGGGAGTCATTCAGCGCCTTCAAGTGTCCGCCTGCAGGGGAGGATGTACTTCATCTCCGTGACCCCCCTCCTACCAAGTGGTGGTCCACAAACGACAATTACATCCATACCCCTTCACCTCAGGTCAGCGGCCCCTCCACAGATGTCAACAGCTTTCACCTTTCGCCGGGATCTCAGAGCAGCCAAGACAGCGCTTACCAGCTGAGTCCCTCATCCCCCTACGGAGGAGATACAAGCCCGACGGCTACGACGGTCCCCGCAAGCATGAATCTGACGTTGGAGGACACTAAATCTCCCCTGGGATCCATGTCGTATGCGACAGCGCTCAGGACACCAAAATCAAAGGGTATCAAGTCCGGTGGAAGTCAAGACGGTCGGTCGAACACGGCATCCCCTGATCCGCTGTCATTGATTGAAGATCTGGGCAGTAGACAGAAAGGTGGTTACTACTCCATATTCTAGTTTTGATCCTTGCATCTTTCCTCTCGGTTATTGATCCCGAGATATTCTCCTTGGTACGGTCGTTTAATAACAGTTTGATTTTGTGCAGAGAGTAGTGTTGTTATTTCTTGCGTGAATGGGAAGTGTAATAAGGAGTGTGTTTCAATGTCGTGCCTGTCATGGAGCAGCTCTGCAGCATTTGATCTGTGGTGAAATTGAAGGAGTTTATTGTTATAACAGTTTAGTGATGTAAAAGCAAAATGAAAAACAATGACACACATACAAAGCAGAAGCAAGATTTGAAATAAATATGTCTGCAAGAGATATATGCACTTTTAAAATATAATGAGGAGCTGAATCCTGGTTTGTCTTCTGTGGAAATTAGTTTTTCACTCAATGAATTAAAAGTAATACTTGTGTTGGATATTAAGACGTGTTTTCTAGTGACTTTTAGCGCCCTGCCGTAATAATATCGTCTGAAGAGACATAAAGCAAAAATATTCTGATTGTTGTAAATATTCCACAAATGTTTAAGGATCGACAGATCATCTCAGGTTTAAAGGTTAGCCTTTGTTTTTCTTTGTCGTCACAAAAATTCTGAATCGTGGTCCACTAGCATGAAGCGAAATGGTTAAGAGATTTTGTTGCTGTTTGGAAGAAGAGAGAGTTTTGAATGAGCTGTAGAAAGAAAGAATGATTCTCTAAGTGTCTAAATGTCTTCTTAAAGACCGTAAATCTTGAACAAAAAAAGACAAGAAATAGAAAGGAAGCTAATACCTCATTTTCTGTAAGTAAAATTCCCTGGAGTTATATCCACAGGCAAGCCAATCCTCACAAATGAATTCATGTTCAAAGTTGTAATATTGTGCTCTATTTTTTCATACGTTCTGTACAGAATAGTTTGCTGTGATTTGGTCGATTTTTTGAAGCAACTTTATACGACTCGGTGTGGAATTGGAAGCAGTCCGTTGAGAGACTTGGTTATCATTATTTAGAGATTGATGATTTTGTTTTTTTTAAGAGGAAATTCATATGATGAGGATAGAGGAGAAAGTTGGTGAATTGATTTATTGGTTTCGAATTATTAATATTTAAAAAGAAGGGGAAGAAGCGAGTGTAAATAGGTTGATATTTCAGCATCTGTTTAAAAATAGAATAAAAACAAGGCCTGTCGTAAAAGTAGATTGATAGTCTGCTAGAATAATAGTCCTTTTTATACAAAGTTATTGGATGTGAAGAAAAATAAGCTTCTGTTTGTGTGTTTGAAACACAACGATCTTTCTTGTCTTTTCTGTTGTGGTTGCTGTATCTGTAACTAATACAAAGTGGCTAATCGAAATTTTAAAATATATCAAAAAAATTATTTGTATTGTTGTTGTTTTCAGTAACCACAAATTGAGTTGTGAAACAATTTGATAAAAGAGACATTTTGGTGTGAAATTTGTTATGGTCTAATAAAAAGCTAAATCAAGTTTAAAAAAAAAGATGTCTTTTGAGCTAGTAGAATTGTACTGAATTTTCACTGCTTATGGTAAACTGTATTTGTAGCAACAAATTGAGGAGGGAAAAAAAATAGATATTCATAAATCATACTGTTTGACAGTTATGGTCAATGTAAATTAATTAAAACTAGCGTTACTTTGTTATTCTGTTTTGGAAAGGGGTTATTATTTACTTTAATCAATGTATGGAAATTGCTGACTATAAAAAAAAGTATATTTCATGAAAATATTAAAAAAATATAAAAAAAGTTGAAAATAACACAAAAACCCACAAAAAATAATGAAATATTTGAAAAGAACAAAAAAATGAAAAAAATTAGTATGAAAATGGAAGGACTCTAAAAAAAAGTGTTGGAAAGTTTAGGAGATGGAACCAAGAGGTGGGTAAAAGGTTCACCCTCCATAGTTATGTGGAAGTTAACTTTCCTTAAACATTGGGTGTGTTTCACCTGTGACTTAAAAAGAAAATACCTTCATTCAATGTTATTGTTATATTCATCACAGTCTCTGCTTGCTCTGCCAAAAATGTAAAAAAAAAATTAAATAAATAAAAAAATATAAAAAAAAGTTAAAGACTATATTTATCTTTATTTTGAAAAAAAACTATTGGAAAAGACAAGTAAATAGATCAAATGAATTTGTTGAGGCTTCTAGTTAGCTGCCTCTTCATCCCCTCTTGACCGGGGGTATTGTTCCTTAGTTACAGTGACATCAAATACAACATGATACCAAAAAGATTCAATGGAAATACACCAAAAAGAGGATTGAAGTTTTGGTTGTCAGATACTGAGAAGTGATCAGTGTTTCATCAATTGGTTCTGAGTTTAAAAAAAAAACAGAAAAATTGCTCTAAAACTTGAGAATTTTTATGCAGCATTGTAATTTTGTTATTTGACGGTTGATGGACTCTTGAAGTTAACTTTTTAAAACGTTGCATATCTGGAGCTTCTGCGTTCTTACATTTTAAGACAACGAAACAAATTTGCTTTTGTCAAGTCTTGCAGTGATAAGATCATTTCTTAAACTTGATGTGAATGGGTTTTTTTTTTTTTTCTCTTTTCCTTTTTTAAACCAATTGTTAAGAAAAAAGTTGTGTAGTTTGTGAGTTTAGACCAAAAACTTGTCCTGTGAAACTTGAAAACAAATATACAAAACTTCAAGAGATCAATGTGACAATAGAGAAAAACAAGGAATGAAGAAGTTTCTTGCTGTTGGTTCATAAATAGAATTAGGCATGACTTAAAACACACACACACCCACATGCATGCAAGCAAGCATTCACGCATACAATCGCATACCTGAAAAATGACATGCAGGTTAAATATTTGTCAAGAATGTTGAATTGAAGAGTTACATTGTGTCTATTTTGGCTTATTAATTGACTTCTTGTGAAATCTTATGAAAGCAGCAAAGAGAAGAGCAAAAAAAATTACGTTTGCACAATTTATGCACCTTCCCACCTAGCTCAATTCTAAAATGAAAGGGTTATATTTTGCCTGTGTTTGGCTGTGTGTGTGTTTTTGAGAAGTATCTTTTTTTTACTGCTTGTGGTTTTGGAGATATTCGTTGTTGTATTTTTTACAATTTTAGTTTTCTGTTGGAATATAATAGTAGATACAGGCATATGAAGTCTACTTAGGTGAGAAAGAAATAGTCTCGACATTATTTGACCTGTGTACAGCTTTTTCCATTGGGATAGCTGTCTGAGTTCTTCTGTGTAAAATATGAAACCAATAAAGTTGGGTAGGTGGGGGTTGGGGAATGGAGTTAGTAGTAGTAGTTGCAGTTGTCTAAATTGAAATTAAATTAAATCTATTAAGTTTAGATATTTGTGAAGGTGAAGGGGATATGAAGCCTTAAAATTGAGTAAAGTGTTACCTATTTGAAGAAAAGCAAACGTTAACAAAATTGTAGGCAAAGAAATGATACCTACGTTCCATCCAGTTTTCAATCAATACTTTTCTTTTCATAACTGGAATATGATTTTCTCTGTATGATACAATCGAATCGATCAATATTTCAACAGTGACAAGGTCATCGCAATTATCTGAACAGAAAAGAAACATAGGGTCCATAAAGATCCTTCTGCACCACTAAAAAAACATAAACTGAAATAAATGAAGGAAACATTGAAAAATAATATATATTTAATTTTTTTTTAATATAACTCAGGAAATTCTTGCTGGATTTAATATCACAGTAGCTTTTGATACAGACTCCTTTACTGTAAGTTTTGTAACAAACTACAAAGTGACTTTTTCAACCATTTCAATTGGCTGCAGTACCACTAAGGTTTTGGTTTTCAAACCCAAAGAGAGAAGTCTTTTTTTTTTAGGGTATAGCGTAACAATTTTGGGTCCGGTTTTGTCGGCCGGGTTCAGATAAGAAGAAGGTATCCAAACAGTTAGAAACAAAAAACTATCAGGTTTTGGTGATCTGTTACCTTATTCTCTATTTCTTATTATTATATGTGTAAATAGTCTGGGTTTTGTGATAATATTTTGGTTACTAATTTATGTTTGTTTGAATGCTTCATCGCTGTGACAACCATTCGTTGGCCCACGGTTATTATGGGCCAGAAGTGTTATATTGTTTCATATTTTCTAGTGGCTCACTTTGACATCAAAGCCACAATGGTGATGGTTTACCTTGTTCTGTTTAAGTGTATAATGCCTCACTGTTGTCTTAATTCAATTCTTTGAGGTTTCGAAATGGAGGGGGGCACTATGCTCCTATGTGCTGGTACATATTAATATTGTGGTTGTAATGTAAGTCTATCATGGGTGTATACTAGGGTCTCATTAAATTTATAACAGGTCACTCTTTGTCCAAAGTCAAGTACAGTATGCTGGTTGCTGTTGTCAGGCCTGGTGGTGAGAGGGGGACAAGGTGGTGAAAGGGGGGGGGGACCAGGCGGTGAGAGGGCAACCAGTTGGTATGAGCTCCTGGGTCAAGGAAAATATGGATTTTGGGGTTGGGAAAATATTTGATAAATAATTTGTGTATTTCTCATTTTCATAATATACTAGTAAGGAAAGAATAAAGAGTGCCAATATGGGGGTGGGGGGGGGGAGGGAAGAACGGGTGTTGACCTGATCATCCCAGGAGCCTGACCCAGCTGTTCACCCCTGTGACTGTGGTATCAATTTTAGTTTATGATGGGTTACTGTGGTCCTCATGTAAATAATACTCTGTAATAAAGACACAGTGGGCTTCGTAGTAGGACCGTGTTGGACCCTAACGTAAGTTTGTTACTAAGTCACTGTGGTCTCAAGTCACAAGTAATTTGAGAACCCATTTCTTATAGTCATAATGTAACGATATATCACCTTAGGGTTACATATAAGTTCATAATGGTCATTGCACATTTTGACTATTGATGAACTCTGTTACTGGATACAGTGATTGTCCATCACAGTCTGTTAACGAGCATTCAGTCTTAGTCATGTGTCAATGGTTGGTTATTGCATTGTTCTATTTTACTGATTTGTTCTAGGTCACTGATAATGCAAATGGGTCACGTTATCTTGGACGGGCGGGTCACCATTTTTGACCGGGGGTGTCTACGTTCACTACAGAGGTCATCTTGTTATTGTGATTGTGCCTGTCAGTGTAAGAGACAATATGTTTAATAAAATAACTGTGGTTTTCACGTTTTGTGATTGGACAATTTGGCCTTTACCCATTTGGATTGATATGCATTGGCTCACTTTTGGGTTTCGTCCAATTTTTACCCTGTTCGACGCTATGCATGGATGTTATAGATTATGTACCTTGTGTCCCCTATGTATCAGTGAGCAACAAGACCGCCCTCAACATGTTGTACAAAGCATCTTGTCACTTGGCCTATTATTATTATTGTATGCAATGGACAAGTGATTTTTATGTTTGCCTTAACCCTGAAAATATAATTGATTTTGTCTCCTCTATTGGTGGTAGATGCCATAAATATTAATATTTGTACTTAACTGTTTGGCAAGAATACACAACCTGTAGTAAATAGCCTCTCAGGGGTCAGAAAAATTGTCCATATTAAGTATAAATCATATTATAAAAATGTAATTCTGGAAATTCAGGTTGGTTAAGAAATGATAGTTTGCTTGTTGAGGGAGGAAAAAAAAGGCATTAAGTTTGTAACATTCAACGTCCAGGGACCATTATCCACGATTTGGTATCAAAGATTTTACCTTTTTTTTTACTATAATTTGAAACATCATTTGCCTAGTTTATATTGCTGAGTTTGCTTCCAAACATTGATAATGACCAATCAATGTGTGTACGTTTCAATATTTGCAAAAAAAACAAAAATCTTGTAAGTTAAAATTGAACTGGTTTGCAATTTTAATAAAAATATTAATAATGTATTTGACTATTTTGCTTGTTGGGACAAATTGCACGTACCATTCTGTTGTGACTAATTTCTGCAAGTTCATTTTGCTTTTTTCAGCCTTCTATTAAATTTGATTGTATTTTGAGAATTTGCTTTGATGTTGAAGTAGTAAAAATTACTGAAGGAAATAAAACATAAGACCAAAAATAGAAAAAGAAGACAAAAAATAGGATAAAAAATAAAGACAAAAAAAAAAGTGAAGAAAGAGGAGCAAATACAAATGTTTGAACCTTTTCTCGTGACTCAAAGTTACCAATTTGAAACTTAAGGTAAAATGGTTCTTGATTGGTTGTGCCGGTTCTAACATAGTTCCATCCCTGGTTGAATGGGTTTAATGTACGTTGAGTGACGTGGACTCGGTCTGTACCAACTAGGACCGAGTTGAAGGTTTCAAGCTGCCAATGATATGGTAAACTGAGTATGAAAACTAGTTTTGAAAGTATCAGAATATCGTAATTCATTTTGAAGGATATGAGCACCATGTGCATAGTTGATTTGCTATGTCCATTATTTATGACAGACCAAGTTTTGAAGGGAAACTCAACCCTTGCAAAAAAGGGTTGGGATCCATTGCAAATATTCTGATCAATATAATTTTGATTTTAACGAACCAGCTTTTGAAGGTGTGAAGCTTGTGTTAAATATCTGTAGTGTTTTTGATGTTTGTTGCAGTGTGTTCTGGTATAAAAGTGAGTGTGTTATAGATTCGTTTTGATGGATATGCATTTGTTTTAAATGTTGAGTGTCCCTTTAAATGTCCAGAAGTGATGTTTCTTTGTTGTTTTACTTTTCTTGCACTTTGTGTTTTAGAAAGTGGAAAAAGTGAAGTTCCTGTGAATTTGTGGTCTGTTTTAGTTTGGGGATATTGAGGATGTAACGAACGGAAAAAGGACCCCTTTAATGTAAAAAGATCAACTTCCTTTATGCTATGGTTCTTTACAGTAAGATAAGCTAAAAAAATTTCCTTATATGCTATTAGATTAAATATGATTTTAATCTGAGTGTGCCCATGCAGTTTATGTCTTTACTTCAATAAAGCTGACTATGTTATTTACAGAAAGGGCTATGTGGGATGTTGTAGAGTACTATTTACTCAACTGATTAACGATTCAAGTGGGCTAAAATCATGCGTCGTTTACATCCGTCATTTAGGCCTTCCACCGTGGACCTGTTAGAGGTAACCTAGTTCATAGGTATTCTTTACAGGTTTGGAAGAGAACTAAGATGTGATTTGCCTTATCAATACTCTTGAGGAAAACTTGGCTGCGTTTGTTTTTTGGTAAGATGATGTTATTTTTGAGTGTGTGTAATGTTATCTTCATATTCAAGGTATTGAATACTTTCATGACTGGTATAGTCATTTGATTTTATTTGCACCTAACATATATCAAAATTCAAGTTTGTTGCTATTCTGTTTGAAAATGTAGTTAACAGAGAGTGGTGAGGTGAAGAGTTTGGTTCCTAGAGGGAGAAAGAGGGAGAGATGTGTAGAGAAAATCTTGTTGGTAGGAAGGTATTTCATTCACAAGATGCTGTAGTGTAGAGGGTTAATTTTGGTTCAGACAGGATTCTGTGCAAGAGGTTTGGTTCAAAGCTAGTAGTAGGGACAAGGGGGGGGGTGGAGGGTTTGGGGATTTGGTTCAAATAGTGCAGCATCTGTAAGGTCTTGCTTCACAGAAAGTATGTTTTGGTATACTATGTCAGCTCTGTGACAGATTAAAACTTAAAATTTTACGGTAGTTTTTGGGTAATTTTAGTAATCGTTTAGTAGTTTCTTCCATCCATGGCCAAGGGTAAAAATAATTAAATTGCCCTGATAATCTGCCAATCAGTCTTTTTTGGTCTCTGAGGTGATACACCAAAAGCCATTTCCTGTTCTTAGGAGTACCCAAGCAATCAACCACTCTTGGGTGCCAGTTTTTGTTTTCAATCAAAGTAAATAGCCCCAAAATTAACTCATGCATGCAAACCTGTTGCCACATGATAGATAAATACATCAGCAGATGTATAAAAGGTAGCGTGCAAAATGGCCCCTAGTTCTACCCATAAAACCAGGGGCTACTTTTTTTACAGAGTGAGTCCACTGGTCCTGAATATAGGTGGGCAGGCGTCATTTCTGGAAGCTTATTGGTTAAGTTTCTAAAACAGACCAAACTTCCATCCATTTTGTACTCACAGTAGTTTTAGAAGGAATGTTCATGTGAAAATTTACAAGGTAACAGCTGTGGTCTCTATAGATCAGTATTTGATCCAGTGTTTGGTCATGTGCCCTTGGGTGGGGTGGAGGGGGGGGGACCATTTGGGTAAATTTATGTAAGGTTTGTTAATAACCATTTGTGATTGTGTTTGGTGTTAAAGGCAGGGGGAGGTAAAATGAAAATTGTTAATAAATGGTATTAGACAAATAATTATAAGGTATTAATTGAATGCAGTTACCAGCAAGCGTGGTGTTATTCTGCATTTATAAGTATCGTAGGAGCTGCAGATCTCTTAGCTACATTGTCAACAAAGCAGCGAGAATTGCTAAAAGAACACGCTTCGAGTACCGTGAATTACTCAGATAAACATCCCCTACAAGGATTTCAGATTTATATTCAAATTATTATTCTCCTTATTTGTGCTGGCTTATGACATTTGCTTGCTCGATAGATATAAATAATTGCTTCATCCTCATTTGCATGAACCTGTTGCAGATTTATATCCTATTATGGCATTATTAGTTTTTTTTTCAGTTAAGATTTAATAATACTAAATATTACATAACAAATAGACTGCCCAAGGGTTTTTGTGTTTTGGGGAAATACTAATAATTTATGGCATGTTAAACCATATATATATTCTGCTTATACTTAATTTATGTTGTAGTCGTAGAAACTCCTGCTGTTAGCGTACGTTACACGGTTGGCTGCGTGAATTCTTTTGGTGATAATACGTTGGATTCGGTTTCAACCTGTCATCTGAGAAAGCCTAATGCCCTGACACTGTTAACATGCTTGATTTAGCTGTGGTTGTTATGGTTTGCTTGAAAAGACTTATAATCATATAGAAAATATATACGGGCAGGAAAAAATTTATACATATATGTCCTCTTTTTTGTTTCAATACTCTATAGGATTTTAGTAACAACTGATGTATTTTTTAGTAAAGTTGCAGCTTTTTGTAATAACCGAAATTGAAACAAAAGGTTGGGGGGGGGGGGGTGGAGGGCATATTGTTTGAAAATTTTACCTAGAAATAGCTTCAAAATTCCTTTAGCCTTCATGGAATGATCAACATGTTTACATGGTGTGATAAAAGAGAGTCCGAATAGAAACCAAAACCAGTGTGTAACTTTTTTATGTATATTTAAGTAGATTTTGTACAAATTGTAAACTTTGAGAATTTATTCAAAAAGGGAAAAAAAGGTTTTGTTTTTCATTAGCAAGACTATAAATAATACTTTGAAATACAGTGACCAAAAATGGGAAACAAGGGTTCCTATATATACAATGTAGGAGTAGGGCTAAAGAAACCAAACGAATAAAAAAAAAAAAGCCTGAGATGTAGCTATGTTCAATAATTATTGTTTATTGATCTGTATCTCTCTGCAGAACTTTAAATATAAACAGAATTAACCCAAGTAATCTGACACAAGATCAGGTAGACAATATATGTTAATTAAAGTAGCAGTAATTTCTTTCAACTTCCTCAACAAAAAACTGGAATCAAAATCTCAATTATAGTCACCGGAATTACATCTTCTACACAAGACATTACAAATGATCTGGAAAACATGAGTTGAAATTCCTCCTCAAAGAAAATAGGACTTAAGAAAATATTATTTCAATGTGTATTTTTCCCTTCTTAATATGCATTTTAGCAGGTACCACAATTTGCTGTAATAAAGTAACTTAGCACATTACAATTAAAGCAGCTTCTTCCCACTAATAAGACTTAGTGATTTCTGTGCAACAAATTTGACTGGTTGTCCATCTGACCAAGTTTTCACGAACATCATTTGAACTATGAACCTGTTTTTTTTTTTACAAGATCAATGTGCTACAGATGACTTGGATTACAACAAAGCAGTCCCCTAACACCAACCTTGAGAATAGTTTATGGTTTGGAAGAAAAAAGTGAACAACTGAACATGAGTAAAATATATTTCAAGGTGTTATCATATATACTACTAATTATGTTAGCATCCTCTACCAACCATCGTATCGCACTTTGTACCAACCTGAAGCAATCTTCCTGTCATGACACTGAAGACTACGAATAATATTAATTACTTTACAATGGCAAGTCAGTGTTTAATATAACCATAGAATAGTCACACGGTGATCTTGTTCGTAGCCATCACAAAAGAGTTTCAAACTTTAACGGAACAAAATGTTTCAAACTACATATTGACTGATCTCAACAAACATACATATTGACTGATATCAACAAACATACATATTGACTGATCTCAACAAACACATACATACTGATTGAACTTGTTACACACAGACAAATTGGGTGAACTTGTGACACATTGACTTAAATCAATACTCACACACATACATGCATTGATTGAACTCAACACAAAGGGTGAGGAACTCAACACACATACACATGAAGTATTGAGTGAACCCAATGCCCATACTGAGTTAACTCAACACACATACATGTATTGATTGAACCCAACATCAAGAGTTAACTTTACACATACACATGTTGTATTGAGTGAACCCAACACACAAACAGAGTTAACTCAAAGCACACACAAAATGGGACTTCAATATTTAAAAGCTGCTTTTTGAGTTATTTTGATCAAGGTTACAACTGGAAAATAAAGTGTATGTCAAATTTTTTGGACATTTTTCAATTTGCTTTTTACATGAGATTGATACTAATAAACAAAAAACTGTCTGGGAGATGAAAATTCACTAAATGTTTACAAATTTAATGAAATCATTCATAACATGCTCATTATACCTTCATTTGATGATGAAAAAAAGAAAACAAAAACTATCTAGGTCTTGGTTTGATGATGACCTTGTGTGGAGCTTAACCTCCATAGATTTGGTAAAATTATAGACCAAATATAAAGGCTCTCTTTAGGAGGTACATTATAACTGTAAAACCAATCACAAGTGTACTTTACATGCATGCAACATAATATAACGCATAATTCTAAATGCTACCACAAATATTGGAAGCAGTTTGCAGGATATTTGGACAATGTCTAGCTATTCATAAGGATGCAATCTTGAGGTGATTGATACTCTTGACATCTGGGTAATATTGTAGAGAAAAAAGACTAAAACTTTTTTTTTTAATGCAATTTCATTGAACGTTGCAATATTTTAACGTCTGTAAATAAAACAAGTATAAAAAAAACTAAACACAAAACCACTGAGTTTGTGGATAATAGAGTTGCTATAGAACTATTTACAAAAGAATATCATTTATCATTTATATAATAAACAAGTTTGAAACATGTACATGTACATCTTCCAGAACTAAGACTAAATCAGTTATAAACTGTCTTAATTGTTTTGTTTTTTTATCAAAGCTTCACACTCATTTTGATTAAGCATCGCATCTGTTCACTATGTGTGTATGATGAGATGTTCTTAAACAATGTTTCTTTCTTCTCCCAGAAATATGTTGATAGACAGAAAACATATCGAACAACAGAACTCAAATTTGCCAACTTTTGCCAACTTTGCATTGACAAAAAAGTGAGCCAACAATCTTCTACTCATCCTCAATGTGGGCCCTGAAGGCCCTTTGCCAAAGCACACTAATATTCAGCCTCCTCTGAACACTGTTAGGTACAGTGAGAATTGTCTTCTCTCTCTGGCCTTATGCTTAAACAGATGTTTCGCTCTTGGTCTGATAGATATTTGGCAACACCAGGGTTTAGGATAAACAGTTGATAAGTCTCTTGTTTCATATCTCAAAGGTCAGTAGTAATGGACCCAAAGTTCAGCTTGCTACAAAATAAATGGTCAGAATTTTTCAAAATGCTAGTCCTAGAGGCTCCAATCCAATTATTTTCAGACGTAAAAGAAGAAGGGTTTAAATTAGACATTTACCATGTTTTAATAAAGCAAAACACTTTATGGGTGACACATAAAGTGTTTGTTGAAATCTAAGCAATCGTGATCAATACTATGTGGCATATTTGCGGGCAAAACCGAGACCTATACATGATGTGACATTAATGTAACAAGCTAACAACATAATTTCTGTCTGAGCGCCTCTCAAAAAAAAAATCCTCAAAAAAACCCCCAGCGCATTGTGAAATACAAAGCCCTAAAGACCAATAAGAGTTCTCATGAAAATTTCTATAATCTCTGTCTACTTTTGAAAACCACTTAAAACATCGGACCTACTGTATAGTTATCCACTGTATTCAATTATGTGACCACGAAAACAAACTCAAATACAAAAGACATTAAAACTAAATTTCTGAATAGTTTTTCTCCAATATCAGTAGAATGGACCTACATGAAGTACTGTATGAGGTTGACCCTTGACATGACACACTGCACTCTTGTCTCCTTGTTACTGTACTATCTCTAAACACATCCCTGTCCAATTCCAGGGACGGTACTGTACACAGCGCAAGACCTTAAACTGTTGTCCTAGTGAACAGCACAAACAGACCCAAGATCACTTCCACTTCGTCAGGTCTGTAAGGTCCAGGTGCCTGCCTCCACCGCCTCTGATGGAACCACTAGGAGAAGTTCGCAGCCCTTATGTTTCAGTTTCGTCTCGAGGAATGTCCTCAAGTCTGCGGCAGAACCGATTTCAGATGGCTTGCTCAGTTTTGAGTCCAGATTGTAGTAAACACCCTGCACTTGTCTGACAGCGATCCAATGTTTGCGCCGGAGCGGAACGCTGACGAACCCAAATTGCAATGGCGATAAAATGTTCAGGATGAAACCCCTAATATTGGAAAAGTTGAGATCTTTCATGCTCCTGAGGAGGGGAAGAAAAAACATTGAAACAAGTCCTTGTTGAGATATAATTGGAAAATGAAACCAACTAGCATAAAAAATATTAAAAAAAACATTTGTTACTGTTGAAAGCACTTAAGGGACTTCAGGGTATTATCTCTCTGGGGAAAAAGGTGATAAACCTTTTCGAGCCACCTCACACTTGCAATTTGTTGATACGAGTCATGACTCCTAACAACACTGGTACAATGTATGTCCTATGAAAGTGTTTAAAGCGGATACCATGGCCAGGAGGAAAACAAGCAAGTACTATTTTAAGTAGACCAAATTTTAGGCAATACACTTTTCCATGACTGTTAGACATTTTCACTCCTCAATTACTATTCCAGAACTGGAATGGACTTATCAAATTTCTGTGACATTTCCATTTTTGAACTGCATGTTACCATTCCTCATTTTGAAAGTACACTGGAAGAAAAGACCAGGAAGCTCACATCATGTAGTTCATAAAGTGAGCTGACATCGTTCTTCAGTGAGAACTACAGTATACATAAAATGAATCTGACTCACTTTCGTTTATCCCACCAAATGGCCTCGCACTGCTTGCTTTGTACTGCTTTCATGATGACATTAACATCGTAGTTTCCCAGACCTAGCATGCTCCTGTGAGGATTCACCATAGAGCCAGGTGACAATCTTAAAGAAAGAAAAAATATTGCAGTAGTTACATCTCAATGATAAAACTGTACCTTGAAAAATCAATTGATAAAATTCAAATCATATAAAAAAATATGATCCGCCCACTTCAACTTTGAAAGACAGCTTACAATTAAGAAATAAATACTAAATCAACTTCCTAACAGCCTGAGCCCTTCATCTGGTTTCCTATTCTGACATGGAAATACTATGAATATTCATATCCTATGCAGATTTTAAATTACTCAAGTATATACAATAAGTCACCCTTCAGGTGTGTAATAAATATAGAATTGCCAGTTAAGTAGTATTAAGGCAACAAATCATAATAACAAAAGACTTACCCCTGACATAGCTCATCTAAATGTTGTTTGCTGAAAGCATTCTCATCCTGGAAAAGATTGTTGAGTGCATGCAGAGCACAAAGCTCCCACTTTTGTTTCTCGTGATAAATCGACATCTTAACAGTTCTTCTTCATCAGTTTAATGGAAAATTTACAGAACTGGACGACAAATCAAGATGGCATACTTTTCGAGCAGCACCAGAAAAAACCAGAATGCTGTATCAGCAATGTTTTCCTTTGAGATTACCCAGACCTATATCCACAGGTAAAACCTTGGCAAATGTTTCCAGTAGAAGTACAGTAGGCCTACTGCCTACAATGGCTGTCACCGATATACAGTAACAAGGGTGAGGAATGGTTGAAGAAGAATTCTCCTCTTTGTTACAGTTTCAACTTTGAAACTGAAATACTATAGTGTAGCTATGGTTCCTGCTCTTTATATAGTTCATGCTTTATAATTAGCCGTGCTACCCATTGTTCTCTTTATACAGTAACTGAATTACAATGGAGCATCACAAAACATGGATCTCTAACTCTGAATAACAAAAAAGAATGATTCCAATATGGCAATGCAAGGAGGTCAAACTATATGTCCGAACCTGAAAGAAACAAGAATAAAAAATGAACATGAAAATGATTGAAATCCACATGTTTCATCTTGGCATACTGATACTGTAGTCTTTTATATGCCTAGGTACCATATTTCTACGGTTGCCAGATTGGTCAAAGTTACTGTATGTAAGCCAAAATTCCTTAGCTACAATAAACATTGGCCCCATTATATACATTCTTCAAAAAATCTTCTCCTTAATTGGAGATTCGGCCCCATTTACTTTATTCCTAGACAGTGAGGAATGTTCAATTAGACAATTAATAGCATGTCACAATGAGGAGGAATGTTTCTGAAGCTCACAGGGGTTAAAAAATGAGTTCATATATTTAAAAACATGAGACCATTATTTGAATTCTTGCACATTGAGGGGGTCAATACTGATTCACCTGAGACAGAATCCAAGTGTTAACAAGGATTTACTGATGAGAATTCTCAACTTTGATATGCATATATACGTGTATGAAGTCCTGCTATTGTATAATTTGGCCAAAAAAATTAGAATAATTTGACAACACTAACTTAGTTGGGTTTCAACGATATTTTATAGACACAGACTACTTTTGATAGACAGTGTAATACTTTTGAAAATGCATCATCTCTTTTACTCATTTGTATTTCGACAAATGCCAACGATTGTAGATGACATAGCAGATAACACTTACAGGCCCTGTTCCAGAAGGATGGGTAATCATGTTGCACAATTTAGTAACTGACGTTGCTGAGGAATCAGCAAACTTGCCTGTTATTTTCATGCTATTGTAAAAATTTAGCACAATATGAAAGGACCTTTGCTTGCCAGCCTTAGCCTGAGGGCATTACTGCAGCGATAACTTTTAACCGTAGGCTTCACAACAATACCTATTGCTACTGTAGGCTACTTATATTTATACTGATACAGTGATACTGATAGACATAACAATAGCATGGTATAACTAAGCAGCGATATCCTAATTGGGTTACTACTTAGGCCAATTGATGCCTGGCTGAATAGACCAATATAGGTCCACTCTCTGAGTAATAGTTTCATATTCATAGAGTGAGTGTTACCTTTATCATTTACGATCTCTATAACTACAAACCTCGACAATTAAGAACATCAGTCTAACTAGCCTAGCCTAACTACAATAGTACAATACCAAGTTACCAAGGCAAAGTTGAAGGCATACTCTACTATTGAAAAATTGAAAAATACAAAATGACCATGGCCTTTCTTTCTCTCTGTTTTACCGGTCGAAAGGTCTCGTAACATCCGAAGGTCTTGTCAAACAAGGATATAAGGAATTAGTATCACACTGTGTAGCCTACGTAACCGCAACACTCGCAGCGACAGAATGACACCTTAATTGACATGTACACACTACGGATAGGCCTCTGTCGTTTGATCCTAATGATGGAACGCCAAACGAGTAAAATCAAAACCACTAACAACTTCAATTTAATTGTTGGTTACACCATGGAGGTAAAAACAGATAATTACCAAAGGTATGACGTCGGAATGAGGAGGGGCACATGCGGGCTTTGTGAAAATGATTCCTGAAGGTACTCAACAGGCAGTCTCCAGAGTCAATTAGGAGGAATACGAAACATACATTTGATCATTGTATCACTTGCCACTCCTTTCCACTTTCCACCAAGGTTCTAACTGAATTTCGTGGTGTAATTCCCCCAGTAAGCAAAACGTTGGGTTGCAGGATCAGGGATACCCCTCCCACTTTCAAAATGGTGATGCTAGTGTCCCATCCTACGCCTACGGCTTAACGTTCGAATGTTACATGGTGAACAAAGGATTGTTTCATCACTACACGAATACGTTAACCATATCTAATACATATAATAATTCTACATAATCGCCAAAACGACCAACTTGCGAAATTTACACAAAGCTATATAATTGGAGTAACGAGAGTACAGTGACCTGTTATTTTTTTTTTTCGTAATTCGCACGATAATGAGTTATCGGTAACTTCCTTCGATTCATCATTCAAGTTTTAGCTCAGCCGAAAGCTTTCAGTTGAGCTAATTAATTGAGAGATCGTGTGATTCTGTCGAAATTCTGTGCCATTTTGCCAGTGTTTGATTGAGTGCCGTGTCGTCATTATTCATTCGATTTGGCAGAACTTTAGTGAGTGGTTTGTGTGAGTTAATTTTTCAAATTTGCGATCATATTTAATGAATTCGAAGGTCACTGGAGGCCACGAGCGCTCATTTTCTGAAAACGTCATATAAACTACTCCTCCTAGAGCGTTCCAAATAAGTTGATGAAATGTGGGATATGACGTTTGAATGGTGTTGAACGTTGTTCATGAAAAAATATTTTTGTCTTCATGTGAGGGCCCAAAACAGGACCTTCTGCAGGGGCGTATCCAGGATTTTCCAATAGGGGGGCGCCAGGCATGAATGATCGCCGTCCTGGGGGATGGGTCTAAGGGGAGGGGTGTACAATTTTTGCTTTCAAAGAAGGGCTGAAATGCAAAATGGTGTCATATGCACGGGCGGCGATCCGTACTTCCGAGTGGGGGGGGGGGGATATGACCTTGTTGACTATCTAAGCGTAGCGCCACCATGAGTTGGCGCGAAGCGTACAAGAAAATTTTGGGATTAACAAACCCTCTAGATGGCCGGAAACGGCACTTCCCGAGGTTTCCAAGCGGCATATACCCAACTTTAAAATAGGGATGTCATGTCCGAAATATCTCATAATCAGGATCCAAAATACTTTTTTTTTTTTAATTTCGGGTGTTATTTTGGGAAAATTGCCCCTGTCAATCTTGTTTCAGGCGCAACGTTAGAATGTTCGAGAGCCCTGTTATATTATTCGATGAAGAAAATGGCCTCATGCAGGCTATTATAGGCCTATACACATGCAATACACAATTACACATAGTTACATTCCTAGGTACCGATTGCTACGGCATCCAGGTGAAACGTGTATTAAGCATTACCCTGTTTACATGAGATTCTCAGCTGTTCGAGGGAACATGTACGTGTGTAGACCTACTATAGGGCCTATATGAATACTATGAGGGTGCATATATGTACTATATCAATACCGTGGGCGCAATAATACATTTTGTTGTTATAGGGCCAATGAAGCCTACAGTCAACTATTTTTGCTTTATAAAGACGCTTTATTTGAAAAGATCGCACTGCGTTTATGGTAGGCGAGAAATGAAGCTAAAAAAGAGCCGTACATTAACGAAGATGCATAAATGTAGGCATGGAAATATTCTTATCCCTGGCATTTGGTGGGGGGGGGGGGGGATATGGTGCATTACATCCCCTCCACCCATTTTCATGGGGGGATATATCCCCCCTCCACCCAGGATCGCCGCCCATGGCCATATGTGATCCATTTTTCGACCTTAATAATAAGCAACATTTCCAGTAAATATGGACACAAAATGCACAATTTAGTATGGCTGGCATGTCATTTAGTGTTTATAGTGATAATACAAACACAATTACCATCTATGTTTCTAAAACTATTATGCCGCCGAACTTCGCCAGAACCTTTTTTTTGGCAAACAAAAAATAAAGCATACGGGAGGGGAGGGGGGGGGTTAAGCGATCACCGACATCTCACATAAAGGTCGTCATCAATTTTTTTTTTTTTTTTTTTTTTTGCTAAACTTTCTTCTTTTTTTTTGGTGACGGCCAATAGGGGGGGCGCGCGCCTGTTGCGCCCCCCCTGGATACGCCCCTGTTCTGTAAAATGTTCAGTAGTGATGATATGTAGGTAACAGATCATACGCAATGATCAGGAAATTTTTACTAATCATGACATATGCTACTGCGTTTTGGGTACCTCTTGACTAACACATTAAATCATAAAGGTAATTTGGCCTCTAAGTCTACATTTTTCTAGGACTAACTATATAGGGCGCTTCTTATACTGCACCATACAGTCACTAGGTTTAAGAACCGTTTAAATCAGTCCATGATCTTGGGAAATATAGTCACCTGATTTCAGGATATGGAGCGGTGCAATTAGGGGGAGAGCATTTCTGAAATGTGGAAACACTGGTTAATTTATTGATCGCACCTGCAAAAAGCCTTGATCATGTGTTGCGCATGCGTTACTCCCTTGTAAAACAATGGCAGCAGGTCATTGATGAAATACGACCGTTATGTAACACATTAGCCTAAAAATTCTAAGGCACCGTCGAGGGTTACACCATGGTCAAGTATAGTGCAGTGCGGCCAGTGTTGTCTTTGTCATGTGCACGCTTCATGCCATTGATGGTTTGTAGTAGAATGTATACACGCAACCCACTATAATAAAATGTGCATACATTCTGTACACTATAATGATGCTGTATACTGTACAGCTTGAGCGCTTGCGATAGAAGGAAATACTACAAGGGTGATCCGACGATGTTTTAATAAATCACGGTAGAAAGATACAGCCTATTCTTTATCAATATTTTGTTTTATCTTGAATAACCGAAACTAAACATTGGATGTAATTTTCAATTGGGAAATGGACCTACATTCTTCATGACAGGTAAATGCAAACTTATATATGCTACTGGAGGTAGCTTTATTAAATAAAAACAATAGCTGCATTTAAGTAAAAGTGAAACCGGTGATTTTGTAATTATAAATGATTGTTTGGGAATAGGATATTAAAGAGTTTCTTGTTTTTCAGTCACGAACGTTCTTTAACAAGTTTCTTAGACTGATCCGACGGTAGGCTATACATTATAGCTATGATAAGGGCTCGATATCTAGAATTTAGTAAATGAACATTTTATACAGGGTTTGGAAATTCAGTTCCAAGGAAAATGTGCTATGGTGAAAACCTTTCTACTTAATAATATTGTATACCTTGTCTCAAGAATGGACACATGTATAGGGAACCCATGCTGAGTTGAACAAAGAAAGCCCTTGATAATAGTTTAAGACCAAAATCATTTGACGTCAACTGGTTCAAAAAATAATAATAATAACTAAGGAAATGTAACATTGAAGAGTATCCTACTGCCGTGAGAAGGTGTCATTCTGAGTATAAATGTAATAATTTTTACGGTGAGCTCAAACTACACCAAGGGTCAACAGTGTCTGCAGAACTCACCTAAACAACTTAGTTTTCAAAATATCTTACAAGGATGATATGACGCATGCTCTGTAACAATGACGTCAACCATTAAACCTCAATACAGCTTTGCATTCTGGTTTAAAGATACTACAAAGGCAATAAAATGATAAACAAGATAATCTAGGCCCTAAGCGCCTTTTGTTCACAACAAATGTTATTAACAAACTTTGTCTGCTAAGAAGGAGTATTAAGGCAAAGAATTAGTATCTTATGTTATATATAATTATTCTACATAATCGACCGAACTGCCAACTTGCGAACTTTACAAAAATCTATAGAATTGGAATAACGTGGGGAGAATGAAGTCTCATTTCTGTAATGATGATGATAATGACTTATCGGTAATACCTATTGTTTCATGAAATATTTTGAATGTGACAGAAAGCATCCCTGTCAGGAAATTCCTTCTACAATAGAATATCAAATATTCTACTCAGAAGTGAAAATGAAACATTGTGAAACTTATTTAACCGAAACATTTATCGATAAGTACATAGATTAAGTATAAACACCGTCATATGTAGACCGTTACTGGTTAAGGCTAGTTTGCTTTTACTGATTGATTTTGTTGACCTACAACAGCCAAACGTTTTCGACAAATTCTTGAGCCAACATATAATTTCGTTTACCTCTGTATACATAATATACAGTCATTTCTACTGGAAGCTCATTGGTCAACCAAACAGCGGTCATTACTGATTTGCAATGGGATACATTGGTATATTCGCTATTGCAAGTACCAGATACGAAATACTAGTCATTTTTCTGTCGTCGATTTTACAAATTGGTTCAAACATTGAACTCACGCCTCGAGGAAATCATGGTATTGTATACTGCGTTGGACAAGGTATACAACTGGATCACTCAAAGAGTCAATTCAGCTGTGACGTATTTCGCGACTCTTGCGCTGGAGTACAAGAAAAATTATATCTGGAAATTATAAAGATTTCAAGGAAAAATTCATCAATTGAAAATGAGCACTTTAAAAATTACCCTGAAACTTGTTCGTACATCTTAGATATTGTACAAAATACAACCTCATTGGCAGAAAATGATAAAACTATCATTGCTAATTCTACAGGGATTATAGGATTTAACATTTCTAGTAACAACCTTATCAATATTCCATGTTTCGGCCATGGTTGGTCGGAAGGTTTGAAATGGTTGGACTTTTCTTACAACAGAATTAGTCAGTTGGATTCACCGTTGTATTTTGGTAAACCTCCTAATTCATTAAACTACCTCATTTTAAAAGGAAATCAAATAAATCAAACACACCCATTTGCTTTTCGTAATCTCACCTCTCTTAAAAAACTTGATGTTAGTGCTAATGCAGATATAGTTGATTGGGCATTTGTTGAAAACTCAATGAGTTTAAAACTTGTGAATATCAAAGATTCTTGTTCCGGAAGCAGTTTGGTTTGCACTGTAATAAGAATATGACGTTTGTAGTGAACGCAAACTACAGCGGCTGTTGCACTAGTGATTTTGAATGCAGAAACGTCAATTCCCGTTGCTCTTTTGAATATAATTGGCCTCAATTTGATCTCCCTACTTGTGCACCAGGTAAGTGGGTTTTATATTCTCACCAAGAACGCAAGAGAAAAGTGTCAAGAAATAAAGTTAAATAATTAATAAAAAGGCTGTATAGTAAGTTTTGCATAAGTTACATTACAATTCATATATTGCATATTCTCTAATGCCGTGCAATCAAAAAAAAAAAAAACATTAGAATTAATTTTTACTTCCTTTCAGTTTCAAGCTAGCTAGTGAAGAAACCGTTAATAGTATTTTATGTGAAGGGTATTTTTGCTAGTAAGTTTATCTCAAATTGAGCTCAAATTGTAGATTTCATGGCTATACTTTACGTGGAGAGTAATTTATTCGCCATTTTGGCTTCTCACAATCTGAACACTGATTTGCACTGACAGGCTGCTTAGAATGTTAAAATAACTGACTTCTGGACTCATGAATATGCAACCTGATGATCTCAATATACAACAAAGGCTAGTTCCGGCTTATAGTTTTATCATACATATGCAATTAAGTTTAACATAGTTAACCTAATTCACCGTATTTCCTAAGTTTCCTTTTTTTTATTTGGAAATAAGCTTAAG
Organism: Apostichopus japonicus; assembly: GCF_037975245.1. Taxonomy (NCBI): domain Eukaryota; kingdom Metazoa; phylum Echinodermata; class Holothuroidea; order Aspidochirotida; family Stichopodidae; genus Apostichopus; species Apostichopus japonicus. The sequence goes on from NC_092579.1 coordinate 16,844,135, forward strand.
TGCACAAGCAAGGTGTTAAAAGTTACCAGGTTTGTTTCCTCTGCATATTTTCTGAAAATCCTATAATGTTTGAAATTTGGAAACATGACGATCGCTATTTATCAATATAAACTATGTTATAGACTGAGCGCAAAATACCATATAATAAACTAAAGTATTTTAACTAATGCCATTGGTTAATTGGCCATGTCGACATGAAAAAATGCATTACCTGAAAGCAAACCGATATCGTGAATATCCTTAAATCCTTAAATTAATAAATCCTTAAATATATTCTTCATTGTGTCATCAATTTCACCTAGCCATCGGTTTATCATGTCAAAAATCATGTAAAAGTTAAAGCAGCATTTTGCGTTTTGTCGCCGTTTTCCACTTTTTTGACAAGTCCAAACAGGTGTTTACATATATCAATCACAAAACAGAAAACTAAGATATTAGCCAAGTTTTTTTTCCATGCCAATAGCGTTAATTGGAGAGTATACTTAAGGACATTTGCATATAATGAGAAAAGTGTCCTCCGACAAATTACACATTTAATATTAATCGCATACAGTTCCCCCCCAGTTTATAAATCTTAGTTATTATTTTTCCGCCAACCCACTAGTTTGAATTCAACCAATCAGAGATGCAGGTTAAGTAATAAGCCGTTGCTAAATATAGATTCAAATCGTCGAGTTGGTAACGTGGTACAACCAACGAGCTTGACTCTAACAGCTCCCTTGTACAGCTTCCATGACAGTCTACACAAATGAAGCATGGTTTTGTATAACGTATTGGCCAATGACGTTCGTAGATTTTATATATTCATATCATGGGCGAGGTTTATTAAGATCCCAACGGAAAATATCTTCGAGAAAAACAAAGTTGAAAGTTGTAAATTTTTCGACTTTTATGCCACCATTTGAAGTAAGATTTGAATATATAGATCAGCTAGTTATAGGCCTATATGTCGTTATGGCATCGTGGATTCAGTGAGATTGAGAAAAACCATGGAAAAGGACACAAAATGCTGCTTTAACAAGGAAGAGAAGACTGGGTGGGGTAGGAGTGTGACATATTACGTACCACCTTACCATCAGCGACGCCGAAATTTTTAACAAGGTGTCATCTTTATCAAATCCTCTATTAAAATGGCATAATTTTTTGGCAATTTTATTTTACTGTTTTCTATTACGCAGTACCTCCAATGATGTCGCTTAAGATCAACGAAAATACACTTAAACAATCTTACTACTGGGTTCCCCAGTTTGAACCAATTCTTATAACGTGCTTTGCTTGGGACGCAATGCCGAAGGTGAACCTTTCCTGGGTTACAAATGGTCGAGACAGAATCTATACACAAACAAATGTAACAGAAGGTGATACATCAACGTATAATTCAACATCTCTGCTGCATTATATACCAACAGAAGAGAATTCATCCATTTCCTGTTATGGTAATAGTGTGATATCATCAGAGTATCACGTGGAAGTGTCACTCTATACATATGGTAAGTTAACAGAAATCATAGCATCACATATGAAGTATCAGTACACACGGTTACAGTGTGCACATATTTTTTAAGACCAAGCATAACGTTCAATGGACCTGTGAAAAGATCAGATTAATTGTTATAGACTGGAGGAATAAGTAAACATTTTCACAAAATACTTTTCCGAAGACAGGAATATCTCGCCATCATAAATTATGGCAAGTAAACTCCACACGCCAAAATAAGTAGCACATGATGGTACTGAATTTATGAAACGTTTTCACGAACATGACGAATGAATGCTTTTGAATTTCGCGGTTGAAATTCGTGGTTGAAATAAGTAAAAACAAAAAAATGTAAAACTAAAGCTCCTGATATTAAAAAGTTATGTTACTCGCAGAAAATTCCCTCAGATTTTCTCATAATTTACAAGTTTCTTTAATAATTGATAATTAGTTACCTAATGTGTTTTAATCCTGAAGTTTTCTATTCCTGTTGTTTCAACATGCCCATGATTAGACTCATATCAAGTTTTCCTGAAATTAATCTTCGGATGGAAATATTAGGCGCAAAGATAGACAACCAAGAACTGTTCAATGGAATCACGTTAGTATAAGTACATATTATAGAGCACATAGTAGTAGGATGATGAAACTGCTTTACACGCATGTTAGTGTTAATATTGAGTGAACACCTTAATTCTCTTGATTATAATTAGTATACTCTCATTAATTATCGTTTTCCTACTAAACCTGGAAAGTATTATCTATTCCAGTCCAATTGCTGTGTGACAATTTCATCAGGTGAACAATATTTAAATTAAATTTAAGCTATTATCTTATATATTTCAACTTTAAGCGAGTTCAAATTACAGTAAAACATCCAACGATATGTCTGATAAAGGTAATGGGTGCGTAAGTAGTTACCTATGTTACACTTTTGTTAATGAAAAGTCTTTCCAGAACTTTACATTACTTTGAATGGTGAAAGAATCGAGAAGGAATATGTGAATTCTGGAGAGTACTTAAATGTCAGTTGCCATGCTGATCATGAAATTTGTACTTATCATGACATAGCAGGCGCGTATCCAGGATTTTCAAACCCGGGGGGCGCGAATTACTATCTAAGCGGAGCGCCACCATCGGTTGGCGCGCAGCGTACAAGAAAATTTCTTGTTTTGAAACCCCCCCAGATCACCGGAAACGGCACTTCTCGGGCTTGAAATGACCAACCAGATGTACACTTTTTGCCTGAGAACCAGGTATTTCCTAATAGTTTTTTTTTTCCATCCATAACCTTTTTGAAGTTTGTCAACCCGGCACACATCATGTTCGACCTGATGGCATCTCCTGTGGGTCTTTGCTTTTGTAGGTGATTCTACGTCGCGGCTCACAATACCCGTCAGCCCCACTTTTCAAGGTTTTAAGCCCCATATTTGTTCAGAATTTGAAAATTCACATTTCTCGTGAATAAACTGACTTGAAAACATACCCATAATGTTGTACAAAATTTCATCTAAAATGGACAACCAATATAGAAAAACTTCCTTCAACCCCTAACAGACCGGTCAAAATTGCACGAGTAGAGGGAAGTGTGATGCAGAATGTTGGTCAGAAATTTTCGAAAATTCCGACACAGTTAATTTATTGGTGTACAAACATTAAAACCTCTTATAACGGCTATTATAAAACTTGGTTGAAGGAAATGAAAAAAAAGCAGATATTTCCTTCAACCGAACACTACACACATAGGCGTAGGAGGCGCGGCGGCAGTGGCGGAGCTAGGGGTATTGGTCAGGAGTGGCGAGAATGGTCTGTAGGAGCGCTTTCGACACTATCTAAGCGGAGCGCCACCACTGGTTGGCGCGTAGCGTACAGAAAATTTTTGAATAAAGATACTCCCTAGATCGCCGGGAATGACCCTTTCCGGGCCTGGCTAATTTGGAGAAAAAGGAAGAATAAGGTGTCATCGCCAAATTACACCAACAAAATGTGAGAAATGTCAATAAGTAGATGAGAGCGCAATAAAAAAGTTAATAATCTAGAATAAGTAAAAAGTGGTAAAGAGCTGAAAAAGGCCCCAGCAGTCCATTTGAGTCCGTCAGGGGGACATCCACCCCCCCCCCCGACCGTATGGACGCTCCGCCACTGCGCGGCGGGGGTGCAGCCCCTAATTCGCCATTACTAATGTAAAAGAGAGTTTTGACATAATTGGACCTCCATGCTTTTTATACATCTACATGAGACATGTCGTTGTTTACATTAGCATCCCGCAAAATACTGCGCAATTTGAACGGACCGTACGGTACATGATGGCATGCGATGTAATAATCGATGCTTGCTTATATGATATTGACATGAACACGTTGAACGCGCGCTTAGCGCGCGAAAATTTTTGGTTATTTTTTCAGGCAAGTCGGACAGTTTTGAGGCTTTTCATCCTGGAACGCCATTTTCATGCTCACTGATATGATGTGATATCTGCTGTTTGCGTTACAAATTCGAACAGGCGCGTAGCGAGGAATTTGCCAAGGGAGGGGCGAAGCCTGTAGGCAAATTATCTAAGCGTAGCGCCACCATAGGTTGGCGCGAAGCGTACAAGAAAATTTTGGCCGAAAATGCCTCCCAGATCTCTGGAAATGGCACTACCCAGGACCATTTGTTAGCGCGAAGCGTACAAGCAAATTTTGGCCGAAAATGTCTCCCAGATCGCTGGAAATGACACTTCCCAGGCCTTGTAAGTTGCCTCTATTTCTTTTTTGAAATTACTTAGCGATATCATTTAAAAAAAATGCTGAATGGGGGGGGGGGCGGGCGGTCGCCCCCATCCCAAAATGCGTCATGTTCCCCGACGACACGGTCGAGTTCGAGACCAGCCACAGTTGGTTTCATAGCACAATTCTACACACGCGTTATGATAGACCATATATAGTACATATATAGATCATTAGTGAGAGAGGAAAATGGAAACGTCAAAAAATGGAGTTGTCGGTGTAAGGGGTAGGGTGAGTCACACTTTTACGAAATCATTGATCCGTCACTGGCTACCCTTCAGCGCTGTAATGATGTCACTGTTCCTCTTTCTCTCCCCGGTGTCTTCGCGTTTTTCTTTTACTCCCTCCTTTTCTCCTTTTTCTCTCTTTCTTCTTTTTCTTTTCCCTTCCTTCCTCTCCTCCTCCTCTTTTTTCCCCTCTTTTTTCCTTTTTTTTTCTCTTTTTTTTCTCTCCTCTTTTTCTTACCCGGGGGGCGCGCGCCCCCAACGCCCCCCCTGGATACGCACCTGCATAGGCTAGCCTTTAGCTATATAGGGTGCTTCTTATACTGCACCATAGGGGAGAGCATTTCTGAAATGTGGAAACATCGGTTAATTTATTGATCGCACCTGCAAAAAGCCTTGATCATGTGTTGCGCATGCGTTACTCGCTTGGAAAACAATGGCAGCAGGTCATTGATGAAATACGACGGTTATACACCAATATATTAGCCTAAACAATCTAAGACATCTTCGCTGTGACGCCATGGTCAAGTATAGTGCAGTGCTGCCAGTATTGCCTTTGTTATAGCCACGTTCCAGGCTATTGATGCTTTGTAGTGGAATGCACACACAACTACTATAATAAAATGTGCATAGTGTCTGTACACATAACGGTGCTACCGTACTTGTATGCTTGTGATAGAAGGAAATACTAGAAGGGTGATCTGAAATGTTAAATAAATCACGATAGAAAGATACAGCCCATTCCTCATCCATATGTTTTGTTTTATGTTGAATAACCGAAACTAAACATTGGATGTAATTTTCAATTGGGAAATGAACCTACATTCTTCATGACAGGTAAATGCAAACTTATATATGCTACTGGAGATAGCTTTATTAATAAAAACAATAGCTGCATTTAAGTAAAAGTGAAACCGGTGATTTTGTAATTATAAATGATTGTTTGGGAATAGGATATTAAAGAGTTTCTTGTTTATCAGTCACGAACGTTCTTTAACAAGTTGCTTAGACTGATCCGACGGTAGGCTATACATTATAGCTATGATAAGGGCTCGATATCTAGAATTTAGTAAATGAACATTATATCCAGGGTTTGGAAACTCAGTTCCAAGGAAAATGCGCTATGGTGAAAACCTTTCTACTTAATATTATTGTATACCTTGTCTTAAGAATGAGACACATGTATAGGTAACCCATGCTGAGTTGTATACAACTCAGCATGGGTTACCTATACATGTGTCTCATTCTTGAGACAAGGTAGGTAGAACGGTTTTCACCATAGCGCATTTTCCTTGGAACTGAATTTCCAAACCCTGGATATAATGTTCACAAAGAAAGCCCTTGATACTAGTTTAAGGCTAAAATCATTTGACGTCAACTGGGTCAAATGTTAAACGTTGTGACCACCATAGCTAAGGAAAAGTAACATTGACAAGTATCCTACTGCCACGAGAAGGTGTCATTCTGAGTATAAATGTTGTCATTTTTGTGAGCTCAAACTACACCAAGGGTCAACAGTGTCTGCAGAACTCACCTAAACAACTTAGTTTTCAAAATATCTTACAAGGATGATATGACGCATGCTCTGTAACAATGACGTCATCCATTAAACCTCAATACAGCTTTGCTTCCTGGTTTAAAGATACTACAAAGGCAATAAAATGATAAACAAGATGATCTAGGCCCTAAGCGCCTTTTGTTCACAACAAATGTTATTAACAAACTTTGTCTGCTAAGAAGGAGCATAAGGCAAAGAAAAATGAGACGGGAGGAAAGGAAATGACACCTTTATTGAACCCGCCTATATGTCTTAACTTTTTCGCACAAACAAATTGATAAACTGCTCAGAAATATTGCCAATCAAGAAACAACTTTCCCATAGTACATAAGCTTAGCAGAGCTTCTGCAGCGCGTTGCTGCTCATGTTTTGAGTGTGACAGACAGTATCTGTGCCAATTAATTCCTTCTATTCAATGGCATATTATTTAGGCTACTACTTAAAAATGAAAATGAAACGTTGTGAAACTTTAAACAATTAGTATCTTATGTTATATATAATTATTCTACATAATCGACCGAACTGCCAACTTGCGAACTTTACAAAAATCTATAGAATTGGAATAACGTGGGGAGAATGAAGTCTCATTTCTGTAATAATGATGATAATGACTTATCGGTAATACCTATTGTTTCATGAAATATTTTGAATGTGACAGAAAGCATCCCTGTCAGGAAATTCCTTCTACAATAGAATATCAAATATTCTACTCAGAAGTGAAAATGAAACATTGTGAAACTTATTAAACCGAAACATTTATCGATAAGTACCTAGATTAAGTATAAACACCGTCATATGTAGACCGTTACTGGTTAAGGCTAGTTTGCTTTGAGGTATTGGAATGTCAACATCACAATTTAAAAATAACTTTCCTCATACAAATATCATTGTCTATTTTGAAACTTAGTTATCAGAGATCATACTGATTGATTTTGTTGACCTGCAACAGCCAAACGTTTTCGACAAATTCTTGAGCCAACATATAATTTTGTTTACCTCTATATATATCATATACAGTCATTTCTATTGGAAGCTCATTGGTCCACCAAACAGCGGTCATTACTGATTTGCAATGGGATACATTGGTATATTCGCTATTGCAAGTACCAGATACGAAATACTTGTCATTTTTCTGTCGTCGATTTTACAAATTGGTTCAAACATTGAACTCACGCCTCGAGGAAATCATGGTATTGTATACTGCGTTGGACAAGGTATACAACTGGATCACTCAAAGAGTCAATTCAGCTGTGACGTATTTCGTGACTCTTGCGCTGGAGTACAAGAAAAATTATATCTGGAAATTGTAAAGATTTCAAGGAAGAATTTATCAACTGAAAATAAGCACTTTGAATATTACAATGAAACTTGTTTGTACAGCTTAGATATTTTACAAAATACAACCACATTGGTAGAAAATGATAAAACTACCATTGCTAATTCTACAGGTATGATAGGATTTAACATATCTAGTAACAACCTTACCAATATTCCATGTTTCGGTCATGATTTGTCGGAAGGTTTGAAATGGTTGGATTTTTCTTACAACAGGATTAGTCAGTTGACTTCAAAGTTGTATTTTGGTAAACCTCCTAATTCATTAAACTACCTCATTTTAAAAGGAAATCAAATACATCAAACACACCCATTGGCTTTTCATTATCTCACCTCTCTTAATAAACTTGATGTTAGTGCTAATGCAGATATAGTTGATTGGGCATTTGTTGAATACTCAACGAGTTTAAAACTTGTGAATATCAAAGATTCTTGTTCCGGAAGCAGTTTTGGTTTGCACTGTACTAAGAATATGACTTTTGTAGTGAACGCAAACTACAGCAGCTGTTGCAGTAGTGATTTTGAATGCAGAAACGTCAATTCCCGTTGCTCTTTTGAATATAATTGGCCTCGATTTGATCTCCCTACTTGTGCACCGGGTAAGTGGGTTTTATATTCTCACCAAGAACACAAGAGAAAAGTGTCAAGAAATAAAGTTAAATAATTATTAAAAGGCTTTAGAGTAAGTGAAGTTACGTTACAATTCATATTGCATTTTCTGTAATGCCGTGCAATCAGGAAAAAAAAACACATTAGATTTCATTTCTACTTCCTATCAATTTCAAGCTAGTGAAGAAACCATTAATAGTACTTTATGTGAAGAGTATTGTTGCTAGTAAGTTTATCTCAAAAGGAGCTAAAAGTGTAAAGATTGCATGGCTACTTGACTTAAGTTATAAGCCATTTTGGCTTCTCCCAATCTGAACTCTGATGTGCACTGGCAGGCTGCTTAGAGTGTTAAAATAACTTACTTCTGGACTCATGAATGCAACCTGATGATCTCAATATACAACAAAGACTAGTTCGGGCATATAGTTTTATCATACATATGCAAGTTTAACCAAGTTAACCTTATTCACCTTCTTTCCTAAGTTTCCTTTTTCATTTGGAAATAAGTTTAATCAAGGTGTTAAAAGTTTCCAGGTTTGTTTCCTCCGCAATTCCGCATATTTTCTGAAAATCCTATAATGTTTGAAATTTGAAAACATGGCGATCGCTATTGATCAATATAAACTATGTTATAGACTGAGCGCAGAATACCATATATTAAACTAAAGTATTTTAACCAATGCCATGGGTTAATTGGCCATGTCGACATGAACAAAATGCAGTATCTGAGAGCAAACCGATATCGTGAATATCCTTAAATCCTTAAATTAATAAATCCTTAAATATATGCTTCATTGTGTCCTCAATTTCACCTAGCCATCGATTTATCATGTCAAAAATCATGTAAAACTTAAAGCAGCATTTTGCGTTTTGTCGCCGTTTTCCACTTTTTTGACAAGTCCATCTAGTTTTTTACATATATCAATCACAAAACAGCAAACTAAGATATTAGCCAAGTTTTTTCCCTGCCAAAAGCGTTAATTGGCGAGTCATTAAGGACATTTGCAGATATAAGAAAAGTGTCCTCCGTGTGTTAAATTACACATTTAATATTAATCGCATACAGTTCCCCCAACCCACTAGTTTGAATTCAACCAATCAGAGATGTAGGTTTAGTTATGAGCCGTTGCTAAAAATAGATTCAAAAGGAAGCTGCTCACTTCGCCCAACAACAATTTCGCCTAACTGCCATTTCGACCAACCTTACCATTTCGCCCAACCTTGTTGGTCATTTCGCCCAACCAGCATGGTCATTTCGCCCAACCAGCATGGTCATTTCGCCAAACCTTGCTGGTCATTTTGACCAACATTGATTAAATATTATACTTCAATATTGGTCAATTTAATAAGGAAACGTTCGGGAATTGTTAACGTTACGGGATACCAACCGAATATTAAGGAAACTTGAAGTCGTGGTTACAGTCGGTAGGATGGATCAGTGTTTTAGGGGTTAGGTTTGATAGGTTTTTATGTAGACCGATTCCCCTTTGTTTGTATAACAAACGAAGTAATATAACCCCCAAAAAAAATCAAACTGAACTAGTGAAATAGAAAAAGAAAAATATTTCTAACTGAATATGAGTAAAAAATATGGTTGGTCGAAATGACCATGCTGGTTGGGCGAAATGACCATGCTGGTTGGGCGAAATGACCATGCTGGTTGGGCGAAATGACCATGCTGGTTGGGCGAAATGGCAGTTGGGCAAATGGTTGTTGGGCGAAGTGACCATAAAGCGATTCAAAACGTCGAGTTGGTAACTTGGTACAACGACCCTAACAGCTCCCTGGTACAACTGCCATAGACAGTCTATGATGTTCGTAGCCTTTAAATATTCATATCATGGGCGAGGTTTATTTGGATCCCAACGGAAAATATCTTCGAGAAAAACAAAGTTGGAAGTTGTAAATTTTTCGACTTTTATGCCACCATTTGAAGTAAGATTTGAATAGATAAGCTAGTTATATGTCGTTATGGCATCGTGGATTCAGTTAGGTTGAGAAAAACCATAGAAAAGGATGTAAATTGCTGCTTTAACAAGGAAGAGAAGACGGAGAGGGTGGGGTGGGAGTGAGACATATTACGTACCACCTTACCATCAGCGACGCCAAAATTTGTAACAAGGTGTCATCTTTGCCAAATCCTCTATTAAAATGGCATAATTTGTTGGCAATTTTATCTTACTATTCTCTATTACGCAGTACCTCCAACGATGTCGCTTAAGATCAACGAAATTACACTTAAACAATCTTACTACTGGGTTCCCCAGAATGAACTAATGGTTATAACGTGCTTTGCTTGGGACGCAATGCCGAAGGTGAACCTTTCCTGGGTTACAAATGGTCGCGACAGAATCTATACACAACTTAAAGTAACAGAAGGTGATGCACCAACGTATAATTCAACATCTCTGCTGAGTTATATACCAACACAAGAGAATTCATCAATTTCCTGTTATGGTAATAGTGTGATATCATCAGAGTATCACGTGGAAGTGTCACTCTATACATATGGTAAGTTAACAGACTAAAGTATCATAACACACTTATGATAAAGAAATCATAGCATCACATATGAAGTATCAGTACAAACGTTTAGATCACAGCATCATGTATTCAGTGTGCACATATTTGTTAAGACCAAGCATAACATTCAATGGATCTGTGAAAAGATCAGAATAATTGTTATACACTTGAGGAGTTAGTATATAGTAACGTTTGGATCGTTCTGTTATAAACATTTTCACAAAATACTTTTCCGAAGACCGGAATATCTCGCTATTCATAAATTATGGCAAATAAACTCCACACGCAAAGATAAGTAGCACATGATGGTACTGAATTTATGAAACGTTTTCACGAACACAACGAATGAATGCTTTTGAATTTCGCAGACTATGTATTGCAATATTTTCTTTTATATTGTTTATCTATTTCGTGGGCTCTCAGTAGGTACATGTTGATTCGTGGTTGAAATAAGTAAAAACAGAAAACTGTAAAACTAAAGCTTTTGAAAAGTTTCATTTTAACAAATAATGCATCATGTACTTGTCTTCTCTCTCGGTGGAGTTTTAAGTTGCTCGCAGAAAATACCCTGTCTATTAGATTTTCTTATAATTTACATGTTTCTTAAATAATTGATAATTAATGTAATAATGTGTTTAATCCTGAAGTATTCGTGTTGTTTTAATATGCCCATGATTAGACTCATATCAATTTTTCCTAAAATTAATCTTGAGATGGAAATATTAGCAGCAAAGATAGTAAACAAAACACTGTTCAATGGAATCACGTTACTATAAGTACATATTATATAGCACATAGTGGTAGGATGATAAAACTGCTTTACATGCATGTTAGTGTTAACATTGAGTGAGCACCTTAATTCACTTGATTATAATTAGTATACTCTCATTAATTATCGTTTTCCTACTAAACTGGGGAATTATTATCTATTCCAGTCCAATTGCTGTCTGACATTTTCATCAAGTGAACACTATTTAAATTAAATTTAAGCTATTATCTTATATATTTCAACTTTAAGCGAGTTCAAATTACAGTAAAACATCCAACGATGTGTCTGTTTAAGCTAATGGGTACGTAGGTAGTTACCTATGTTACATTTTTGTTGATGAAAAGTCTTTCCAGAACTTTACATTACTTTGAATGGTGAAAGAATCGAGAAGGAATATGTGAATTCTGGAGAGAACTTGAATGTCACTTGCCATGCTGATGGAGCAAGACCTGTATCATCGTTATCCTTTAACGACCGCAATGAAGTTGTGACTGAATTACCACCGATCACAAATACGTCCACAAGCATCTCGTTCCTTCTGATGAAACGACTGGAACAGGAGAATATTACATGTACGAGTACACAACGACGTGAGGATGAATCTGATCTCACGAGATTTGTCACGGTGACAGTTACTGTGCCTGGTAAGGAAAATAAGCCGTCCGCCACATTGTGGTTACAGAGATGTCATTCTTAAAGTTGTTACCAACTGGGAGCCTTAAGAAGAGAGTCTGCTTCCATTTCCCCAATTCTGCTTCTTCTTACAGTATATATTTTTAGCTTTGGATTTTCTTAAGCATACCTTAAGCAGAATTTCAGTTGTCATCTTCATATGTTATAGTCCAAGAAAAAGAAAGCCTCAGAATGAGTGCTAGTAATATTCCATATCTATCCGGTTTTCAAGATACACACCTTTAAATATTATGTTAAATCTATGCATTGGATAATGGATAGCTTTAATGTACAGTTCATTCATACTTAGTAAAGATCCCTAAATCCTATTGGTCCATTCAGGTCAGCTGACCGTGGTTAATCCTGTGAGTAACGCACGGTAAAATTACGGGGCATCACTTTAATAAATCTTTGGTTATATGTAACCAAAAATGTTTTGTTTTATGATTTTTCCCCCACACAAATGGTAGTGTATGAATGAACGGGGTTAATCAACGGTCTAGCGTGCGTTACTCAAATGATTAATGCACTCCGGGTGTTAATGCTATCGCTGGATGCACTCGGGCTCCGCCCTCGTGCATCGCTTGCATTATCCCCCGATCGTGCATTAATCCTATGAGTAACGCACGCTAGACCGTTGATTAACCCCTTATTAATACGTTGTTTTATACACTCCAATAACTCAACCAGACTTTCATTTGGATGTTATTCAACACCACTTTGCCTTGAACATTTTGTAATATATTGCAAACATGTCATTGAAGACAATCTAAGTCTTTTGTTTTCCAAACGAGTTTTGTTGCATCTGATGAATGGCAACATTGGTATGTGTTTTATACTGCATAGCTCGATCACTTTAATTGATGAACCTCAAGGGTGTAAAGGGGAATTTCACAAATGTAGAGGAAGAAGTGTTACAAGTGTGTGTTACAAGAAGTGTTAGTGAAATACAACCCTATAATAATAGCAGTGTCTACAACATAGCAATGTTAATTATGTCCCTCAAGTCATCGTTCAATATGGAAAATCCACTTGATGATGACATTTTGAAGAGCACATACCCTTCAATATGTTTCATGTTTTGAGTGTTGTAGTAAAAGAAAATAATTTTAAAAAAACGTTTATTGAAACATGTTTTCATTTCTTCTCCCACTGTCTTTCAGAAAAGTCGACCACACAACCAGGTAACTTCAGTTGGATATCATGAGTGATTTATTCCATAACTTAAAAAATTGGAGTAGGATCGGTGTTCTTATTTTTTACCCGAAGACATAGGAATATACCAAAAGGCAAAAGAGCTCCCAAAACATTTATCAATGATAACCTGTGCATCCTTTAATGTTTTGTATATATTTAGTCCAATCTAACATATTAATGGTTTGTTTATTTGTTGTTTTAATTTGCTGTTTTGTTGTTGTTATGGGAGATCATTCGATGATCATCTAATCTAATTGTAATTGGGGGTAAAGGGTGTAAAGGGGAATTTCACAAACATAGAGGAAGAAGTGTTAATAGCAATACAACCCTATAATAATAGCAGTGTCTACAACATATTTATGTTAATTATGTCCCTCAAGTCATCGTTCAATATGGAAAATCCACTTGATGATGACATTTTGAAGAGCACATACCCTTCAATATGTTTCATGTTTTGAGTGTTGTAGTAAAAGAAAATAATTTAAAAAAAAAACGTTTATTGAAACATGTTTTCCTTTCTTCTCCCACTGTCTTTCAGAAAAGCCGACCACACAACCAGGTAACTTCAGGTTTGGATATCATGAGTGATTTATTCCATACCTTAGGAATTTGAAGTAGGATCGGTGTTCTTAATTTTTACCCGAAGACATAATATACCAAAAGGCAAAAGAGCTCCGAAAACATTTATCAATGATGATCTGTGCATCCTTTAATGTTTTGTATCTTTTTAGTCCAATATAACATATTAATTATTTGTTTATTTGTTGTTTAATTTGCTGTTTTGTTGTTGTTATGGAAGATCATTCGGTGATCTTCTAATTGTAATAAATTGTGCACAAAAAATTGTTTTAATGAAATCTCTTGAAATTATCTAGCTACCAATCATTTGTCTTCTGCAAAACGTGTTCAATTGCATGTCACGAAATATTTCCATTTACTTTCAGATAGCCCAACAAAAGATCCACCATCTTCAGGTTTTCTTTCATTCAGATATTTATGTAATATTAATGCATACAATTAATTTAAATTAGCAACAATGATATAGAGGGGATTTTACTGTTATTAAGATTGATTACTGTTACTGTTTTTTTTTATTGTATTTCTTACTTCAATTATCACACTTTTGTTGCCTTCATAGTTATTCCGGAAATCACTTTACTATGTGTTAATCTACTTTTGTTTTGGTACAAGAGTAAGCTATGTGAAAATAATTTCAGACCTATTTACGCAACAAGTCCATTGTTTTATTCGAGATTGCTAATTGTAACGTGACATGCAGACGTATCAATAGAAAACTTGTGTCAATGCACTGTTCAGATATTTGGGTATAACTATCTACTTTCGTTTCAGGATTTGATTATCTTCAATGGATCATACCCAGTATTGCTACACTGTTAACTTGTTTCGTGTTTGTCTGCATCTACAAGATAACCACGAAGATCAGAGGTAAACGAAGTTGTTTAAAATCGAACTGTTATGCTATATCATAAGATAAGCTGTCATAACAAAACACCATGGTTATGTTTACTATCAACTAATGAAGAACACAAATTTGAAGCGGTTTTACGAAATATTCAAAGTGAATAATGATACTTGTTTATTTGCATGTGTGACATGACATATGTCAATGCTTGCTGTTTATTTCATGGGTCACATGACATGTTTCAATGCTTGTTGTTTATTTACATGTGTAACATGACATGTCTCAATGCTTGTTATTTGCTTGCATGTGTAAACAAAATATGTCCCAATGCTTGTTATTTGATTGTATGTGTCACATGACACGCTTCAAATGCTTTTTGTTTACTTGCATGTGTCACATAACATGTTTCAATGCTTGTTGCTTATTTACGTACTGTGTAACATGACATGTCCCAATGCTTTTTATTTGTTTGCATGTGTCACATGACATGTTTCAATGCTTGTTGTTTATTTGCATGTGTAACATGACATGTCCCAATGCGTATTATCTGTTTGCACGTGTAACATGACATGTTTCAATACTTGTTGTTGATTTGAATGTGTAACATGACATGTTTCAATACTTGTTGTTGATTTGAATGTGTAACATGACATGTTTCAATACTTGTTGTTGATTTGAATGTGTAACATGACATGTTTCAATACTTGTTGTTTATTTGCATGTGCAATATGACATGATTCAATACTTGTTGACAGATCCCTTCAAACTCCAATAATTGAAGAATAATTTCCGTATTGACATTATTAATATATTTTCATTTCCATATGTAGCTTTGATGTCTGTTACATTTTCAACGTAAGTCTTTTGTGTTCGTTTGGATTTTGGATGATTGTTAATACATTTGTTAATTGTCGACTTTTCTACATTGACAGACGCGTTGTATTAACATTAATATGATATTCTCGAATCCAATTTGGAATAACTGAAGTTATTAGTTGGCTATTCATCACTTTGATATTGACAAATTATTTCTATTACAATGGCCAAGGTTGGTCACTTGATTGAATTATAGTTTATGTTATAACGATTGCAAATTCATCCTTTCTATAGACATGTACAATGACAAATGGTTCTAAAATCAGGTGGCATGAATACATTGTTGAATTAATGTGCAATTATTAATTAACTTTTTATTTAGTTAGCAGATTAATTTATCAAATGTTCAACCTGCAAATGATTCTAAGGGGATAGGAGACATACCATACGTTTTAACTGAATTTTCCCCAGCCAATAACAAAGAGATGTCTGTTATTTATTCAGAGATGCAGATACAACTCATCTGAAACTCAACAGCTTGCCGGCGGATCAATCACGTAAGATAAAGCAGTTTTTAATCTGTATTAGACATCATATGCAAATCGTTTTCATATTTGATGATATTTCCTTGACTACTATATCTCTGTCTTTACTTTAGTTGCACATTATTCGTCACAAGTGTATCTCCAAAACAAACAGAAGTAAGTAGACTTAAAAACTTTGGTCAAACGCAATTATGAATTTAGAAAATTCAAAATTGTGGTTCTTTATGTGGCTGAATTTATAATGCACAAATCTTAATGTCTAATTATTTTCATTATGTTATTGCAAACATAACAATGTCTAACTATACTTGTTATCACAAGACTACTTGTTACGTTAACGATATTGTTTTCATTACCGAGGTATAACCATAATTGTGTATAATGTAAGCACTTATCCGTATTTCATTTAATTTTTAATATAAATGCGCAGTTCGTTTCATTAGCTGTCGAGTAGTTGAAACAGCTTCAGATAATTCTAATTACCTTTTTACCGTCTTCTGCAAAATGGAAAACAATTATGAGATATACATTCTCACTTTGTTTCTGTATTTCACTTTAGATCAGCTCTTCCAAGCATTCCGAGAGACGAAATCAGTTACAATCATTTTAGCAGCAGTGAAAGCAGTAAGATTTTACATGAATTCTAATCGAAGGAAAGTGCATAATTTAATGATAATGCTATATATATATATATATATATATATATATATATATATATATATATATACATGTTATTTGCTTTACGAGCAATATTGGGATCGTCTCATGTATGTTTCCCACTGTAAATAAACGATTCACGTTATTATGATGTACACTATGACAAATATATTTTGGAAAAGTATATTGCTGTTGATACATTTTCACTGACTTCCCTATGAAACCTTCACGTGTTCATCTTACCTATCTGAAAGCTTAACGTATTTTTATTGTTTTTACACCTGTATCTGCTGTACAGTATATTACTCTGCAGAAAAGGAAAGCACATCGAAGGACAGAATATTTAGTGAGAATGAGTTCTGTATCTTATCGACAATAAAGGTCGGAACAATTTACAATAGATGGATGGGTACTATCAAAACTCCCAACAAATTCGCGGTTCTAACGACAATCGCAGGTTAGTCGCAGCCTTGATTGCTGGTACGCATGTGTCTCGCGTGTAAACTACAAACTGGTTTTACAAAAGCCTTTCTCTTGTATTGAAGTATTGCAGCTAGGAACGTAAACAACGAATTGCGAGGTTTTAATGCATTTCGTTTAATTATGCATAGTCTATTAACTAACAGAGACATGTTCCTTTCTTGCTGAAAGTTTGTGATGTAAAGTGTGACACTTGAGATATTCAATAGGCCTATATGAAACACTATTTTTCTGCATTAGAGGGAGTTATGGAGAAACAAATCAATTGGGATGCATTTGTCAAACGCACACTTGACCTGCCTACGACGGATCATCTTACGAGAATCGAGGGAATAGCAGTCGAAAAAAGTGAGTTATTCTTTCATCGCGTAGATGTCTACGTTACATCTATATACTGGTACAAACGTACCACCTTGATATTGAACTGGACTGGTGTAGGTCTTATACAACACTGTTTAGATCATAAACGCTTTTTAAATTCCCGCGTTTTAGCTTAACATGAAAACTTATCTGGCTGAAGAAATGTTAAAATCACATCTTACTTGCAGGTTTATTGATATATCAATGATCGTATTTTAGTTATCGCTACAAGCGATAAAATTGTCGGCTTTACTCTGTAATAAATGATCTCCTGATATGTCTGGCGTTTAGCACAGTATAACGATGCATTTTCAATGACGAATCCCTACCTGTTAGTTCACAAAGAAATAAATCAACGTAAAATTAAATGCAAGCTTTAGCCAGTAGTGAAGGAAAAACATCGGATTATTCATTGTTTGCATGCAGTTACGAATAGGTTTGTCTCCTCTCTGGCTTGTACCTATATAGGCAATGGAAGCATGTGAAATTAACATTCGAACCGCATGGTGTAATATCATCAATCGTGCATCACATTAGGTATGTAGTATTTTAATCCTTACAGCCACCCTTTACCTGGTTACTGAACGTACTGTCTGTGAGACATTGAAGAGCCGCCTTACATTTGACCCGAGTTCACAAAGCAGTACATTTTCAGTTTCGGATGTTATGAAACATGTCGCTGCCATTTTGGAAGGAATAAAATGTTTGCAGTCGTATGGGGTGAGTCGACTACACAGTTATGTATCAATAGTAGAGTTGCTTATATATATGTTGTTTTCCAAAAGAAGTTGTATTATTATTCAAATTGTTGCAGTACTACACTGACACTTGCGTTAGTGTGACAGTTGGTTTGCCGATTTTGTCAACATAACTGAATCAACAACAAGATGCCACACTAAAATTTGAAGAACAAAATCATGAGATTCAATGAATGAGCCGAATCGCATCATCTTTTGAGAATATAAAATTGTTTTTATGACAACATTTAAGAAGCTCTTTGTGGTTAGATTTAAAGAAGTTTAATAAATCGCACCCCCGCTCACATCAAACCCCGTTTGTTTAAAACACAATGGCCATTGTCCAAGAATATATCCCGTATTCCACTATTATATTAGTTCATTGTTATAACTAATTGTTTGTGTTTTATGTTTTGTTCAAAACATATATCTTCCAATTAATTTTAACAGTTTTTACATCCGGGGTTATCAACAAAGAAGATTCTATACACAAACGAAGGAATCTGCAAATTATATGATTTCTGCCTCGCTGAAGATGCGCCAAAAGTAGTTATGCTAAAGAAGACACAGGTGATCATCCTTCCAAAACCAATTTCGAAATGTTTTCATAGTAACAAACTTTTCAAACTATAGTTTTCATTTTTTAATTCCATCTCATTTATTGAATGTTATGTTATTACATAAAATTTCACCAAACAGAACGTTTGTGTCCTTATCAAAGTTAATCAATATTTCCGTACAAACTAAAATACTGCAATTGTAGGTAACATCTTTATTAATGAACAAAAGGTGCCCTTTGACGTAGGTAGAAAGCATTAAACAATTTCATCTTGATTGACTTCTTTGATTATTCATGGTATTTTCTAATTGTTGTAGAAGTATATAAATTAAGTATAAAGAAGATAATTACGGATTAATATTACCTTTTCAGTTTTTCTTCAATCGTAGTTACGGCTATAAAACTTTCTTATTTTTGCCAGATGAATACTGTCTCCTTTAATCAGTTACCTCCAGAATCTTTCTTCCGTAATGAATACACTGCTGAGAGTGATGTATGGTCCACAGCTGTAGTAATATGGGAAATCTTATCGAGTGGTAAAATAAAGAATACAAAACTATTGGGTTTAATGCATGAGCCCTATCCTAAGCTATTATCGTTTTCATAATACAGTATTGCTATAACATTTGTGTATGTAAAGAAGAACAAATATTGGAAAATGAGATTTCTCAGAACAATATATGATTTAGGTGACATAATGAATGGCAATATTAGGAAGTTGTTTAGTTTGTATTGCCATACTTTCATGACTAATTTTGAGACTACCAATCATGATCATCTGAGAAAGCGACTTACAACATTTAATTCGTTCTATAGAGAGTAAAGTCTATGTTCCTAATATCTTAATAAGCAGAATAATATAGCTATGGACAAATGTAGTGTATTACTTTAGTACCATGCGTATTACACTATTCCACAAGGTTTTTTCCTTTTTGCAAAAGTTTAGGCGTAATATTTTATTTTAAGACATACAAAACCACCAGTTCAAAAGAAGGGACGATTCCCCGAACCAAGAGCATATGTCATATTTTGTCTTCGATTTTTTTTTTCGAAGGAGAAACTCCGTTTCCTGTGGATGAAGATATACAACCCGGTCAATATGTAAATGCACCGATGTTAAAGTGGCCTCAGAGATGCTTTCAGCTAAGGTATCACTTACTTATGTCAATCGTAAATCATTTATTTACAGCGAATTTAATATCAATCATGTGAATTTGCAATAATTCACATACAGATACAATATAGCAATGTAATTATATCATTGTTTTGTTCAGTAAAGTCAGTAAAATAGCATTGTCAAGACAAAATAACGACAAATAATCCTGCACCATGGTCCTACTTTAAAAATATTTAATATTTTTCACATGTGGCAATGACGCGCGATAAGCAAAGTGACACCAACATATACATTTAGTGAAACGTTAATTATCATTTGGCTAAACCAACAGCTTTTCACAACACCTATGGAGGAAATGGCATATTAATATTTAATAAGTTGATTGGGACTAAAATATGATTTAGAGAACTTAGCTACTCGGTAGTGTCTTACACTACAATAGCGGGATGTAAACATAACCATTTAAATTGATACATGTCTTTAGTATAAAACATTCTGAAATTAAAATTAATTACTTATTCGATAACTATTTACCATTTCATTCCTAAGATTGATAACCATAAGGTTGATAACCAAGGTAAATATCGTTCTATATTGTCTTTCGACAGAAACTTGGTATTATTTGATTGTTGGAGTCAAACATGTTCTCTTAGACCTTCAATTCATTATCTTAAAGAATCATTCAGAGCGGTAAGTACATTGTTAACTAAGTGATGCATTGATTACAGAAAATACAGGTACACATAAATACACACAAGGCAATGTTTATTTTAAATGCTACAAAAAAGAATGTATAAGTAAATGCGTGAATTAATTTCTTGAACAGTAATTTACTTTGTATCTTAGGCATTCGAAAATGACACTTACCACGAGCGATGAGTTTTAATTAAAGACTTTCAGAACTAAGGAGAAACATTTATTATTAGCACCTAAATGTCCTTTCTTTTTGTGTTCGCAGGTTTTCGAAACTTTAAGAGAAAACAGTTTCTATGAGATACCACGCTCGGGATTATATATGCCAATGAGTGGAGTTACTAATTACAGTTAAACAGAGAGAAGGGGGATATATGGACAGTTTCAAATGATAGCAAAATAATCGAGACAACCACCGATAAACCCTATTTGCATTGAAAAGATATCATTTACCATTGTAGTAAAGAAACCATTTTCTCTCTAAACAGAAAAAAAAGGTGATGATCATTGCGCCAAATTATTACAATTGATAGTCTGATGTAGACGAAATCGTTGATGTAAGAGAAATTTCTTTGCCACTTTAGAGGCGAAAATCACAGCAGTAGGATGATTTCGTTTATTTGGTTTGAGCAGTGCGAATCAATATCATTGTGAATACTATAGTTTATAGATTATAGTTAATAGTTTATAGATTGGATAGGAATTAAAGAGTCACAGTAAACCTAAATAGATATATTAAACTGTTTATTATGACGATACATTTTAACTTTTACTACTCTGTACTAGTCATCGTGACAAGGTTTGCTTCATGTTTGTCTCGTTATACGAGTACATATTCTTAAAATTGTACTATAATAAAACTCTATCGATTTAACGAAAATGAGACTTTATTCACCGTGATAAATGCTGATTTTTCGGTATAATCAGCCGTTTTTAAGATTATCATACAATAATAAGTTAAGCTTTAATGTATCCCTTGTTGAAAAACTTGTTACGGTTGCTTGGTTTCTCTTACTTTCGGTTGACGTTTCGGTTGAAGTTTCGGTTAAAGTATTGTAATGGTACTACATCATATAATAGCGGAAGGCTAGAATTACTGCTCGGTTTTCAACTGTAAAATTCGTGGCACTCCTACGAAAAGAAATTATCCATCGGTCTGCACGATCTTTCTATACAGCACCTATTGTGAGTAACGAAAGTGTTACGAAGTACAGTATATGAATTACAGTTGCGTTTCCTTGTTTGTTTCCAGAGAAAGGTATCGGGAATCAAGGGAAAGGTATCGGGGATTAAGCGGATATTCCTGTGGCATTCTTTGTCATACGGTAGCTTACTTTACTTAAAGATAATCCACATTGCCATAGTTGAAAACCTCATAAGATATTGCTCCTATAAATCGAGATATGTGTGCTTGAATGTACCCTAAACACTCTCCTCTTATCAAAGGTATCCCCCTTTCACCCTAACATATGAATTAGGAAGTAATTATTACCACAACATTGCTTTGATTAAGACCGAATTATGGATCTAATTTATTGTGACAAATATGCCTCAGAAGGCGCCATCTGAAAATTGTAATGGTTTTCAGAGAATCACCACGAGATCCCCCTACATGGGGGAAGGGTGGGGGGATGGCGGGGGGATTCAACTTCTCAATGACCAATGTCCTTCTTCATATAAATCTGGATCTTCCTCTGTCAATTTTTTCTCTATATTCATTGAAAACAAAATAACAATTTCCAAATATTAGTATAGTGATGAAACAGATTCGCCTCATACAAAGAAAGCAACAGTTACTAACACAACTGACTTTGCATGTTGATCTGATTTTTTTTAGTTATCAAATTAATTTAAGCCTGTAAGTAAATAATCCTATAACTATGCCCCAGAATGCACCATTTCACGTCTTAATTATTATTTTTTTTTTCTCTCTCTCGAGAATGACCCTCTACGTGAGAGATATATTCAACAACCTGTAGGTCAAACCCCTTCCATTTGAAACTCATGCATCCGACAGTGGTTTCAATATTAGCATGATCATAGCGTTCTTAGAAATAGCTTGTGATTTGGGTTACTTATTCCTATAGTCTCTTTGGACCATATAGGAGACGAAACAGTTAATTCGTTACAAAATGACGGCTGAGTTAATACAAAATAGTCAAAGGTATTTCCCCTTCCCCTTTCCATGAATGAAAACAACATTTTACTATAACCTCATCATACGCTTTGGTCTATGTATAGTTAGACGCTAAGAATTATATTTCAATTCTGTCAAGAAGCTCTCCCACGATTCCGTCAGCAGTTTTAATAAAAAAAATAACGAAACTGGCGGGTAATTATTTACTAAACCTTTTCACTCCAACAATTCAACAATTGCCAGAAACAAGGAAGCAACTGTTTCTTTCTTTGGTCAAAATCTTTGTAAGCTTAAAGAGGTTTTTTACGTTTCACAATAGAAGTTAAGTACATGCATTCGAGTACTGTTATTATTAGGTACCATACCGCTCTTCAAGCTTTCTCTGGTGTGAACTTTTATATATAGATACATATAGAGAAGTTACAAACGATATTTGAGCGCTGAAGTGGAAAAAAAACGATTTTCTTTTGTAATAACAAGAACACACGTATCCGAAATCAACTTTCAGGAAAGGTTTCGATCTGCCACGATGGCATAATATTGTGATGTAGTATGTAGTATATCCCCATCATATTACTTTAAACATGTGCTTCCATGCGTCTTTGTCTTAAGAGTAACTACTTTCTTCCTGTTCCCAAGTGTATTCACCTCTCGCCCACATCAGAGTCGTATATAAGCCGCCTTTGTCTTAATTCCATGAAATATGCACCCTGTCGCATATTTCATGTGTATACAAATGTCACAGTCACAGCGACGTAGCCAGGAATTTGAAAGGGGAGCACAGTTTGCGATTGATATGGGGGAGGGGCCTAAAGGGAAGGTGTGTCCCCCCTACATATATATATATATATATATATATATATATATATATATATATATAAATATATATATATATATATATATATATATATATATATATATATATATATATATATATAGATATATGAACAATTGAAGGTCATATAATGCGATATGGTGCAATGTTTTGCAAGTTTCATCATTATCATATGATATCATATTTTCAGCATGCGGATTTTGTTTCCTGTTTGAATTCTTTTACATGTTCTTGTACATATTACATCAGAAAGACAAACATAGTGCTCTTTTACAATTTTTCCTGTAGGATGATTCTTGTTTTTTGTCCAATGTCTGGACTTCTTAGCTTCATAACATGCTGTTCGTGCAACAACTTAGAACGAATCAAAGAAAGGATGAGAACGAACGTAGTCGACGTCGTTGTGCGGTTATAGGTAGGCAATATGTACCTTATTACGCAGTGGCCAATTGTAGGCTTGTAATAGGCTACAGGCTAAATTTAGCTAATTGCATCTGTCAAACTCATCTGTCAAACTAAGTACGGTATGTAGCTGAATCAGTAGGCCTGAGTGTTACTACGATTAAAATTGAGTTAACGGAGCTGACGAGTATTCAAGATCAAAAGAGCACTGACAAAATTCCATGCTAACAAAACAACAGTTTTTAACATTTCTTCGACATTGAAAGGGGAGCAGTCTCTTCCCCCGCCCCCTCCCCCTGGCTACGTCCCTGGTTAGTCATAGCCCTCTCCTATGTGCATTAGTAATTATAAGTAAAAGAGTCTGTGACCAAGAGTTTAAGTCAGAGGTTATTGCCCCTTCGCAGGAAGTTGTAATGACATAAATACTGTAGTTTTTTAGTATGCAAAAGACTAGCATTTCAGACTTCAGAAGTGTGTAGTTCAGATACACTATTCTGGATCTGCACTCCAGCAACAATGTCATCTCAGTGTAAATAAAGCTTATATTCTACAATTATACCTATGTCTTGAGTTTCTCTTTATCTGCTGTTAATTCTACTTATTTAATTACGGGACCCTGAACTAATTGAGCCGGAGCACCCCGACGGAATATTTAGGAAGAGAAACGGGTGAAGAGAATATTTGTCGGGGAGAGTGTGATCTTCTAATTTATTGCGATTAATCCTTAATAATCAGGCGGGTAGGCTAGCCTTCGCTGTGTGAAGGGGCAAAACCAAAGCTGTGTCCTGGTAAGGTTTTCATGAACGCCTGTATGACGTTTCATACGAAGTTTTATACGAATTTGAAAACATAAAATGCAAGCCATTTACCTGTCAATCACGGAATCAAAGTTAATTTATTTTCCTGTGTAATGTCGTTCAATGCTTATTATGGCTAATATTAATAAGGAAGTCCTTTTGAGAAGAAGATCACTGTTGAAATTGTTGAAAAAAGTGCTTTGCTGTCCAAATTATACTGTTATACACATTTGAAGTTTTGATAAATCTGGGAATCTCATTAAATATGTGCAACCTATGACGTGGAGTGTTGCGCTCATCAAGACTTCTTAGGTAACCCTTATGATTACAAGCCCGCATATATAATTCGAATAATGTGATGTTCGTCTTTTCAAATAAAATATTTCAAAAATCGCCTTAAGCCACAAATCTGTGTTCAGTGTCGATCCTTGAAAGGAAGCCTTGTTGAAACAAATGAATAACATAACAGAAAATTAGGCAGTCACTCCATTTACACACCATCAATGTGCATAATTAGCTAATGTTTATTTAGAAATGAAACTTGAATTAAGGAAAGACTTGTTAAAAGGTCAATCTTTGATGGACTTTAAATTTGATGGGAGTTGCAGCTATTTTCATGATTTCTAATGTCTATGAGACTGATTAGGTTTACCTGAAGAATTTGCATTGAAACCCCAAATCAGTCCCTTCAAAAGTGTGCAGCAATACGAAAGAATTAAAAATGTTTTTCATAGGTGTCCGTAGACCATTAAAAGAAACAAATTCAGTATAGTAGATGAAATTACGAAACGAAGACAATTACCCCAACCTGGTGACCAGGTGGTTATATAGCAGCTCCTGAATGCAATGAATATTCATCTCTCGCGGAACTGCATATATAAATAGCCTATAAACCTTTAGGCCTCTATTTATATCAAATATATCGATGTAGTCCTGTTACGTGCATGTATATTTTGATAAAGCCAAAATCCTCTGATTTTTTAGTTTTAATGATTAATCTATATTGATCACGCATTAGGTAAAAAGTATATGAGTAATTTGTGGGTGATGGGGGGGGGGGGGTAGGGCCGAGGTGAGATGGGGTAAGATAACTATATATAGCCTACTCAACAAAAGATAAATTCGTGATAGCCTTCCACTTGAAGAATTTGCATTTAAACCCAAAAGCAATCCCTTCCATAGTTTGCAGCAATACGAAAGAATTAAAAGGAAGAATATCGGCATATTCATATAAAAATGTAGACAATTTGAAACTGAGGCGGCGAGAGTGCGAGGCGGCGAGAGTGCGAGGCGGCGAGAGTGCGAGGCGGCGAGAGTGCGAGGCGGCGAGAGTGCGAGGCGGCGAGAGTGCGAGGCGGCGAGAGTGCGAGGCGGCGAGAGTGCGAGGCGGCGAGAGTGCGAGGCGGCGAGAGTGCGAGGCGGCGAGAGTGCGAGGCGGCGAGAGTGCGAGGCGGCGAGAGTGCGAGGCGGCGAGAGTGCGAGGCGGCGAGAGTGCGAGGCGGCGAGAGTGCGAGGCGGCGAGAGTGCGAGGCGGCGAGAGTGCGAGGCGGCGAGAGTGCGAGGCGGCGAGAGTGCGAGGCGGCGAGTGCGAGGCGGCGAGGTGGCGAGAGTGCGAGGTGGCGAGAGTGCGAGGTGGCGAGAGGGCGAGGTGGCGAGAGGGCGAGGTAGGGCGAGGTGGCGAGAGGGCGAGGTGGCGAGAGGGGTGGAGGGCGAGGTGGCGAGAGGGCGAGGTGGCGAGAGGGCGAGGTGGCGAGAGGGCGAGGTGGCGAGAGGGCGAGGTGGCGAGAGGGCGAGGTGGCGAGAGGGCGAGGTGGCGAGAGGGCGAGGTGGCGAGAGGGCGAGGTGGCGAGGTGGCGAGAGGGCGAGAGGGCGAGGTGCTGACATTTTCCGCATATTTCACATAGTTTGCGCCCAATCAACCAACCTCCACGGCTAATGTGTTGAACGAAGTTTTCGAGATACCTTTTTTTGCTTCCTGGGAAAGCTCGATTGGAGGTTTGCAACTGCATATCCTTCAATAACCGACTGTGCCAATTTTTCGTTGTAGGCCTACTTGTAAACAATAACATGAAAGTTCCTCATGTGATCGACTTCATTACCACAATGCACTGACCTCAGAACTGAATCAAATAAGCATTGTGTGGTACGTCCGGCCAGCACAATAGTGTAAACAGTACAGCCATGGAAGGGTACAGTATGTCATTATGGTGGTATATGTAAAAAAAATCGTTTTGTTGTTACCTCTTTAGTATTGGCACTCTGGTAAAAGCTGACAGCTGGAAGATTTGGTAAGGTTTTAACATCTACACTTAGGCCTACACAAAAGCGGGTTTGCACGTAGTTTGTGGCCTACTGTACCATATGCCTATCTAGGCTCCTAGTCCTAGCCTACTGTAGAGTACTAAAGACTTGTTTTGTCTGTTTATGGAGTTGATTTTGGAAGTCTGTTGACATGGTTTGGAAATTAAATTGGTGCTATACGTAAGCTAGAACCTTCAGTATCAGGATGAGTGACTCAAGAGCAAAATAACAGGAACTGTCACTCTCTTGTTAGGTGAAATCAACCATTATATTGGCTGATATGACATAAATCTTTGTGAAGAACAACAACCGAAAGGACCAAGAAAATCTTGCTCCATTTGGGAGATATTCTAGTTGCAAATCCTCGTCTGAAACCAATTCAATCTCTAGGTCATGGCATAAGCTTCTCGTTTCAGCATTTGCAAAACTCATCTACAATAAAGAAAATAGAAATTGTTACAAGTAGCATGGACACTGTGAAGTTTGGACACCTAAGCCTTAAAACACCCCAAAACTATGACTTCCTTATATTGATAAATATGTAAGTACTTACTTGCAGTACGTGTTATTTGCACAAAAGTATTTAAGCTGCCTTTTAACCAATAGGGCCAATTAAAAAGACAGTTATAATGTTAATAATACTGTGTATTTTCTTCAACTCTGCATATACAGTAGCTTTCCTGTTACAACTTGTCTGTTTAAGTGATCTACACCACGCAGATCTCCTCACAAATATTAGTATTATAGATCTAGTTATATTGCTTCGAACATTACAAACTCATAGAAATAATTTTAAGGGATAGCAGTTATAGTCTCATAACATAAACTTATACTTTACCCACATTTCAGCTGATTTTTGTATGCTAAACAATGCTGTAAGGATACAATATACTGTACATAGGCTATGAATCAAACCTGGTGCAATATAATTTCATATATTTACAGGTCAATATTTTACTGTCCCTCAAATTGTAAGTTCCAAAGAATTGCTTCCAAAGTAGTTCCTCCAGGCTGGATATTTCTCAGCTTCCAAATGTTTTGCAGAAATTGAGTTGACATATATTCTAGGGATGCACCGGATATCCGGTCCGGCCGGACTATCCAGCCGGATAGTGAGCAATGTTCCGGTTCCGGCCAGATATTTTTCAAAATCCGGCCGGATCTTTTTCAAAATCTGGCCGGATCTTTTTCAAAATCTGGCCTGAATTATTCCTTAAAAAGGTGTTGGTATTAACTTAAATCAATGTAAACTATTTCCAAAAATTAATAAAAACATTCAAAGTAAGGAAAAATTTGGTTTAACATGTTTAATTTAATTTTCTCAATGGTCTGACTCACTGTTTCTAAAGATCAACCAAAATAATACAACTACTGTAATAATATGAAGCTATATATACAACAAATACAGTTTGCAATGAAATCATTTCTTGCAGCCTTCATCAGTTTAATATTGTGCAGTTAAAATAGACCATTTATATACTTTTCATTCAAAATACTGTTCCATTGAATCTTTACTTTCCCATTATTTTTGGCATTCATGTTTTCTGTGATTTTGTATGTGTGGAACAATCTCTTACGTATATAGTTAAATACGTCTGAATTTTTTTTAATTCCACAAAAACCACTTCATCTTAAAATTCATACTTAAACCTTAGAATAACTTAAATTCTCATAAAAAAGAATAATTCCAGAGCTGACAATGAAAACAATTTCAAAAGTAACCTTTCTACAGTTATCACATACGGAGACAATTATCTTCGTAGGTAGTATGCAGTATTTTTCCAGCAAACAAATTTACATACTGTATCAAGCTTGTCAACAATTATATTGTAGTTATTTTATTAAAGAATGTAGATTACACCACTTCAAGTCATATTTAATCTCATAAATGGGGTCTTAATTTCAACTTCTTTATAATATGCGTATACGTCTCCATGTTTCATACTTCTGCTTCTTATTCATGATTTTCTTTTGTGTAATGAAAAAATCCGGTTCCCGTCGGATTTTATCCGGCCGGATTTCATGTACTATCCGGCAAAATCCGGTTCCGGCCGGATCCAAAAATTTGGATCCGGTGCATCCTTGATATATTCCCGTAGAGAATGAAGTGGCTCCAGTTTGAAATAATTTTTTGTCCATCCTACACTTACAGAGTTTCCATCATGTTGAACACTAGGGAAGGGAGGTGGGGGAGGGAGCAGAGGAGGTCACCAATGCTTCAATGAACTCAATTTCCAGTGATGTACATATTCAAAACAATTCTATGCCGATTGTTTTTCTTCAGATATTGAGGCGGCGCTGTAGCTATTTGGAAAGATGCTGTATAAATGATGCATGAAATTTTTCAGAGTTCATGACCCCTGAAATCTGTACGGTTTCTGGCCTTACAAAATTTGTGTGGTTAGTATTGGAGACATAGCCTTATTAAACTTATCGGTCAGGTGGTTGACTTGTAGCCATTCCCATCTTGGAACAAGCTCCAAATGTTTGCAAAGGGGTTCTACATATATAACTATTTTTTTATTTTTTTTATTTTCTTATACTGAAAGGTAATTCTCCACTTTGAAATGGCGTTGTGAGAAGAGACGAGCTCTACCTCCTGTTCATAGTCATGGCAAAGCAGTCTGGGTCATCCTTGCATGTTAATGTGAACCCAGATGTCAGCCCTACACATGGGACAAGTGATTCCCTTCATTATAGTAAGTCAACAAGGGACGAAATACTTTTAGAGAATTGATTAGCAATAATTGCTCGACAATTCTTGGAAATAGCAATTAGCATTAGCAGGTACTGCATCTTTTGCTAATCAAAAGTAATATTGATTAGCAACTGGCAATTCTTGGGTAGCAAATTGCTATGCGAACCCAGTTATTTCGTCCCTTGGTCAAGTGCATCCAAAACTCGCTTCAGATGCCGGCACTGTTTGCCAACTTTGGTTGGTTGCCATGGGTACCCATTCATGACTATATATGTCACCGAACATGAAACTCACTGTGTGTATATTTTCAGTAGTCTGATTTTAAACTGTGAATTTGTACAGTGAAGTCTACTAGTAAGACTGTGAACATCTATTCATTACATTGGTGAAATGATGACTGTAGGCACATCTTATATATATTTAACTACTAAAATCCTTCAATTTCTTCTGAAAAGAAAGCTATGTCTCAGTTATCTGGACAGAAACATCTTAATCTGCAAGTGTTGGCATCAACTTCTCTTTAAGCATGTGAACAGTGCTCTGCCCCATTGAAGGAACTACTTGGGGAATTTTAGTGTGTCTGTGATGCAAACTTCTTTACAGTATTTGTATATTTTGACGATTCAGTGCAATTGTCGACCCAAAAGACGTTCTAAAAGGCATTTATACAGCATCACGCCATAATTATGCTTGTGGGTCTTCATTCCGGTAATGATCATGTCATTACGATATAATTGCCGCACAGAATCATGGAAACTTTGAGGACTTCATTTGCTGAAGTTTTTAATATATTGTTGTGAAATAATCAGTATAAAATGCTCTGGAATAGCCATAAACAGAATGGAACAACTGTTACGTTTGGTGATTTTTGTTTTACCGTGTTTTATCCATGCCATGATTGCAGTATTATAGTCCCATATTTGAATTCAAATGGAATATTTTATGAATATGCTACTCAGTAACAAATCAAGGAAAATGGAACTAAACTTTGGTAGCACGCAAATTTCTAAGACTATTTTGAATCACACAAACCTTTTTACATTCACCGATTCATCGGTTAATAACCACATTGTGGACTCAGATACATATTGTGGGACCCTGTGCTATCTTCATGCTTTGGTCTCTACCATTTTATACTTTAATTTAGTTGGTTTAATGTTCAAATACATTTTAGTTAACATTTCTAATCTCCCTCTGACAATAAAGTATGTTGCCTTCTGTAAGTTCTACTCTCATAACACACCCATAGTATATGCCCTTGCATGTCTAACACTTTTCTCTTTTTCGTCTGTATTCTTCGTGCTAGGAGCTAAGAGAAGATGTTACATCCCTACGAGATTA
Organism: Apostichopus japonicus; assembly: GCF_037975245.1. Classification (NCBI taxonomy): domain Eukaryota; kingdom Metazoa; phylum Echinodermata; class Holothuroidea; order Aspidochirotida; family Stichopodidae; genus Apostichopus; species Apostichopus japonicus. Next base: position 16,875,165 of record NC_092579.1, read on the forward strand.
GTGCTGGTGGTGTTGCTGTTTCTGGCTAATGTCATGACATATGGCATGCGGGTTAATCTCAGCATCGCTTTGGTTGCCATGGTTAAGGAGAATAACACGGATGTACATCAACATTATAGCTATTGTAAAGGACTGCAGAATGATACTCACAGGGCTGATGAGGTATATATATATATATATATATATATATATATTGTAGGGAACATAATTTATCTGTACATCAACATTATAGCTATTGTAAAGGACTACAGAATGATACTCACAGGGCTGATGAGGTATATATATATATATATTGCAGGGAACATAATTTATCTGTACATCAACATTAAAGCTATTGTGAAGGACTACAGAATGATACTCACAGGGCTGGTGAGGTATATATATATTGCAGGGAACATAATTTATCTGTACATCAACATTAAAGCTATTGTAAAGGTCTATAGAATGATACTCACAGGGCTGATGAGGTATATATTGCGAGGAACATAATTCATCTGGAGACAGCCAACAATTCTTATGCGAACTGGCCTAGTTGCTGCACAATGACAAATAACCTGTCACAAGGTTTCTATATAGCTAGGCATAGTAAATTTGTTCTTTATAATAACACACTTCTTTCCAGTATCAAGGCCGGCTATACGGCAACATGCAACCTATTGAACACAAGATGACACTGCATCAAACGTCAAAAAGAAGGTCTTCTGCTTGCAGTGATAATTTAAAAAAACAAATTTCAACCCCTTTTCCTTTCTTTTCTTATAGGCTGGACAATTTGATTGGGACATTGGAATCCAGTCAGTGATCCTAAGTTCCTTTTACTACGGTTATCTGTTTACACAAATTCCTGGAAGCTGCACCAGTGTTTACTTCAGTGCAAAGTGGACGCTCGGTTTGAGCGTTTTCTTTTCGGCCATTTTGAATTTTCTTACGCCTTTAGCTGCCAACCACGGTTACATTTTTCTGATCGGTACCAGGGTACTCTTGGGTCTAGTTCAGGTAAGTTTTAGTTGTTCCTTGCTAGATACATAAATTATATTTATTTATAACTTTGTAGGAACAATAACCTAAAAGTCCAGAGACCTTTCTAGTTTGCATATATCCATCAGGAGGCTCATGAAGGTAGACAATTAACAGTCGACATGCCCATGAATAGCTACTGTATGGTAACTTTAGGTTAAAAACCTGATAACTTGGTTAAGAATCAGGCACTGGATTGTGGTACAATCAATATATACACAGTCAACAATAGCTAAAAAAAATTGAAGATATAGATTACGGAAAAATAATTCATTTATTATGCAAACTTTTCAAAAATTATCAAATTTGCTCCAACGGCTTTGGACATTTTTAATGTTCCTATATATGATTAGAATGTAATTGCTAACCTTAATCAAACAGTTTTGAGAACTGAATAAAGTACTAGCTAAAATAACCTGTCGAAAAGTGTCATTACTTCAACAGTGAATGTTATACAGTAAAAAACTCTAACAGCAGGGGGGGGGGGGTAAGAAGCTGTAAAAAGTGGGAGGGCAGAAAACTTGTCGGTCCTGGGGCCTTTACCATAAGAAGTTTGGTGTTATAGATACATAGGTGGCCCAGATAACCTAAACAAAACGAATTTCAGTGTTACTCCAAATGTTGACTTGACATGTTAATATTTCGACATTTTTCTAAAATCAAGAGAAGAAAATACAAGAAAGGAACTATAATGGAAATTTGTGAATGCAAAGGATCCAGTTGACTCATGTTATGGCACTGCTGTGGAGTGCATCCATTGTTGAAAAATTGAGGGAACAGAAATAAACTTCTGCCCCCCCCCCCTGCTCCCTCTAACTTTGCAAAGTTGGGAGGGGTAGATGTGCCACCCCTGCTCCCATAAAGACTACGTTTAAGAAGAGTGTCAGGTAGAATGGACATCAAGTAGAGATTTATAATATACAGTTAAGAGAGTAACAGTGTGTTGTGTATTCTATGTACCATATTTTATCTTTATTTGCACTAAATTGTGGGAACAGTGTGAATACAAAAAGTCAATTGTTAATTGGTGGTTGGCAATAATTAATGGTTTACTACACTTGTTCAGTCATTATTGATGCCACTCAACAGTTATTTGTCCCCGGCATGCAGTTTATACCAAGTTTAAGGTTGGGTTTATACAGGATACGCCCTCCTCCTCATGCCTCGAGAAGAAATCCCCGCTAACAGCTCTTTTTATATGTTTCTTTCTTCAGGGTGTCTATTTTCCTGCTGTTTTTCATTTGTTGGGCTTATGGCTTCCACCTAGGGAAAGAACTTCCTCATATAGTTTTGTAGCTGCAGGTATAAACCCTTTTATTTCTTTACAATAATTCTCCTCCAAGTATTGAGCTATGATTAAAATAATACACATGTGATTCGTGTAACACTTCCATCTCTAATATAAATCAATTAGATTGTTTGGCCTTATGTAATACCTTTCTCCACCAGATATGTTCAGTATGGCATTGGTTTGTATTCTATCTTAGTGGTACCAAACTTCAGCTTTCTTACTACTTTATGCAAAGTAATTATGTTTAATATACTGAAAAGCAAAATTTCCAGTTACCCACAGTTTACAAAATGTGATCCCTAGGACAACTGATATATATGTACAGTATACAACGCAATACCACATATTGTGTTTGATTTTTGCAAAACTACAGTATATTGTGCTAAAGAACCAATGATCCAAATCTGAAAATAACACAAACCCCTATATCAATTTCTCTCGGTTTGTTATATCGTACATAATTGCTTCGTAACGCCAAAGTTACCTTAAAATTGTGAAAAATTTAGCATATTTTGTCAAATTCTTGTAAAGACTATAAAAAATGTGGATTGATATCACTTGAAGGATAACTCATAAGATATGCTAATTTTAACGTTTTGGGGAAGAATCTTGCCCCCACGCCTCTGCTCCTAATCGTTTTCAAGAAAACATGAACATTGTAATATTCAGAATCAAGAAATTTTGTGGTGAATATTTAAATGGTAAAGGCTGTCATTATAACCATTTTTTAACATACTTTCTTATTGTATTCATTGTTACTATTCTTATTTTGTAGGTACATGCGTGGGTTCGACTGTTTTCCTCTTTATATCTGGTGTGCTTGCTTCCAGTAACATCATGCAGGGTTGGCCATCTGTTTTCTATTTCAGTGGTAAGCCGGTCACTTCTAAAGATCTCTGCTATCACAGGGAAATTATTTATCCAGTATCGCATCACAAAATTGCTGTACAAAAAGGTCAAGATTGCTATGCAAGTCCAAAGATGTATATAGCAGTGTTTTTTTACACAGGAATCATAGTATTTCATAAACAGACAAAATCCAGAGGAGACTTCAAAACTGCTACACAAAATTTGAACACTAAAGTTTTAAAATGAGTTATGAAAGTAAACAAAAACATGTTTCTCCTCCCCACCAGCATCCTTTTGTAGCCCTACTCCCTCCTCCTTCTTTTCTTTCCCCCTTTTCCTTTAGTTTGTGGCATCACCGTATGGGAAGTCCCCCAGGGGATATGTGGTGTACTGTAGTGCCCGGGTGGGAATGCTGAATTGGGCAAACTTGGGTGTGGGTGTTACAGGTTACCAATCACCAGAGGTGAACTGTTGTAAAAGTTGTGTGAAAAAGCCTTGGCCTTTGATACAAGACCGTAAACCTTGAAACTTTAACTTTTAACTTTTATAGGTATTGCTGGTATTGTGTGGTGTCTTATGTGGTTTCCTCTGGCATACAACTCACCATCATCTCACCCGTGGATCAGTGAAACAGAGAAAGAATACATCATGGAATCTTTAAAGTGGAATAAGAGAGCAGTGAGTTATAAACTGTAGGCTACCTTACTTAATAATATTTAGTACCATATGGTATAACACCAGAATGTCGGTCGTCTTATGCTTTGATTTGATGGTCAACCATTTTTCTCCCTGTAAAACTGAATTGGTATATATTGTTTAGAAAGAAAAGGGAAAATATCACAGGCAATTTCACATCTTTATTCTGACCGCTTTCAGACTTGACTTTTGATATAAAATTCTGCAAGATAACCTGAATCATATGGTGTATGCAGAGTACTGTGGACTTAAGAGGGATCCATGTATCCCACAAGTAACCCCTAGCCATATGTACAGGAACCAATGGTTCCATACTTGCTCACTTGCAAACCTAGTGTGCAGTTGGTATCTCCTACTTCTCTGCATGTAGAATAATTAAAAACATGAATTTGCATAATTGTGACATATTTGATATTGATTAAGCTCTCATTATCTCACATGGCTGAATCAGAAATTGCTGTGCTCATAGGTGTATAATAATTTCAGATACTGTGTGAATTGTGTGTGTGACATGCGAGCATTCTGTGGGGGGACATGCGTGCATTGTGTGGGACATTTGTTCATTTTGTGGGACATGTGCGAATTGCCTGTGACATGTGTACATTATGTCTGACATGTGTGCATCGTCTGTGACGTGCAAATTCTGGGCAACATGTGTGAATTGTGACAGGTGTGAATTGTGGCACGTGTGAAATTTAAATTTCCTTGCAAGCTAACATCTACAACAGAATGGATTTCAGTATCATTTCTGTGTTCCTTTTCATGGCAACACAAATACAATCCAATCTGTCTACCCTTTGAAAGCAGATATACCTTTATACCCACTGTGGATACAAGAATGGTGGTCCAAGGAGCCATTGTCACTATTAAATCTTAAGGCTCAATTCACATTCCCCCCTTCTTTTTTCTTTTTGTAGGAGGTGGAAACAACGTTTTGTAGAGCAGTCTATTTTTCTCTTCTTGTCTTACAGAAGCAACGTCATAAAGTACCTTGGTCCTCTCTCCTCCTCTCTATACCAGTCTGGTCTGCACTAATATGCCAAGTCTGCAGCGAGTTTGGATTCTTCCTCTTCTTAGCTGAGACTCCTACCTACTTTAGCAATATCCATGGATTTAACCTCTCACAGGTTAGAAGCATGCTTGTATTCTTGACAACAAAAACCATGTATGGATCTCTTCATCCATGCATTTTGAGCTGACTTCATCATTTGGTGTTTTTAACTATATCAATTTAAAAAAGATGTTGGTTAGAAGTCATGACAGCTATCTCACCCAATGAAAGTCTTGTCCAGTTGCCAGCATACTACCACTTTTTCAGGTGTCAATTTCAGCCAACTGGAAATTCATGAACCTAGATTAGTTTACATCTTAAACTGTTTGTTGTTTTTGCCAATTATGCTTTGTGACTAGAGGCTGCTAAGATTCATGAAACTAGATAGAGTATACATCTTAAACTGTTTTTTGGTTATTGTCAATCATGCTTGGTGACTAGAGGCTGCTAAGATTCATGGACCTAGATAGAGTTTACATCTTAAACTGTTTGTTGTTATTGCCAATTATGCTTTGTGACTAGAGGCTGCTAAGATTCATGAAACTAGATAGAGTATACATCTTAAACTGTTTTTTGGTTATTGTCAATCATGCTTGGTGACTAGAGGCTGCTAAGATTCATGGACCTAGATAGAGTATACATCTTAAACTGGTTTGTTTTTATTGCCAATTATGCTTTGTGACTAGAGGCTGCTAAGATTCATGAAACTAGATAGAGTATATATCTTAAACTGTTTTTTGGTTATTGTCAATCATGCTTGGTGACTAGAGGCTGCTAAGATTCATGGACCTAGATAGAGTATACATCTTAAACTGGTTTGTTTTTATTGCCAATTATGCTTTGTGACTACAGACTGCTAAGATTCATGAAACTAGATAGAGTATACATCTTAAAGTGGTTTGTTGTTATTGTCAATCATGCTTGGTGACTAGAGGCTGCTAAGATTCATGGACCTAGATAGAGTATACATCTTAAACTGGTTTGTTTTTATTGCCAATTATGCTTTGTGACTACAGACTGCTAAGATTCATGAACCTAGATAGAGTATACATCTTAAAGTGGTTTGTTGTTATTGTCAATCATGCTTGGTGACTAGAGGCTGCTAAGATTCATGGATGTAGATAGAGTATACATTTTAAACTGGTTTGTTTTTATTGCCAATTATGCTTTGTGACTACAGACTGCTAAGATTCATGAACCTAGATCAAGTTTACATCTTAAAGTGGTTTGTTGTTATTGTCAATCATGCTTTGTGACTAGAGGCTGCTAAGATTCATGAACCTAGATAGAGTATACATCTTAAACTGTTTCATCGTTATTGCCAATCATGCTTTGTGTTTAGAGTATAATGATATATGGTATATAAGCTTTGTTCACTTTTGAAAAATACATCTATCAAAAATACACTAATGAAAAATACATTGAAAAGGACCATCAGGTTCCTTCTTTACCAAAGCTGATCCAGGAAAGAGTCCATATTTGGGAACATTAGTTGGAATAAAGACGAACAGAGAACATTGTGAAATTACCAGAACTTCGCAATGATTGTTTCTACTAACGATTAATCATCCAGCTAAATTTCAATCCTATAAAATGTATTTTCCACATGTTACCACTTTCATGCAAAAAAAAAAAAATCAGACGTTCTTTGGCAAATTTATTTTAGAGTGGCTTTTTGTCTGGATTACCATGGATACTGCAGCCACTGATGGGAGTAGGTGTATCGCTTATAGCTGAATACATTATCAGAGCAAAGCTTGCTAGAGTGGTAGTGGTCAGAAAAGGATTGTCATTGACAGGTAGGTGTCTATATATATCATTTCTAATTTTTACTTAATTTGGTGAGGGTCTTGTTTTTGCCATGTTTGTCTTTAGAATGTTTGTTAAAGTTGGTGTTTTGTTAGTATTATTTTTGTTAGTATTCTTATGGTTGTCATCGCAGAAGAAGTCGTGGTCATGGTCACCATGACGACGACTACAGCTCATAAAAGAAGGATGAGTAGTGACCATTTTCATATTCCAACATGATGTCATAGCATAAACCATTCCAGTGCTACAGATATCTTAAACTAGATTGTAACTAGATACTTATCTACCTGCAGTGTCAGTGTAACATTGGGGTTGTGTGGGGGTGGACAATGGTTATCTAACATTTAGGCATTGTAAACAAAGAGAAACAAGTATACTTTTTTAAAACAATGGCTTGACAGATGTATTATATTAACTAGTTTACAATTGTTTTGTGTAGCAATTGTGTTGACTGCACACCACTGAATTGTAAGAGTTCGGTCATGTAAGGAAAATGTGCTGCGGTCTATAAATGACTTAATTTTAAAACACTTCTGTTTTGCTTGGAAAGCTTTCTAGTATTCCCCATCCTAGCACCATTAAGGTATCCTCGATCGTTTTCATTGGGCAAAAGTGAACTTAAGTAGAAATCTATAGACAATACTCTCAATGTTTTCAAATGTACCCCCCCTCCTTCCCTCCCTCCCTCCCTCCCCCCACCCACCTTCCCTCCCCCACCCTCCTTCCCTCCCCTCTGTGGATGCAGAGAGGTGTATGAACTCATCCATTGTTCATGTCTTTTTTTCTTTCCCCTTTAAAGGTATGATTATTCAGTGCTCCCTGTTCATAGTGACGGCAAATTCAAACTGCAATACGTTGGTCGCTATCACCTGCTTTGTCACGGCCATAACCTTTGGAGGATTGTATTCACCAGGTTTCTACGTCAATAGACTAGACATTGCACCAAATTCTGCCGGAGTTCTTTCTGGTATGGTGAATGTGCTCACCACCCTCGGAGGCATAGCAGGACCACTCCTTGTAGCACTTATCGTTGGAGATGAGGTGAGTCCAATTGTACGACTCTATGGGATGAGTATTACTTTACTGCATCTCTAGGTCATCCTGGGTGGCTAAAGTACCCACAGCTGGGATGGAAGAAAAGGGGGCAGGCACAGGGCCATCTTCTTTTCTTGGTTTGGGATAAGTTAGAGTACATACTCTTTAGTCCTTTCAGTTAGTTATGCCTTTGATGCCACACCACTGAATTGTGGGTTTCATTTTTATAGGCTGTTGGCAGGGTGGGAGAAGGGGGTGAGAGAAGTGATGATACAGACAAATGTGTCCTTTACAAAGGAATGTTTGCTTCCAGACAGCTGGGCTTCCCTTTTGAGACCTAATTGTACCAGGAAAGTCCAAAATTTGAATGTTTGCCATGTTTCATGTCCCATATGAGGTGGTTTAGGAATATCATATTATTTTTCCCCCTTACTAAGATAGGATAGTTAACTGTACATCAACCATTGATTTCAAAGAAGAAGAAGAAAAACCCTTTGATATAAAAAAGAAAAAAAGGATTGAGTCCACATATCATGACGATGGAGCGGGTGGAATCAGGATCGGGTATTTAAAGCGGAGGAGACATGTCAATTTGGTGTAGATTTACCCTTAGCTTGAATATATTGTTCTTTATTGTTGCCTACTTATCCATTCTCTCCAAACAGGGTTCTGTGAGTGAGTGGAAAGTAGTTTTCTGGATCATTAGCGGTCTTTTGTTCGTCGGTGTCGTAATTTTCGTGTTTTTTGGATCAGGACAACAGCAGTCCTGGGACAAGGAGCTTGCCACGTCCTCATTTGTCGCCGATGAAAATACGGCAGCTTTACTGGCCGGCAATGATGCAAAGGATAGCTGATGAGGAACTACATGATTCATTTAAGTAGAGTAATAATGTAATATTTTTTATACAAATTCAAGGCAATTTAGGCATAATACTTCTATGAAAGATTGGTCACAACATTTGAGTAGAAATTATTATTCACTTATTTTCTTTGGAGAGGGGGGAGGGGAGGGAGGGGGTGGGTTATTTGATAAAGAGATATTGACATGTATATGGATATCTACATGTTTTGGCATTAGAAGGAGATGTAACAGTATTCTTCCACCTTGGTTTGCATTCCCTGTAATATTCAATGTGATGAATATTACTATAAACAGTTATTAGTTTAAGTGTGCTGTTCAAAAGTAAGAACATTTTACTCATAAAGCTTTCTGAAATTTTTAAGGAATATATGTGATATTAGCATGGGATGGTTGCCATTTTTTTATTTTTTAATACTCAACTGCCTGCATTTCAATCGTTAAACTTCTTAAGGATGTTTTTACTTTTTAAGACTTTTATAAATTTGTATACAATAAAAATATGTGCGATGTATACATGGTTTTGAAAATAAATTGTAATCTGGTTTAAAAGTATGATATTTGTCTCTCATTATTGGTCAGCGTACCTACCAAATCATGGAATTGTTACCATCCCAGCATTGCAAGGAGGATTGTCATGGGCTGATCCAGGAGTTTATAAAGGAGAAGTGACACTATCATTGAAGACAGCTACCATATAAGGGGGGAGGGCTGGGGGGGATGGGGCGTCCCCTTCTTAATATTTCTCTTTTTGGTTTCAATGATAATCGTAACCTTTGCATTCAGGATGGCATGTGTGTGTGGGGGTGCATTTGTGATGCCCATTATGTAATCATGATATCTCAAGAAGGGTAAGTTGTACCAATTTCATATTTAATGTGTAGAAGTACCACATTGAGTACAAGAAGCCTATCGTTTTTGGTAGAGGTCATTTGGGGTCACTAGGGGTCAAATTGTGAAAATGTCCAAACACGATATATCAAGAAGGGAAACCGGCAGATCTCATATTTATTGTGTTGAAGTACCACATTGAGTGCAAGAAGCATATTGTTTTTGGTGGGTGTCAAAAGGTCAATTAGGGTCACCGGGGGATCAAATTGTGAAAACTCTTACCACGATATCTCAAGAAGGGAGGCATGGGCAGACCTCATATTTGGTGTGTAGAAGAACCACATAGAGTACAAGAAGCCTATTGATTTTGGAGGTCATTTGAGGTTGTCAGAGGTCAAATTGTGAAAAACTTGTAAACGTTGTAGCTAGTAACAATTCCACACTGCTTTGAACTCGTCAAAAGGGAAAAAAACGAAATGAGAAAGAAAACCACATACGCACTCAACCAACATTTCCTTAAATGGAAAATGATTAGTCTAAGGATAATTGAAATAACCATTTGAAATAGAGTGTAGAGCAACAAGTCGCAATAAGAATCGACATAACAGTAGTCATTTTCAGAATGCCGTGTCATAATCCGATTATTTTCTTCCACCCTTGTGCTGCCTCACTCAATTTGAAACCCAACACGGCACATGGTATTTGTATGACTGTGCGAAAAGATGTTTCATAAACGTTGACGTAAATCGTATTATGGGCCATGTCGACTGCATTCTGTGTGTTTTTAAAATATCTACTCCAGTGGTCGCTTTGTTAAAGTATCAGATGACGGTGAAGAAGCCTCACTTGTCGACAATACTGCATAGACAGACATGCATGACCCTTTTGGCTTGCCATAATGAACGAACATGCCTGCGAGAAACGACTTCAGTAAGCAGTTTGTTTTGGTCAACTTGTCACAAAAGTGAACTTTGCAGTGGTTTTTGACAAGGACTTGAACTGGACAAACCCAATGTTCAAGGCGAATAACAGCAACACAAATGATCTCATTTGTACGTGTTGGTGGCCAGTGCTGTATGATAGATAAAACCACGCCAGCAAACTGGTATAAGTAATGCTTGAAAAGGTAACTAAATTCTCTAGCTGTCGAGGTTAATATAAAGACTAGGCCTAGGCATAATGGCTAAGTCTGACAGGTATAATAAGGCGGGTCTGGATTTACAACAGATCAACGTCATTCTGAAACAAAACAACAACACACCCAGGCTGTAGATAATTGTAGCTTGTATGCACGTTACGTTAATTATAAGCTGACTTGTTTCGCTGCACTGCTGGACAATATATGTGTGGTCGTTGTTGACTAGTTGAAACAGTTGATGAAGTTGAATCGATATGGCTTCACCAGCTGTTGGAATGACCTTCCGCTGACACCAGTCTCCAGACTTGGGTCGTTTATTCCAGTTCTTGCTTGCAAAGGGCTTTCGGATATCGTTTTGATACATACTGTACACTAAACATAGGCTCACTACCAGGCTTACTTCGAGAGACTATAGTTGACGACAGGTGAACAAATGTGACCATGGAGTTGTTATGAAAAAAACAACTCCCTGATGTGACTATTCTCATCACGTCCGATGATAAGGGATAAACAACAAACAATAAGGCCTTACTCACACTAGGCTGCATATTGGTCTTCAGGCATTACTAATAAGTACTTGGGATAGCCGGGAAGGGGGGGGGGGTGGTTCAGTTGCTGCGATTTTGATGAAGTTAAACGATTTTGTATGCAATTTTTGGAAGGACTTGTAGTATTGACGCATTGTATATTGATATAAGACCACCGTGACAACAACAACAACAACAACAAAATGAGTGGAATTATTTTTGGTATATTCTTAGGATGTTATAGTTCGATCTATAAAGACCTATATATATACAGTTTACATACTATTTCTAGCATTGTCTGGTATTAACAATGCTTTTTGTTATGTAGGCTTAATCCGATACCCCTTTTAGATTTGTTTTTCTTGTCATAAAGTACTGGCATGTGTGTCTACTTGCCACTAAAGCTAGCCAACGTTGTAACCAGTTTTAAAGACTAACGAAGCACAAAAATAGTGTCGGCTTGTATTTGTATAAAAACTGTGCGCGTACATGTGTATGCCTATGCCTATACGAACTAATAGGATACACATGTGACAGGAATACGCATTAAATTGTTCAATGTGCAATGTGAACACATATCGATACCTGTAATTTGCCAGTACATAGGCCTATATTTTGTAGTATTCTGTCTGCCAGTAGGGGTGGGGCACTGGAGGTTGCAATTGAATAATCCCCTGATTAAATTAGGGGGTGTACGTAGGTTCGCCCCTGGTCATAACATATTTTGTTATTAGGGGCTCAACCACTATACTTGGTGTCGGGGGGGGGGGGGCTTTTCGAGTTCTTAATTCAGGAGTCGCGACGCGTATGCATCGTAGCTCTTCAGATGTGAAGAAACTCCCTCCTATCCCCTTTTAAAACACTAGAAAACGAGATAAAGGCCTAACCAAAATTAATGAATTCGATGGAAAGTGGGAGCAATTCCAGCTGGATTTTGTTAAGTATATGTTTTACTTGTGCAGTTTCACTTTAGGCTACCGTTGGAAAGTTTTGCAACAATGAACAAACGTGCCAACTTAAGATAAAGGTGCCATATTCCGAAAAAACATTTCACAATTAACTTTAACAGCTGTTGGCACGTACCCTCCTTTAATTAATGATATAAATATAGACTAAAGGGAATGTGTTGTCAGTCTCGTTCAAATATTCATTCAAAAACACGACTGGCAGTTGTGATCCGAAACATTTAACCCAAAATGTGGTAACAAACGGTTGGGGCTCCTGGATATCGTGTCCTGGTTCAACGAACCGAGCTAAGTTGCTTCAATCACCTTTGAACAAATTAAGGAGAATTGAAAAATCAAGTTAGTCATTTGTATAATCACTGTATCACATAATCCGCCGAGATTTCTATTATGCCAGCGTATTGAATTTTCCAGATACCAAGTCAACATTTCGAGATAAAACGTCAAAAGAGTTTGAAATTAAAGTCGCAAGTCAGGATCAAACACAACTCTCAATAATTCTTAAAAGGTTTAGGCTATTGGTAAATTGATAGCTAGCTGACTCCCGACGAGATCTCTACTAGAATGATACTTCATAGTATTCGTGCTGTATCAACCATTATTGCCGTATAAGTGATCACGTTGTGGAAGTATAGGACTGCAATATGGTTATAAATTAATAAATCACAAAACGAAAAATAGTTGCGTCCAGTGGACTTTCACTCTCTTTCTAAATCCTCAGAATTTTTGCCTAGAATTCAACCTCACGAATTATCATCTTAAATATGGGCGTCGGAGAAGGGGAAGGGCACAAGCGGCGTAGGCGCCGTCGTCACCGCCGTCACCACCGTAACGCTCATCCGCCTCTACGGTTTGAAAATAGCAGAGAAGCCCGGATTTACTATTGCTATGTATTCTCATGGGTAATGTTGGTGACTATGGTTATCACAGCTCTGCCACTCGTAGTTGTATCAGCTATTAGCCTGGGTAACAGATCGTTTCTTTTAATTATCGGATGTGTATTTATTGTCTTAGCTGGACCTTGTCTTGTGTATGTCATACTGAAACACAGACAGGTAGCCGACATCTATCGTCGAGCAAAACAAGCTTCAATGGCTGCGCAGGCGCAATCGGAAGAAGGTCACCAAACTGTAGGCCAACCAACAGAAGGCCCTTCTGTGCCTCCTTCATATCAAGCTGTTATACATGGCTCAGATGTCGCCGGTAACACAAATTACCAAGGAACGCCGCAGGTGCTCCATCCACCCTATACACCTTCATGGCCCTCGACACAGAACGCCCAGCAATACGGTCAATTATCTTATGGTTTCACTACCCTTGTTGGTGGTGATGCTAAAACCGAATTCACGCAAGGTCCTAATTATGCCACAACGTATGGAATTCAACACGAAAACGCAACGACGAGTGTGAAGAATGAGTCAGCAGAGAATAACAAAGGATCTGCATTTACATATTCATAGCAAGAAGGTACCTTTCTTTAGACATTGATATACCTTTATCATCTTGGATTAGGACGACCATCACTTTCGGATGAATTTAACAACACAATGTTTTGAATGGTGAGTGGATCAAAGAATATTTGTTACTGTAATGATTGAAATGAAATTGAAATTAGGTCTATAGACCTAATTTCAAAATTTTAAAATAATATATATATTATTTTTGTGTATACTATTTTGATACAATCACAAGAAGTTATATATAACAGACCCATATAGAACATTGCACTACTGATCATTTTTCTTTTTATTGTATTCCCCCCCCCCCCCCTCCATTTCTCCCCTTTCTTTGTTAGGCCCTTAATCGCAGAGACAATGATGTCACAAGCAATACAGAGTCCCACGTGATAAACTCCATATAAGTCAGTAAGTTGGTAATAATGACGAACGCTGATTTAAATAAATCCATACGTACAAGTAAATCTGAATCTTATCAGTGCAGTGGCGTAGGAAGGTACTTTTGAGTGGGGGGGGGGCTGAGGACTGATGGCCGGCCTGGGGAGGGGTCTAAGGGGAGGGGGTGTCCCCCTCCCCTTTTGATTTTTTTTGCATTTCCAGGTGGCCTCAGATGCAATTTGGTGCAATATAGCACACTTCAACACCCACTCCATTTTGTAAACTTAATTTTGTATTTTCACCTGGCCTTAGATACAATTTGGTGCTCCAAATGATATTTTTTTTCTCATTTAGAAATGAAAAAGGGGTTTTCTGACTTGCGAACCGGGGGGGGGGGCGGAATGATACTTCCGCCCCTCCACATTTTTCACTGGGGGCTGGCGCCCCCCAGTCCCCCGGTTCCTACGCCCTTGTATCAGTGCCAATTTCGACCAGCTTTAATGCCACAAGTTAAATATTTTGGTAAACACTTTATGAGCTTCCAGCGATCCATAAACTGATACACACCTATGTACGTCTTTGTAAGTCTTTCAGACAGTGTACATTAATTGTGATCAGTTGCCATGGCAAGCATAAGGTTATACCGCGTCCAGTAATAAAAGCCTATCACTAAGTAGGCAAACAATGCTTCTAATAAGACAATATTGATTTTCCTCAACTCTTTTTTCTCAGTCGTAGTAGGAGACAACGTTATCTATCCCTGTGTGTAGGGTTTATCGGTATATGTAGGCAACAGAATTATACCATATATGTATCTATCCGAGTGTTGCCTATATTAGGCTTACATAATCTGGTTTAAAAGGAGTGTTAGAGCAAGAGATGAATATTATACATCAAGGCTTCTATAGTGTTTATCAATTGATTCACCAAGAGACAGCTTTTCCTCTCTCGCTTTTTTCCGCGCAAAACTGAATATCAAATAAATGCAAATATTTTAATGTTGATCCTGATAGTTGGAAGTCTGACTTTTGAAACCGTTACTCGTCATCGACTGAGTAGAGAATAAGGATGAACTGTTAGAACAAATCAGTGCTTCATCTTCCTCAACTTGGGACATATAACGGCTGGCATTGGGACAGACAGCACGTCACTGAGGTAAGTATATGCACTAGCATATATTTTTTTAGCTATTTTAATTATTTTTTAATTATTTAGCATTTAAGGTTTAGCCACAGTGTCGTAACTATGCAGCTTTTTCCATGGAGGAAGAATGTGCTGATGTCGATGTACTTCACGAAGATTTGTTTCGAATCAATTACTATTTCCAGAATGATGCAACCTTGGTTGTTTCGGGCAACAAGTTACTCTCTAGTCATGCCGTGTCCTCAATGGAGTTGGTTGCATGGGGGTGTCACCGTTGTCTCGGCAGAGCCGTAACTAGGCTTGTACAGCCAGTGCGGCCTCCTGAGCCCTATAAGAACTAGCGACATTTTAAGGGAAAATCATTCATCGATTCCGCGGCCCACTAGGGGAAGAAACGTAAAATTCTCTTTTGCTACCATGAACGTTTAGATGCTTAGATGTATAGACGTTTAGATATAAATATATATATATATATATATAGTTGAAATCCAGAACATATTTAAATACACTTATATTACTATATATGTACACAATTTTATATATAATTTAGCTATAAATATATATATATATATATAGTTGAAATCCAGAACATATTTAAATACATTTATATTACTATATATGTACACAATTTGAAATGCATAAACCATAATCCATAAACAAAATTTTGTTTATATATAGAAATACATATATATATATATATATATATATATATATATATATATATATATATATATATAAATATACATATATATATAAAAATATATTTATATATATATACATATATATATATAAATATATTTATATAAATATATATATATATATATATACATATATAAATATACTTATATAAATATATATATATATATAGTTGAAATCCAGAACATATTTAAATACATTTATATTACTATATATGTACACAATTTGAAATGCATAAACCATAATCCATAAACAAAATTTTGATGATCTTTTACAGCTTTGCAATAAGTTGAACTACGAGACTGGTTGAAGAATGGGTGTGGGAAACCGTCGTGGAAGAGCTCGCAGGCATCGAGGGAATATGAGGGTCCATTTGCAGAGTTTGTCCAAACAAAAGTTTTACCAGCAAATTATCGTAGCTTCAACTGTAGTCTGTTTTCTTTTCATTGCTGGGTTGGTATTTCTCTTAGTTGGCTGGCTCAATGGGGTCTTTCCTTACAAAATCTTTGGAACTGGTATGGTAGTAATGAGTTTTCTCACTACTCTTTCGCTCATTCGTACGTGGAAAATATTCAGAGAAGTCCATGGTAATACGGCAGATGGGGTCGTCATGGCAACCACCAATCGACCAGTAAACGTTCAGACTACCATGCGGACGAGTTCTCAAGTTACCATATCGGGAGGTACTCATATCACCGTGGTAACGAGCGCCCTACCCGTCAACATGCCTACTGATATTGCAAGTGGCACTCACGGCGCCCAATACAACGTGTTACCGTCAATAAGTGGGAACGTGACACACTACCAAACTGCACCACCTGCTTATTCTCCACAAGTGACGTCATATCCGGGTAACAACTTGGGTCAAGTCAATGCATGGAGCTCGGTAAATCCACAGTACGCTAATACTGCTAGTCCACCTTGGGGTGGAAGTACCACCTACACTACGAACAGTGCATACCAATCGAGTTACGGATTCGAGCAAACAATATCAGCAGCTCCATCAAACACAGTAAATGCTTTGACTGGAAATAATACAACATATGGATCATCATATACATATTCATGAGGGAGAATGTGGAACCAGCCAGAAGATGGGACAATTTCCTAATGCTATTACCTCTATATACTGTCCTCCAAAATCATGCTTCAGAGCACTCCTACTGACAGTTCAAACAGTTCCTAACATTTATCATGATAAACATGATATTCATTATTGCTAAGGGCTGCTAGTACGAATGCTTTTGAAGCAGGACATGAAAGGAAAGTATTGAAAAAGTTGTCTCAGCTGGTTAGTAGAACTACAGCTCACATAAATCAGATCCAATCCGAACATTAAAGTATATATATATATATATATATATATAGTGATAGTTTGCCATACGTTATATAGATAGCACTAGTCGCAATATATTGGAACTGTGTGTGTTATATCATGGCGAACGTATAAACGACTGGCTTTCGCCCAAAAAATGTTCTTTCTCAAATCCTAATTTCATTAGTCAAAGAGCGATTCGCCACTGTTTTTGCAGAGATGCCTTCATTAGAAAATAAGTATTCAATTTAGTGAACAGAAACGTACTGACCACTAGGGCAATCCGAGAAAGTGTTTGAGGGCCCATTGCAATATGAGTTCCACTGGCCTCCATAGCCGTCTAATAAAATCTTATATTAAGTAAACTTGCTTTAAAATTTTGTTTCTTTTCTGTCGGCCTTATCCATGTTAGCTGGGTTGTATTAAAGAGTGGGCTAAATCTCGACACTTTTGTTGTGATGAGGGGCGTCGAGGACCACTTCACTTTTTTGTTTTCCTGGCTATCGCGCATATGGAGGGGATACGATGAGCGATTTTTGCGCGAGGGTCCTGATTCCCCCCCCCCCCCCCCACACACACACAAACACTCACACTGTCAGTCTGTTCCTGGTAATAAGGTTTTGACTTATGGTTAACAAAATGTCTGGAAGGTATGAAATTAGGACGAACTCGGCTACGTTAATACAGGCTGGGTGGTATTCCAGGGAATGGACGACTCAAGCCAGAAAAAAAAAACTGCTCGTAAGGGATATTTCGTTGGCTGAGGTTCAAGCTTTTGTTGAAATTGCTGAGAATTTTCTGTACTTTAATGTCCAAACCACATCCTTATATACTAGTTTATATCGTGGAGATATTTTTTTTCTTTTAAAAAGGCATCTGGCAACAAGCGAGTTAGTGATATCATCATGACAACTTTAAGGAGAAAATATTATTGTTTTCGCTTAAAAGTCTAGAAATCATATATCTATGGAGGAAAATAATGTTTTCACAAACAAGGACAAAATTCTCAATACAGAAAGCATTGCAATATACTAACCACCATACCAATATGTATCACATTTAAAGCATAAATCAATAATGATATCAATACAGGTAACGAAGTAAGACTTTTGGAGAAGGATTTCATCTGATAAAGTAGTAAATTTATTTAAACCATCATTTGTATTACTTTTGATAGATTGTGCGCCGTTAAAAGTCACTGCTATTATAGTCTAGTGTGTGACTTTACTTTCATTTGTGAGAAAGTGCTCTCAAAATATCAGTGGCTCATTTATTTAAGTGGTTGAAACACTTAGTCTAGTACACAGATCATAATATCAGTTCCTCAGATGCAACACAAACCTCAATAGGAAAACACATAAGACTTTTATGACCTCAAATAATATGTTTACAATTCATGAAAAATTGTCAGTGATAAAATTAATGGTGTTAAATCATATTCCTGCAGGAGCGTTATGTCAAACAAATATTAATGTAAAACAAATTTTTATGAAGTCAGCTATATATCACTTGGCAATCTCTTTTCAGTTAACTAATTTCCATATTTGCAGATTAATTTCGGTATTCCAGATCACAGTATTTGAGAGAAAATTACTAAGACAAAGAAACACGAAACCCTTAATTAAGCATCCGAAAGTATCAAGCTTGCATGCACTAACCAAACATTATCACGTAGACTCCAATTATTGTTTGACTGTATGAAATTTTAATTCCGTGGTTTGTACTCGCTGTATTATGGACACGTTATAAGCTGATGTCGATTGTTTTAAGCTGTTTCTGTAGATAGCAGTTTTCAACAACTTGGTTAATTGTTCAGTTAATATGGTTATCAATTTGCAACTAAATGACAACTTCCTTAATTTAATGAGTGATTAAATGACAAAATGATTTTTTTTTTATCAAATGTCATCGATATAACAATTTGTAGGAAATTGATAAATTTGATATTTTAATCAATCTCGTCATTTAATCACGCTCGCATCAGAATGTCAACATTTTACAGAAAAATGATGACAATTTTCAGAAACAGATGTTAATAATTTGACGGCACCTTAAGGTTTCCATAGTGTTTTTAGCATACATTAATTTATTTTGGTTGACCATTCCATCAATATTTGTCAATTTAACGAATCATTCAAAGTCGTTGTGGACATTTCACTTACTCTTACTTATTAGTGAAATATTGACAGTGTGTTATCAGTTGCCATAGTAACCAATATACCTATATATAAATATATAGGTCATATAGCACAATTATTAAAACTGTATACACAGCGAAATGTAGGTAAACAAAGTTGCGTTTGAAGGACGTTGGATCGATATTAAGCGCGTTATTTAGGTACAGTTGTATGAGCGGCTGATATCAGTATTCATCCCATTGGATCAGTCGTTTGGTAGTTTGGTTTTCGTGCCCAGGTTCTTTCCTGGGTGACTTTTTCTTAAAAAGTATCTCATTGGTTAGTATTTGTTGAACGGTTCAACAACATGGATCGGGATGAGGTATCTTAATAAAGTTTATTTCACGAGAGGAAACCTAACCAAATTGTAAGAAATTAATATTTCGAAATGTTGAGGTTTTATGAGAGGATTCATCTTCTTCGATAGTAATTGATCTGATGGACTTAAACTTCAACAGTTGGAAATATTAATTCGCGGGTAAGTGGTTTTCGGATAAATCTCTTTTAGTTCAGGCCGTATATTCTCAACCCATCGGTGTGTATATAAACCCATAGGTGTAGCCTACGTAGTACCCTATAGGCCAGGGTTGTCCAACCTTCGGCCCGCGGGCCACAGTCCGGCCCGCCGCAGGGTTGCGTCCGGCCCGCCAGAAATGCTGTACGGTGCAAAATTTTAGTGAGCAGAATTATTGATAACAATTTGAAGCTATATAATCAATCATTCGAACCTTCTGGGTCCAAAAAAAACTGCATACAGGTCAGTTTGTGTGACACTCTCAGCGGAGGGGAGGGGGGGGGCGGCTGGACTTTATTCATCTGTTTTATCAGGAAGGAAGTGCTCACATTTTGTTGCCTTGGGCTTCGGGCAAAAAAATCGAGCGTATGGTTCATGCGGCCCCCTCCATCATAATTATTCCATGTGGCCCTCCTCTGCAAAAGGTTGGACAACCCTGCTATAGGCTATATAGATAGATTTGTTCGTTCGTTAGTGGTCATGCGGGGATCCATGAGTGGGGATCCGGGGTAAGGTGTATAGGGGTATTCACCCCTATTTTCAACCTCACACACACACAAATAAATTAAAGCAGTTATGAGCTCAGCGTACGCTGTGTGTAGACTTTAATTACAGACCTAATGTATAGTTTAAGGTTTCCTCAAAAACGCACCATTGACGTCAGTTCTACACTGCTTGGAGGGGGGGGGGGGTGGTAGATTGGGGATGGGATCCGCTACAGGTGTTCCTTTCTAGATGATGTCATAACGTAAGCACAATGTCCCTGAATCTGTCTAACTAACATAGGCCTAAAGCAGATACATATTTTATCCACAGGCTTTCATTATATGTTAGGCTAAGTGAATATATGGGTTTAAATTTTCATAGATTTGATTCCTTTTGACTGCATGTTTATCTATTTTATGGGCCAAATTGACTTTTATACTTAAGACCTATATACCAATGATTTTTGTCAAAGAGTAAATGCGGTTAGTATAAGCAAGCAAAATGATTCCATATGATTCCTAAAGTACTTCTTTGCCCAGAAAGTACCTTACCATAACAAAATATGTATAACAAATTGTAATACTTTTCTTAACATTCTTTCACAGAATTTAACTCCATTTGTAAGAGGAGATTTAGAAAAGTCGTTATTTTGGCCGAACTTTAAAGGCATTGAAGACTCGCCCCAAACCGCGTGCAGACCTCTCAAAAAAGTTAACTTTCCGTTGCTTGCAAGTGAAGCATTTTTGTTGTCGCTACAAAATGCAGACAGTATAATTGAACGTGATACCTTGTTATCTTTTATCTGGACATGAGATTTCCATCGCTGCTATGTACACTGTGTTGTGGGTATCGACCGTAGCTGCACGTATTGACTGTACACTAGTGTCTAATTACCGACGGTAGCAAGCTGTGTGTGTATTTTCTGGGATCGATGGTGGTGTCTATCACTTCTGTTACACCTCATTCGAAACTAGGTCAGATTAACGGCATCAGACGTTTCTTTGTGCGCGAGTCTTCACTCCCTTAAAAAAAAATATTAATTTTCAAATTTGGACCAAACTTCAAAATTCTCACATTTCAGTCTCGATACACATATAATGAATACTAACAGATTTCAGAAACACGTTTCTCTCACATCAAAGGTAAACATTCTACTTTATCGCATCCAAAACAATTCATCTTGAGTTAGTATTTGATATTAAATAATATATTCAAATATTCAAATGTTTAGAATAAAATCATCAAAGGCACATTTCTCTTTCGTTTGAAGTGAAATTCTAATAGAATTTTGCATCCAAATATAATTTATGAGGTTATGACATCCCATGCACCGCACAAACCAAAGTGTTTATATTACATGTTTAAATTTAAAAACAGGTTATATCTCCTTGATGATTTCACACTGAAGAAATGAACACAAACACGACTCCAAGTGTCCTTCTGTGTATCAATGAAGTGTATACATAATATTCCATAACACCAAAGGTATGTCTCTTTCTATACATTAAGGAAGTTTAGACATAACAAGCTACAATACACATGTTCTGTGACAATCACTTTAAATTTTTGCAACGATAGTTTGGAGTTTAAATACCATACTATACCAAAGTTCCTTCTCTTTAATGAAGTTTAGACACAATAAGCTAGTATACACAAGTCACTTGAATACAAAGGTATTCTAGAGTTAATATACAATAATATCAAAGTTCATGCACTTCAATTCAATTTCAATTCATAAGACTTTATTTCAATCTCTCGCATTAAAGTAGGCAATTATGACAATAGACGTGGGTAAATGTACAAGAGAACAAGAGATTGAGGAGTGCAAACAAGAAGTTCTGCAGAGCTTGTTTACGTTGACACCCCTTTACAAATAAAACATAGAAAGAAAGCTTAAGTATACTGAGAAAACAGAACAAAGATGGCAAAGAAAGGAAAATACAAAATCAATGATAGTTTGATATAAGATACTCTTTAAGACGTTTTTTGAAGGTGTTCAAAGTTTTACAACCAGTAATAGTAGTAGGGAGGGAATTCCAAAGTTTTACGCCGACGTAACGATTACCAAGTTGTACAGACCTAAGTCTAAAGTAAGGAACAGTCAATTGATTTGGCGCACGGTTAGGACAAGGATCGTTACGTAACTGGAAATAGTTGCGAAAAGTCGACGGAGCATTATCATGTAACCAATTGAAAATAAAAATACCAACATAGTAACGATTTATATCATAGATACTTAGAGCGTTAAGAGTAGTAAACAATGGTGCTGTATGCTGGAGGTAATCCACATTACAAATATAACGAATGGCTCTCTTTTGAAGTAAATAAAGGGGTTGAATTCTAGAGGCATGGGTATACTGCCCCAAATAACATTACAATATGTAAGATAGGGAAGTATGAGTGTATTATACAAAGTGACCAATGTGCTTCTGGGAAGGATTTGGCGAAGTCTATTAAGAACTCCAGCGCCTTTAGACACTTTCATACAAATATTCTGAATATGATTATTCCAAGAAAGATGATTATCTATATAAACACCAAGAAATTTAGTAGTCTTAGACAGCATAACATCAACACCGCAAAGTCTGATACTATTTATGTTAGGATTTAAGTGCTTTGAAGGTGTACTAAACACTTTATATACATTAAGGAAGTTTTGACATAATAAGCTAGTATATACAAGTTCTGTCGCAGTCAATTTTATACAAAGGTATTCTAGAGTTAATATACCATAATACCAAAGTATGTCTCTATCTTTACATTAATGTAGTTTAGAAGTAATAATATCCCACACTGAAAGTCTGTCTCTTTCTGTATATAAAAGTATACTTTGGATATCACAAAATTGGTTGTCGTTGCAATACTTAAGAAAATACTTCTTAGGTGTAGGCTACGTGTCGACTGTATATCATGTTCGTGTTAGCACAAAATTATTGTGGTATTAATATTATTGTTATTTACTATTATTATTACTGGGGGAGATTTCAAGAAGAAAACAAACAAACAACAATGAAATAAGCCAATGATGGTTTCTAATCACCTGTTTGCATCAATGAATGATAGGACGAAAATTCAAGTGTCCATATACCAACTAATGGATATCATATATGTAAATACCTTTCTGCAAACTCATTTAGTGGCACTATATACTCCCATGTTATGTTTCAGCTTTTTCGCTTTTCTTGCCCTGTTAAGCAGTGAGTAACCTGCTAACGATAAACATGTGTATCTAATTTTTAGACCATTTTCCTTCTACAAAGTTAAGTCAAGCATATTAAAAACATTATTGAAGCATACACTCCATACTATGAGATATATGTTACCATTGTGGTTGTTTGTAAATTACCGAGTGATGCAAATTTTAGTCCAATACGAAAAATATGTCTGTATTCATACCGTATAGCGCATATGATGATACAAACTCAGACAAAATATGAGATATACTATATATATATATATATATATATATATATATATATATATATATATTTATATATATATATATAAATATATATATATATATATATATATATGTGTGTGTGTGTGTGTGTATTATTATAATGACTGTCTGTCATCCAGAATTCATCACTGATATGGTTCATACAAATTACCAACAGAATATACGTAGTCATATTTTAAGTTTGACTTCTGAATTCATAATTACTCGTGCAATTGTTACATTATGATTCTCCATTTGGTCGGTGAGTATGTTACCAAGAGAATTTAGCAACCTGCACACAAAATGCACGACCTTTGACATCCACTACCGTAGACATTCTAGCCAGACTACAACGAAGTACTTCCGGGTTGTTCCACCACCCGTTTCTTCTTTATACTACTCCAGATGAAAGAGGGCTGAGGGACATCTTGGCGTTTTATGAGGGCGGTAAACACTTCACGAAACACAGGATGCTTAAAACCGTATATGATCGGATTGATGATGCTGTTCACAACGGCGATAGTTTGTGTGTATTCCTCAATTGCACATTCCTGTAATATCGAACACACGGTGAGCGGTGTAAAACACACCACGAGAGCAATGAATATGATAAACATATTCTTAGTGACTTGAATCTGTACGGGCGTGATGAACGACTGCGCTTGCGTCTTCTTGTCGTTCTTTGTTTCAATATCCAAACTTTTAACATAAAAACGAAAAGAAATTATAAAGAAATTAAATTGATGTGAAAATATAACATATATTTACAACGTGAATTTCTTGAAATTGCAAAATTGATTAAGTAATACAAATTATGTCAAAATATCTAAACAAAGTTTCATTTCAAAATGTACACATGTACATGCAGCCATACGTCTGTATATGACTGCAGGAAGAATAATATTCAGTATAATATTAAAATATAATTTGCTATGTAACGATATTAACAGCTAATTGCACCAGTTCGAAATTTAGCCTATATTTAGCCCATGTAGGATCAGTTGAGAGAGATCAATTCATATTTTTACAGCTGTCATGCAGCAGCGCACGACACTTTTGTATCAAATCAAATTGCTTGCTTTATTATTGTCCCAAGAACACTTAGAATTTAATAGTGAACCCAAACGGCTTATAACGAATCGCTTTTGTAGGATTACTTATACGTACTTTATTTGTAAATAGTTATAGTCATAGACATATACTTGGCGGACTAATAATGTACACCTAAATACCTCAACTATTTATGTTTCCTAATAATATGGCCCAGTCTATCGATTTATCTGTCTGCTGTTCAATAGATTTGTAGATATGTCGGTCGGTTGTTCTTTTGATATAGTTAGTCTGTTTGTCAGTCAGTCTGCTGAGTTGGTGGGTCTATCATTCTTCTTTGCGTTTTTGATCGATAATTTAGGCAATCAATCAATCGTTCAAGTTTTCAATAGTCGCCAGGCCGCTCTGTCGGTCAAACAGTCGTTAAGTCGTTGAGTCAGTCGGTCAGTTGTTGAGTCAGTCGGTTTTGTAGTCGCTAGCCAGCTTGGTCGATCACTTTCATCCTTTCAACCATACAGTTTTTCGATCGATTGGTCCATCGTTGGTCGAAGGATCCGTCGGATGTCTGTGGATCGTGCGATTGTCTACCAACTTTTTTCATTATTTACCTGTTACTGGTTGTGTTCAATCTACCAGGAGTTGTTCCTTGAGTCCGTTGAGCATATCCGTGTGCCTTCATTCTTCGGTTGTGAGCAAAGAGGCGGATGAAGGTACCCACGTAACAAACGACAATGGTGAGGAGTGGGAGAGGATAGAACACTGCAACCACCAGAAGAGCATACAGCTTTGTCGAGGGATGCTCAGGAACAGAGATGCATGTGTGTTCATCTCGAGCGAAACCAAATTTACCGAAGTCAAATACGTAAGGTGGTAAAATCACCACAGAAGCTGATATGACCCACAACAGCGTTATCCACAAAATATTCATCTTTGCACGAAATAGCGCTGGATATATTCTATATGGGCTTGCAATGAGCGTGTAACGGTTAATGGCGATGACCGTTATTGTTAGAATGCTGCAACCAACTGAAGTAGTAGCGATAGGCGTTACAATCTGACAAACAGTTTCCAATCGAGGCGTATAATAGTTGATCCACTTCACAACAACATATATCGGTTGTGTCAAGCTTGCTAAGACATCAGTCACAGCAAGGCTTACGATGAATGCATTGGTTGACGTCTGAAGCCTTTTGGAAGATATAACTGCTAGAATAACCAGACCGTTACCGATGATTCCAACGAAAAAGAACACACCATTCGCTACGCCTGTGATCCTAGCGTTAGTGTTTGGTGTAATGTAGTTACTTTCGTTCATGCTATGGTAGCTATCCATCCTATTCAACAGGTTGAACTGCCGTAAAAAATGATATGATAGGGTTAATGGTAAATGTTGGAAATCCCAACACACAAGTAAACATAAATCACTGCGAAGAGAAGTCAAACTTCGTTGTTAAATAAAAAAAAGTTGGCCATAAAACTCATTGAAAATAGGCCTAAGAATTATTTGAATAGAAATATGACGGAGAAAACTGTACGTAAAAATGAATAATGCGAGCATTATCTGAGTCCAAATGATGATGGATTCCGATTCAGGAATTTGAATAACGTCGTTCCGTGTATACCTCTGCGTAGTACACTGTGTATCCGAAAGTATGAAAAGTCGATGGCGATGAAATGAATAAAACTAAATACGTCTGAAAAGTATGAAATACTTGAAAGTGTGGCTTATCGATTTAACGGGTAATTTAACGGGTAAATGGATCTTTTCTGTACGCCAACACTTACAAAGGTGGTCACGGAATGATCTGACGTGAAGTTCTGAATATGTTGTTATGAAACGTACGACATATAATAAAAGTCTATTTACTGTTTTGGGAAAAATCTCAAGGTAACTTCCTCATTAAGTGACACAAAAGGTAGACGTAAATTTAAGTACAATACAATGCTTTAATTGCAAACACAGCACAATACAATGCAATAAAGTACAACAACTAGTTTCAATGTCTTACGACCTATATCACGTCACGCCGAGTAGCCTAGCTATGTCAACACGGTCACATAAGGTGGCATACTCCTATTAGAGTCTATATCAATCCGCTCGATTGTTCTCCTTCAGGAAAAGTGCCAAAAAGCAGCAGGAGAACATCTTTTGTGACCTGTTATCAATCATAATCTAGTTTTTTGTGGCTTTCATGTTGAAGAGCATGAATGGAAGTACATGTGGTGAAAAAATTGGGTCAATTGAGGCAATTTTAGACCCCTTTAGGCTTCCCAGGAGCAGCGTAGGTAATTTGTTTACCACTGAGTGAAGAGGTTTGTTCACAAGTGACGAAAACTTCCGGCTCGGATAGCAAAAAATTTTCACGGTCATGGTACGGAAAATTGATGGTGCCATGAAAGGCCAACTTGTCAGCTATCCGGTGATGGGTAGCGTTAAGCTAGTGAAAACTTCTATCTAGACTTAGAGACCACATTACTTTTGTGATTTAGTGTGTAAGTCAATGGGGCTTTTAATGGGCGTATGCTACCATAACTTCTACGTATAGACTTCTACCAACGATGAAACGAGCTGTGTCTCTTTTAAGATGCGCCTTCATATTGTTGCATGTTAAATAGTAAGGGTCATAGAGGTGTTAAGGTTAGTATAGACAAGTAAAAACACAAACTTATTCAGGTTAAGGAAGTACGAAACATAGTGACGAAAATAGAAATGATATAGTAAACCGATAGATAACCTCAAGTTGTATTGATACGGTGCTAATATTGTTCACTTTTGGGAACGCAAGAAGGGGGCGGACACGTCTTCGTTGAAGAAGGGGTGCTGGATCAACGTAGAACGAAAGAGCATTACGTAAGCAAAAGAGAAAAGGTCACTAAGATTTGTATATAACAGTTAGCTATAGTTAGCCAATAGAGATGCCTGTATCCCATAGCATAGCACAGGGCCCTAACCCCTCCACGTGCATAACACTATGATTCAGCCCCCTGTCTGATTCACTAGTATGTGTACAAAAGAAATCAGAACATGAGAATCCCCACCCCCCACCCCACCCACATTATCATGGTTAAATCACGATTACCGGGTCTGATCCTGAGAACGTCGAGAGTAGATATATGATATTTCTTCTTATTATTCAAAATTCAAGGTTCTCACATTCAGCGTCAATGTTTTTAATAAAGTCACTTGGTTCAGAAGCAGATTTCTCTTCCGTTTGAAGTGAATTTCTAATCGAAGTTTGCATCCAAATACATTTATGAGGGTATGACATCGATGATTGATACTGTTAGTAAACTTAACTTTTTAAATAAAACTGACATAATTTTACCATATTAATATCTGTTGTATTCAAGGCAAAAAATCGCATGCACCGCACAAACCAAATTGTTAATTGTCAATGTTTATACAGGTATATCTCCTTGATTACTTCATTCTGAAGAAATGAACAAAAACACGACTCCAAGTGTCCTTCTGTGTATTATTGAAGTTTATACATAATATTCCATAACACCAAAGATATGTCTCTTTCTATACATTAAGGAAGTGTAGACATAACAAGCTATAAAACACAAGTTCTGTGACAATCACTTTAAATTTATGCAACAATAGTTTGGAGTTTAAGTAGCATACTATACCATAGTTCCTTCTCTTTAAGGAAGTTAAGGCATAAAAAGTTAGGATACACACGTTCTGTGGCAGTCACTTTTATGCAAAGGTAGTCTAGAATTAGAGTACCCATACCAAAGTGTAAAAGTTGGATGTCTGGTAAGACTATATAAATATGATGGAAGAGAGACTCAGAGAGGATCGATGTGTGTCTTAATCGTGTATATTGACAATCGGGTTTTACAGAGTCTGTGTAGAATCACAGAGAAAGTATTAAAGAGTTTCTTACGAGTATGATTATGTTACATCCCCCTTTTTCAGTTTAAGATGAAATCAAGGTAAATCAAAAGATTTTTGTTGTTATGTTGAAGAATTTAATAACGAGAAAAGATGATGCTGAGTGAAATAGATATGGAAGGTGGTTAGCAAATAAAACAAAACTATGTACATCAGGCTATGTGTTTTAATGTCTACAAGGGTGATCAATCTGGCGAGAACCTCTGAGGTGGTCGAAGAAGTCTTCCAAATCTGCTTCTGTCACCTGATGCCTCAGCAGTGGGTGTGTAGAACGTCACATGCTTGGCTGGGTCTGCGTTGCCTGATTGATGGGATGAGTCCGTTGTATTGGAGGTTGACGGAAATGTGGGTAAGACTGCAGCTTCTCTGATGTGCTGACGGTTTCTTCGCACTACTTTTCCGTTGGGTGTTTCAATGATGTAGGACCTTGGTTCTGCAGTTTTGTTCCTTACTGTGGCAGGGAACCAGTGTCCTGTGTCTTGGTTTTGCACATGGACGTGTTGACCTGCGTAAAGTGGTGGAAGTGTCTGGGGGAGAGCATGTTTGTCAAAATGACTCTTTTGTGTGTCTTGCCTTTTCTCCAGTTCTTCCTTAATGTGCTCTGAGTTAAGGCTGGGGTTTGTGGACTTTCCTGGAAGTATTGACTTAAGTGTCCTTCCCATTAGCATTTTGGACGGTCTGGGTAGAGTCTGACTAACAGGGGTTGTTCTCCAAATTAGTAAGGCCATGTGGATGTCTGTGTTGGATTGTTTGGCCTTTGTCAAGATTGACTTGGCGGTACGGACCTGTCGCTCAATGAATCCGTTGCCTTGTGGTCGCCTTGGAGATGAAGTGACATGGTCGAAACTCCACCCACTTGCAAATTGCTTGAAGAGTTCGCTGGCAAACTGAGGTCCGTTGTCGCTGACAACCTTTTCTGGTTTCCCGTGTTCACTGAATACCTGTTTCATGGCAATGATAACAGCGTGACTGCTACAGTTTCCAGGAATTTTCCTTATAATGAGATACTTTGTGTAATAATCGGCTATAATCAACCACTGATTGTCGCTGAACTCGAATAGATCAACACCAATGGTGTGCCATGGTTTTGTTGGCAGGTCATGTTGTAATAGCGGTTCTGCCTGTTGAGATGGTTGATGTTCTTGACATATGGCACATGAATGCACCAGATCGTCGATGTGCTTGTTGATATTTGGCAAGTATACTGTTTCTCTTGCCAGCAGCTTGGTTTTTTCTCGACCAAGGTGGGGTACATGAAGCTGTTGTAGTATGTTCTGCCTCATGGTTTTCGGAATGACCACACGTTGGCCTTTGAGGATACATCCGTTATCGACAGAGAGTTCATCCCTGAAGCCCCAATATGGTCGTATGTCTGTCGGCAGTTCCTTGATGTGGTCTGGCCAGCCGGTGACGATGATCTCTGATAGTTGTTGGAGCAGTGGGTCTTGTCGTGTTTCCCTCTGCAACTGTACCATCCTCTCTGTTGGGAACCTCACTAAGTCGACTCGAATGTCAAGGTCAATGGTTGTTGACTCTCTTGGGTTGGGAAACCTTGACAGAGCATCTGCCAGTTGGTTGTCGGTCCCAGAGCGATGTTCGATGGTGAAATTGTAACCTTGAAGTTTTACCAACATGCGTTGCAGACGTGGCGGCGCTGATATGAGTGGCTTTTGCGTGATCATGATAAGGGGTTTATGATCTGCGATCACGTGAAAATCTCGGCCAAACAGGTAGGTGTGAAAACGATGACAACCAAAAACAATTGAAAGCAGTTCCCTTTCAATGCAGGCATACCTTTGCTCTGTTTGAGTGAGGCTTTTGCTTGCATATGCCACTGGCTGCAAAAATCCATCCTCATTCTTTTAAAGAAGCGCCACCCCGAGTCCTTTGAGGCTGGCATCACACTGTAGATACACAGGTTCTTCTGAGGCGTAGTACAGAAGCAAGGATGAGGCTGAAATTTCCTGCTTCAGTTGATTGAAAGTGGATTGGTGGTGAGCTTTCCACAAAAACTCTGTGTTTGCTTTGAGTAGATCTCTGAGTGTGGATGTTTTGCTGCTGAAGTCCTTTACAAAACTGGACAAGTATGTCATCATTCCAAGAAACTGTTGGAGTTCTGTTTTGTTACTTGGAGGTGTCATGGACTGAATGTCTGCGACTTTTGCTGGATCTGGGTGTATGCCCTGGCTGGTGTAAACGTTTCCAAAGAAGGAAATGCTGTTTGTTTTGACGACACACTTGTTTGAGTTGAGGGCTAAGCCATGTTTCTTGGCTTGTTCCATGAAACTGATTAAGTTTTCATCATGTTCCTTGTCCGTTTTCCCAAATATTACTATGTCATCAGCTATGCCACATGCTCCGTTGCACCTCTCAAGAATTCTATCCATTTCTAATTGGAAGATGTCTTGACTTACTGTTAGACCGAAGGGTAGGCGTTGGAAGCAATATCTCCCAAAAGGCGTTTGAAATGTTGTTAGTTTTTGGCTTTCGGTATCGAGTTTGACCGCCCAATATCCGGCTTTTGCATCGAGTTTCTAAAACACCTTTGCCCCTGAGAACTTGTGGTTTAATTCTTCAAGCGTTGGTGTCTTGTGGATAGGTCTTATGAGCGCTTGGTTGAGATGCTTTGGGTCTAAGCACACCCTTAGGCTTCCGTCTCGCTTTGTGACGTACGTGAGGGAGCTGACCCACTCGGTTGGTTCCTCGATGCGTCTGATGATGCTCTGGCTTTCCATTGAGTCCAGCTCTTGTTTGATCTTTCCTCGGAGAGCGATTGGTGTTTTTCTTGGTGGGTCTATGTGGCTTGGCACATTTGGATCCAGGACAAGTTTGTGCTCATTTTGGAATTCGCCTTTTTTTGTCAAACTGATTTGGATAGGCTTGCTTCAGGTCTTGAATACTGTTGATGTTTGATTGTTCTTTTGTTATGGCGCAGTGCAAGGTGATGAGGTGTAGATCCCTGCAAGAGTCCAATCCTAGTATTACTGGACCCGTTACGTCGACCACAAAGAATGTTGTTTGGAGCCATTCCTCTTGGAAACGAGAGTCGAGTGTTGTAGTCGCAAAGCATTTGATTACTTCGTCATTGTATGCAGTTAATACACAGTTTGTCTCCTTTAGAATGCCCGGTGTTGGTTTTCCTGTATGATCAATATGTTCAGGATACATGTTTCTGTAGATTCTCATGGGTAAGGTATTTCCTTCTGCGCCTGTGCCCACCTTTATGTTTAGGGAGTGAACACCTGGCTTGTTGTTGAGCTTAATGTCGATGTTGGCATGCACTTGATTTCTCGTTTCTGAAGAGTGGATTGATGACACCTTGATAGAGCTGAAGGAAAATGATTCCAGCTCCTTTACGATCTGATCCTCTCTGTCCGGTAACTGTTGGATGGACTCGATATGTTTGTTTGTACGTGGCTGGTTATTACTGTGGGAGTCATAGTTGTTACGACTTCTGTGTGCCCCTCTGGAATGAGACTGTCTTGACTTTGATTTCGATTGCCCACCTTTTTTACACTTTGTTGTGAGGCATAACTTGGCCCAATGGCCCATCTTTCCGCATGCTCTGCACTGATCATTTCGTGCGGGACAGTTACCTTTGACGTGATCACCACCACAGTTCCGGCATCTAGTGCCTTTCTTGTTGATCGTGGCAATTTGAGAAGTTGGCTTCGATTGCATAGCTTGTATGTCAGTGATGTGTGCTGCAGCTGCTTCATATCTACGACCTAGCTCTAAGGCTTTTTGGATCGTAAATTCTTTGGCTGACTCAAGAGTTCTTTCTGAAATTCAGAAATTGGAGTACTAGCAATGATTTGCTCCACGAGACGTTCGTCCGCTTCTTCTTTCGTGAAACCACATTTTTTTGAAAGTAGCTTGCAACGGTTGACAAAATAATCAAGATTTTCGCCGGGTTGTTGATAGTAGTTTCGCAGTTTCAGTCGTGCAAAACTGAAGTTTTCTGCTGGTTCTAGATGTGCCATAAATTTTCCAAAAAGGGTAGTGGCACATTTTTATTCTTCAACTGTTAAAGTCCAGCTGTTGTATCGCTGTAAGCCTTCCTCCCTAATAGCGAGAAGCAGAATGGGAACTTGGTCGGCTCCGGTTATCTTTTTTATTTGGAAATAGAGCTCAAGTCGTTGTTTGAACAGCTTGAAAGATTCTCCCTGGTTCGATGAATTCCAATCCATTTTCGGTACACTATCTGCCATGGTTGATCTGTGTTAGGAATTCTCTGTGAAGGGATGCTTACATAGTTCTGGAATAGCGCCACACTAATGATGAGCACGAAAACAAACTTGTGAGAGGCAATAGTTATGGCACCCGCTAGAGAATCGCCGTAGCCCGTTGTATTGTATCACCGTATACACAAAGTGTCGTTGTGGCCTATGTGTACTGAGTGATAGCGCTAGGCCTGTCGTTCCGGTGGTCCTTACGGAGATACCGTCTCTAAAATCGTTTATTTCTGGCGTATGTCGATGAAGCCAGGACAGTGTTTACGTTCGGCGTGTTCCTGGTGTTGTAACCTTTGAACCGCTGCCACCATGTAAAAGTTGGATGTCTGGTAAGACTATATACATATGATGGAAGAGAGACTCAGAGAGGATCGATGTGTGTCTTAATCGTGTATATTGACAATCGGGTTTTACAGAGTCTATGTAGAATCACAGAGAAAGTATTAAAGAGTTTCTTACGAGTATGATTATGTTACACAAAGTTCATGCACTTTCTATACATTAAGGAAGTTTAGACACAATAAGCTAGTATACACAAGTTCTGTGGCAGTCACTTTTATACAATGGTATTCTAGAGTTAATATAAAATAATACCAAAAGGTATCTCTCTATCTTTACATTAATGTAGTTTAGAAGTAATAATATCCCACACTGAAAGTCTGTCTCTTTCTGTATATAAGAGTATACTTTGGATATCCCAAAATTGGTTGTCGTTGCAATACTTAAGAAAATACGGCTTCTTAGGTGTAGGCTACGTGTCGACTGTATATCATGTTCGTGTTAGCACAAAATTATTGTGGTATTAATATTATTATTATTTACTATTATTATTATTGGGGGAGATCTCAAGAAGAAAACAAACAAACAACAATGAAATAAGCCAATGATGGTTTCTAATCACCTGTTTGCATCAATGAATGATAGGACGAAAATTCAAGTGTCCATATACCAATTAATGAATATAATATATATAGGAAAAACCATTCCGCAAACTTATTTAGTGTCCCTACTCCCATGTTATGTTTCAGGTTTTTCGCTTTTCTTGTCCTGTTAAGCAGTGAGTAACCTGCTATCGATAAACATGTGTACCGAATTTTTAGACCATTTTCCTTCTACAAAGTTAAGTCAAGCATATTAAAAACATTATTGAAGCATACACTCCATACTATGAGATCTATGTTACCATTGTGGTTGTTTGTAAATTACAGAGTGATGCAAATTTTAGTCCAATACGAAAAATATGTCTGTATTCATACCGTATAGCGCATATGATGATACAAACTCAGACAAAATATGAAATATAATATATATGTGTGTATTTACTATAATGACTGTCTATGATACAGAATTTATCACTGATATGATTCATACAAATAACTAACAGTATATACGTAGTCATATATGATTATTTCCCTTAAATATAACGTTATTTGTTTACTTTTGTTATTTCTTTCTCCATCCTGTTATCTTTTTACTTTCATTTGCAAACATTCTGAGTTTGACTTCTGAATTCATAATTACTCATGCAATTGTAACATTATGATTTTCCATTTGGTCGGTGAATATGTTACCAAGAGAATTTGGCAACCTGCACACAAAATGCACGACCTTTGACATCCACTACCGTAGACATTATAGCCAGACTACAACGAAGAATTTCCGGTTTGTTCCATCACTAGTTTCTTCTTTATACTACGCCAGATGAAAGAGGGCTGAGGGACATCTTGGCGTTTTATGAGGGCGGTAAACACTTCACGAAACACAGGATGCTTAAAACCGTATATGATCGGATTGATGATGCTGTTCGCAACGGTGATAGTTAGTGTGTATTCTTCAATGGCGCATCCCTGTAATATCAAACACACGGTGTGCGGTGTAAAACAAACCACGAAAGCAATGAATATGATAAACATATTCTTTGTGACTTGAATCTGCATGGGCGTGATGAACGACTGCGCTTGCGTCTTCTTGTCGTTCTTTGTTTCAATATCCAAACTTTTAACATAAAAACGAAAAGAAATTATAAAGAAATTAAATTGATGTGGAAATATAACATATATTTACAACGTGAATTTCTTGAAATTGCAAAATTGATTAACTTAGTAATACAAACTATGTCAAAATA
Source organism: Apostichopus japonicus (assembly GCF_037975245.1). NCBI lineage: Eukaryota > Metazoa > Echinodermata > Holothuroidea > Aspidochirotida > Stichopodidae > Apostichopus > Apostichopus japonicus. The sequence goes on from NC_092579.1 coordinate 16,910,149, forward strand.
TCTAAACAAAGTTTCATTTCAAAATGTACACATGTACATGCAGCCATACGTCTGTATACGACTGCAGGAAGAATAATATTCAGTATAATATTAAAATATAATTTGCTATGTAACGATATTAACAGCTAATTGCACCAGTTCGAAATTTAGCCTATATTTAGCCCATGTAGGAGCAGTTGAGAGAGATCAATGCATATTTTTACAGCTGTCATGCAGCAGCGCACGACACTTTTATATCAAATCAAATTGCTTACTTTATTATTGTCCCAAGAACACTTAGAATGTTAAAAGTAAACCCAAACGGCTTATAACGAATCGCTTTTGTAGGATTACCTGTACGTACTTTATTTGTAATTAGTTATAGTCATAGACATGTACTTGGCGGACTAATAATGTACACCTAAATACCTCAACTTTTAATGTTTCCCAATAATATGGCCCAGTCTATCGATTTATCTGTCTGCTGTTCAATAGATTTGTAGATATGTCGGTCGGTTGTTCTTTTGATATAGTTAGTCCGTTTGTCAGTCAGTCTGCTGAGTTGGTGGGTCTATCATTCTTCTTTGCGTTTTTGATCGATAATTTAGGCAATCAATCAATCGTTCACGTTTTCAATAGTCGCCAGGCCACTCTGTCGGTCAAACAGTCGTTAAGTCGTTGAGTCAGTCGGTCAGTTGTTGAGTCAGTCGGTTTTGTAGTCGCTAGACAGCTTGGTCGATCACTTCCATCCTTTCAACCATACAGTTTTTCGATCGATTGGTCCCTCGTTGGTCGAAGGATCCGTCCGATGTCTGTGGATCGTGCGATTGTCTACCAACATTTTTCATTATTTACCTGTTACTGGTTGTGTTCAATCTACCAGGAGTTGTTCTTTGAGTCCGTTGAGCATATCTGTGTGCCTTCATTCTTCGGTTGTGAGCAAAGAGGTGGATGAAGGTACCCACGTAACAAACGACAATGGTGAGGAGTGGGAGAGGATAGAACACTGCAACCACCAGAAGTACGTACAGCTTTGTCGAGGGATGCTCAGGAACAGAGATGCATGTGTGTTCATCTCGAGCGAAACCAAATTTACCAAAGTCAAATACGTACGGCGGTAAAATCACCACAGAAGCTGATATGACCCACAACAGCGTTATCCACAATATATTCATCTTTGCACGAAATAGCGCTGGATATATTCTATATGGGCTTGCAATGAACGGTTAATGGCGATGGCCGCTAATGTTAGAAAGCTGCAACAAACTGAAGTAGTAGCGATAGGCGTTACAATCTGACAAACAGTTTCCAATCGGGGCGTATAAAAGTTGATCCACTTCACAACAACAAATATCGGTAGTGTCAGGCTTGTTAAGACATCAGTCACAGCGAGGCTTACGATGAATACATTGGTTGACGTCTGAAGCTTTTTGGAAGATATAACTGCTAGAATAACCAGACTGTTACCGATGATTCCAACGAAAAAGAACACACCATTCGCTACGCCTGTGATCCTAGCGTTAATGTTTGGTGTAATGTAGTTACTTTCGTTCATGCTATGGTAGCTATCCATCCTATTCAACTGGTTGAACTCCCGTCAAAAATCGAAATTGTATGATAGGGTTAATAGTAAATGTTGTTTGTCACGCCTTGGAAATCCCACCACACAAGTAAACATAAAACACTGCGAAGAGAAGTCAAACTTTGTTGTTAAATCAAAATGGTTGGCCTTAAAACTAATTGAAATAGGAGAGTCTAACCATTATTTGTAAAAAAAATATAGTTATCCAGCAATGACGGAGAAAACTGTTCGTAAAAGTGATTTATGCGCCCATTATCTGAGTCCAAATGATGATGGATTCCGATTCAGGAATTTGAATAACGTCGTTTCATGTATACCTCTGCGTAGTACAGTGTGTATCCGAAAGTATGAAAAGTCGATGGCGATGAAATGAACAAAAATAAATACGTCTGAAAAGTATGAAATACTTGAAAGTGTTGCTCATCAATTTAACGGGTAATGAATAACTGGATCTTTTCTGTAGGCCAACACTTACAAAGGTGGTTACGGAATGATCTGACGTGAAGTTCTGCATATGTTGTTATGAAACGTACGACATATAATAACAGTCTTTTTACTGTTTTGGGAAAAATCTCAAGGTAACTTCCTACTTGAGTGAACAAAAGATAGACGTACTACTTTACAGTACAAATGCAATTCAATATGTAATACAATAAAATACAACACAATACAATACAATACAAATTATGTGTCATCACTGGCGGATCCAAGGGGGGCCAAGGGGGGCCATGGCCCCCCCCCCCCCAAGGTGAGCCAAAAAGTGTTTCCGAACATCCGCTAAATCATATGATTAGAAATTAAAAATATCGAGAGGAATAGCAGTGGTAGACTAGTCTAAACCCTTTCGTTTTCTGGTTTAAAATTAAATGCAGAGCTCCCAACTGACCCGCAATTCGCGGGAATTAGACCCGCATTCTAACACCCAAACCCGCTGACCCGCACAAGCGTCCGAAAAAAACGCATTGTAATTGTCAAGTATACATAAAAAAATTTGCATCAAATTTTGACTTAGCAGCCATCATTTCTTTAGCATTTAGCATAATAGAGTATAAAACCTCCTTTACAGCATCATTTGTACCTCAAATTAGCCTATATTTCTTTTCATTGGGGCGAGCAGCGAACATTTTCATGCCACGGGAAAGAATGAATTATCACCTACTATTCAATTTATTGATGTTACACACAAAATAATGCATATTTCTCAGAAAATTTTGGGTGACAAAAGCCTTTATAAGTGCCACCATTTTACATGTAGGCATCACCAGGATTCCAAAAAAAAATCCAAAAGGGGAGGGGGACACCCCCTCCCCTTATACCCCTCCCCCAGGACGGCGATTCGTGGCATGGACCAGCATTTGCCTTCTCAAGAGTTGGGATCTATGTAAATGTATGAGCATGAGGAAATACAGTTTAACACCATTTTGCAGTTAAAGGCTGGTTGTAAGAAATTTATAACCTATGAGAAATAAAAATTCTTGAGAAAGATGATCCCAACTTTGTTTTATAAATATTTTAGAAAATTACACCTGGGAAACATTTTTTTTAGAAGTAAATTTACATCACCATTGTACACTTTTGTCGCACCAAATTGCATCTGAGGGCATTCAGCAATAGAAAATTTTCCAAAGGGGGAGGGGGCACCCCCTCCCCTTAGACCCCTCCCCCATATCACTCTAATGCCACTTTGGCCCCTCCCAAACAAAGGCCCTGGATCCGCCAGTGTGTGTCATACGACATGGAACTGACAGGAATGAATGAAACGCGTTTATTTGTAATACAAACATACCAGTTGAAAATATTTACACTGTAAAGCCAATTGGAATGCAAAGATCATGCATGTTCATATTTGGGTTTTATGTCACGAGTTTTGGGAAGTTTAGTTGCACTCGTATATGTTAACCTTCCTACTGTATTGTTATTTTTGTATTAATCATGTACAAACATATGAGAAATAGATTTGAAATTTAACTGGCGGTTGATCAAATCCTAATAGTGTGCTTCCATTCGGTACGCTCTATTAAATGCTATGAAATAAAATAGTAAAAAATATTATATATCGCTTTGGACTATAAATCGTATGCACAGGACCATGAACAGGCGCGTATCCGGGGGGCGTTGGGGGCGCGCCCCCCCCCCCCCCCGGGTAAGAAAAAGAGGAGAGAAAAAAGGAGAAGAAAAAAAAGGAAAAAGGAGGGAGAAAAAAAGAGGAGGAAGGAGAGGAAGGAAGGGAAAAGAAAAAGAAGAAAGAGAGAAAAAGGAGAAAAAGAGGGAGTAGAAGATAAACGCCAAGATACCGGGCAGAGAAGAGGAACAGTCATAATTACAGCGCTGATCACTATTATATACACAGGGTAGCCGGTGACGAATTGAGGATTACGGAGGGGTGTGCGCCTCACCCTACCCCTTACACCGACCAACTCCATATCTGACGTTTCCATTTTTCCTCTCTCACTAATGTAGATATTTATATATATATACCGGTACTATATATGGTAACGAGTGTGTGTGTATGGACGCCTTAAATTGTACAATTGTGCTATGAAACCAACTGTGGCTGGTCTCGAACTCGACCGAGTCGTCGGGGAACATGACGAACCCATCACTTCTTGAAATTGTTCCCATCTGCATGAAAACGCGCGCCCACAAGCATACGCCCACCCCTCTAATCGCTTCCCGGTGAGTTACGAAACTTAATGACCTTCGCCCGTAGTACCAAGACCTTGACAAAATCCGACAACACACCACTTCATAGATAACAAGTGATCGGGTATATTAGTGACGTCTAGAGGTCGTGCACTGACCTACATAGAGTGTTACCACTTCCGACTTTGCAATTTCCCAAGATCAGGCCCCGAAAAATGCAAGAAATCCCAAGGGCACTGTACTGTATGGATATCTAGCAATATCTAGCGATAGGGATGAAAATCCCAAGATCTTCCCTTAACTGAACGCAGATAGAGAATCGAAGCCTTCAGTGTGTAATGAACTTGAAACTGTGCGTCTTTCGAAATGAAAAGAATGTGGGGCAAAGTAGCGTAACTCCTATGGGCTCAGACCGTGCTAACCAGGTGGCCCAGACCAAAAGGAGGCCCCCGCTATACTGATGCACAGAAAAGGGGTATACCTCTTTGGATAGGGAGGGCCCGTTTTACTGGGAAAGAAAAACTCATGCAAAGACTGAACAAGACAATATACATATTTTCAAGTTATTCGGAATACGGACATCATGATCATGGGCTCATTGGGTATTAATGTCTGTGTCGAGCTAGTTATGTTATTTATTATTATAATCGAAAACGAAGTATATTATTTAAAACCCAATTCCAGCCAATGTTGTACTGAGTACAACATCGGGACATATGATTTTTTGAAAAATCCTAAAACAATAACCCACCACCCAACAGACTTGAAACTGCGTTCATTTGAAAAAGAAGGCAGGGCTTGCATATAAATATAATATAAAAGGTAATAATAAAGATGCATTCGGTGTATCTGGTAAGTCAAAAAGCACAGGAAATTAGGCTTAGATGGAGACAAAGTTTCAGCCGAAATTAGGTTTATGCTAAGGTTTGATTACTGTATTTGTAAAGTAGTCTCCATTATACTCCATGCAGTATAGGGGGGCACTTGCCCACTCCCCCTGGAAAATCACAAATTAAAAAAAAAAAAGTTAAGCATTTGACATTTCAATGATATCCCCCAACCGACAGTTCTCTAGTCATGTTCATTGCATACGGACCCATAATGCATTACTGAAATTATTGAAAGTCAAAATCCTAAGACATGAAATCTCAAAATAACCGATGTGTAAATGCAACTTGAACGGGAAGTGTCTTTTCCGACGATCTAGGAGTATTTTTTTGGCAAAGAAATCGTCGTGCGCTCCGCGCCAACCGATGGTGGCGCTCCGCTTAGATAGTATCAAGTACTGTGTTACACCTTTATGACCTACTGACCCCCCTTGTGACCTACTGACCCCCTTGTAAACATTTCTGAGGACGCCCTGGCTTAGACCTCCTGATAGGGGCCCCTTTGGGCCAGGAGCCCGCCAGGCTCATCGTTTCACCCGGGTGAAGCATTACACAATAAACAGATAATAGTTACTTATTTCAGTCTCCTTTCAACTATTCGAAAGCAAACAGCAGATATCACATCATATCAGTGAGCATGAAAATGGCCCTCCGGGATGAACAGCCTCCAACTGAAGATATGTGTAGTGTTCGGTTTCGAAAATATCTGGTATTTTTTCATTTCCTTCAACGAAGTTTTATCGTAGCCGTCAGGCGCGGCGGAACGGAAAAATTATTGGGGGGGCTAATGTGTGGAGACTATCTAAGCGGAGCGCCACCATCGGTTGGCGCGGAGCGTACAAGAAAATTTTGGGTTTTTTCAAACCCCCAGATAGCCGGAAACGGCACTTCCCGAGTGTTTTATGCTGCGAATACCTAGCCCTAAAATATGGGTCTCAAGCCTGCAATTTCTCAGATTGCACGTAAAAGTCTGTAAAAACATTGTAATTTGTACATTCGATGGTGTTTTAAGAGAGTAGCTATTACTCGTAGTGTACTCGCAAAGACGTTTTTGAGTGTAGTAAGGGCAGTGGCGGAGCTAGGGGTATTGGTCAGGGGGGGGGCAAGAATGGTCTGTAGGGGCGCTTTCGACACTATCTAAGCGGAGCACCACCACAGGTTGGCGCGGAGCGTACAGAAAATTTTTGAGTAAAGTTACTCCCTAGATTGCAGGAAATGACCCTTTCCGGGCCTTGCTAATTTGCAGATAAACGGAGAACAAATAGGTGTCGTCGCCATTTTGTCGGAAAATTACACCAACAGAATATGACAAATGTCAATAGGTATATGAGAGCGCAATAAAATAGTCAATAATCGCGAATAAGTTAAAAGTAGTGAAAAGCTGCAAAGGGCGCCAGCAGTCCATTTGAGTCCGTCAGGAGAGGGGGGAGGGGATCCGCCCCCTGACTGTATATATGGACGCTCCGCCTCTAAGTAATGGGATGTTGGAGAACTGGCTGAAATGAGGCAAGTCATTGGCCTAAGACGAAGTTGTGTTACGCTTACCGGTACTCACACTAACTGCTTCCACTTTTCACGGGGCGTGAAGACGCGGTTGGGGTGACAATGTGGTCTATAGCCAGGGGACGGGCCGAGGGACCAGGGTCCCCCAGTAATTACTAAAATTATTACACCTATATAGTATACGTGTGCATCGGACAGATCGACAAGTATGCATTGAAAAATGGGCAGATGCACGTTTCGGAGCCTTGGTAAATATTGGGGGGCTTATCATGCATTTGCCCCCTCAACTTTTTCATTGGGGGCTGAGCCCCCCAAGCCCCCCCCCCCCCCGGTTCCGCCGCCACTGCTATAGTGATAGGTTTATAATGTGCATATTGAAAATCATAAATGCAAATTATACAACTCATGCCTATGGAAGCGTGGGGACATTAATATTATATGTATTATCTTAGATTACAAATAAATTCATGTGTTTGCACTGAAACCCTGTACAAGGTGTACTAACTATATAAAGAGAATTGCAACTCATAGCAAGAATATTTTGGCATAATGTGGTAGCCCATACATGCAATACAGACACAACTCTTTAAATGTACATTAATATTCACACAGATTGAAACAGATTGAAAGAGGAAGGTGCCCACTGCATTATCAGTACGCAGCTGGTACGGTACGGTGCCAGCATTATGTTAATATATGCCAGCATTAATTTGAATTTATGTCCACATCAAATCAATTTTATGTAGACATAAAAAAGTCCTGCCTCCTGATATGTCGTCATAATTTCTGAATTTTGTCCACTGTGGCCAACCATACACGTTGTGATATTTGAGAGTGCACACATATGAGAGCATATATACTTCAAATTTTGCTATCTCTACACGGGACAGCAACGTTACAATAAGTTGCATGGAGAACGTCGGTATAATGCGCTATATAAATAAGTTATTAAAACAAAAAAACGTTGTGTTTATTGAGCACGATAAATGCAAAAATGTTTGCAGACAATGGTAGGGACTATTAGCCAAACAAATCACAGGAAATTTGGAAACGCATCATTGACTGCTTTCAGCATGAAACTTCTTTGTAACGGGAGTATTTTTAACCTTCTACTTTGCGGTTGATTGTTATCATTTATTTGTTTTGAAACAAATTCAGTCATCTATACAAAGGATTGGAAGAAATTTTGGTTCTTTTGAGAAGTTGCGTTTTTTTTAAAAGAAAGAAAGAAAGATATTATTCCAAAAAGTACGAAAACATGTTATTGGAAACCTGCTCAAATCCCGAATCCTGAGTCGTTGTACTCTTGTTTACACAATTTACACGTTGACACTGAGGGTTATATCTACGATTTGTGCAAACAGATGAATATTTTTTTCAACTCCCTGGTTTAAAGTTGCAGGTAAAACGGCATGTCTATTAAGTGTTAATAACAAAATTGTTATTATTTTGAATTCTTATACATGAACTCATACTTTCATTTGTGGCTTCATCATCTGTTACTAACAATGTGTTCAAATTTGTTGTATCACAGTGTGCTTGTGTTTAATTGTTTCTATACCTGGAAGTTGCATCACATAATTTAAAAAACAAAAAAGCACCTACGGTTATATATACAGTGTACCGTTAATCAATGAATCACAGGTAGGGATGTGTCTGTTGTATAAAGCTTTACAAGATTGATTGCCCTACACAACAAACAATAACAATACCACTGAACTGAACAATGTGGCAACAAACACGTATTTAAAGTAGCCTCCCACCGTACAGTATACCCACAAAGAAATGTGTAATATACACGTTTATAGTACTCGAGTCCAGTTTTCTGCACTCGGACTTTAGACCAATTCCAAGTTGGTATATCATCTTGCTTGGCAGATCTCTTTTTTTCTGAAGTTTACTCTTTGAGTGTCCAGAATGAGCACTTATATGTAAGGAGTCAATGCAGTCTTACACATTTAGCCACACATACAATGAATATCTTCTTGTTTAAAGCAAATCATATGAAGCCAATGCTTTGGTTGGTTGCTGCTATTCGTCATATGGTAGATTCTTTGGCATAAACGATAGTGGCTTTGTAATTTATATAAAGACTGTGTGTATACGGTAATTCTCACAACATAACTCCATTTCAATTAGATCCTTTCATTGTTCAAAGCTGTTTCAAAGTTATGGTTACAAAGATAAAACGGTGATCATTAGATGTCATTTTGATCTTAGTAATACAGTGAAAAGCAGTGTGATGTGACAAACAATAATTCACAATGACACAGGCTGTCCTGGAATGACCATTGACCTCAACACTGGCTTCTTGTACTAAATGTGATACATCAAAATACTAAATATGACATCTGTCCTTGTTAAAATATTGTGATAAACTATGGTTTCCACAATTTGATCCCTGGTGAACTCAAACGAATATATGACCTCCGCCCACAACATTAGGCTCAATATCACAATATTGGGATTACTATAGCCCCCTTCATCATCTACATGGCTGGCTGGTGAATGCCAGCTGAACATACACTCTCAGGCGCGTATCCAGGGAGAGGCGTTGGGGCGTGCGCCCCCCGGGTAAGAAAAAGAGGAGAGAAAAAGAAAATGGAAGAAAGGGGAAAAAGAGGGGGGGAAAAGAGGAGGAAGGAGAGAAAGGAAGGGAAAAGAAAAAGAAAAAAAGAGAGAAAAAGTAGAAAGGGAGAAAAGGAGGGAGCAGAAGAAAAACGCCAAGACATCGCCAAGATGGTGGCGCTCCGCTTAGATAGTACTTTGCGCCCCCCGGGTTAGAAAATCCTGGATACGCCCCTGATGAACATCAACATAGTTCTGTTCCCTGTAATATCGTTGCAAAGAAAATATTGGATAATGCAACCATATTGGTAGGCTTTAGCAAATTGGGGTATTGTAACCTCCGCGTGACAGTAAACAGTGGGAGAGTAGGTATAGGACACCACAGTAGGACACCGTATATATAAAGCCCCAGTCACTGTTCTTGGAGGCTTATGCAGTTATGGCAAAGTTAGCTATTTATGTTGAGCCATTGACTGAGCAACCAGAAATTCTAAGATGATCACGTTAACCTCCATACGTGTATGAGTCCCAATTGTTGAGTTCAAAGAAAATTTAACTGCGAGCCACTATAACATTACTATTTCATTACAACCCAAAGGAACATTAGCTATTTTATTATCACTAATAACGCATAAATTATTATTGACACTAGAAAAAAAGCAGCATAGCTGTTATCTCAGCAAGTGACCAAGTAGAAATATAAAACAATGAAACACTTAAATTAAAGTTCAGAGGGGAAAGAAAGACATAGAGCAAACCGAAGAAGAAGAAGAAGAATAACCGGACAGAGAGAAGACCAGAAAGAGCAAAGAGAGAAGGACAAGATGTGTAAGAAGGATAGCAGAGACTTTGAAGAGAACAACAAGTAGAGTGTGGTATTTAAAGAACAAAGTTTAAAGTCAACATGCTTACATGTACTTGTTGAGAAGATCTGATACTTGATTTTACATTGAAACGACTTTAATTAGAGACTAAGCAGATATAACAGATTGAGACAGAGACTGCCATAGATTGTAACAAAAATAGTTGTTAAAAAGCAATTTGCCGTGCTGATTGTGATGATACGCTACTTTAAATAATTTCCTATAACGAAGTTATGATGGAGTAATTACAAGCATTAGAATGGCTCACAACAGCAGAAATAACATTTGGGGTAACTTGTTATTGCAATGAATATAACAAAACAATACATACAATAGTAATGGATTTCCTTTATCACAAGCAAATTATTTTACTCTCAGTATAAGATGTTAGTCGGATCACGTCTATAGGCTTGTTCATATAAGTAGCTTAATTAATCTATTTTGTAGAGTTTTTGAAGCGGTCTCGGAAATATGAAAATTTAGAACAGTGACAAAACGCAACAGACACTTCAACACCGACACTACATACAGTTTATAGTCCCCTTCATATTAAGTAAACCAATTACTACAAATTGCAAACTGAGTTCATTATTCATCAACAACTTGTAGCAAGGCTAGCATAAATATAGTACAATAAATATGAGTCAGGGGTCAAAAAGCCGGATTTACTGTCACGGAACTCCATTGTCAAAAAAGCTTTTGTCATTTCTGAAGTTGTTACCATGTAAGGTTAAGAGGAACTGTATATCTATTAAACTGCCCAGTCATATTGTTGAATGTTTAATAGTAAGGCTGGCTTGAGTTTTTTTTCAGGTTAGCATTAAGGCCTCTTATTCACAAGGAAGTATGAAAAAACAGGGGGGAAAACAGCAATGATGTTGAAATGCAGCTATATATATACTAATTCATTACCTCAAGTTTGCATTCATACGGTCGCTGTGTTGTTCACTTTTGGGAACAAAAGAGGGGGCGAACGCGTCTACGTTTAAGGAGGGATGCTGGATCAACGTCTAGTATTACGCAAATGCGAATAGGTCACTATGATCTTTATAAATCAGTTAGCTAGTTAGCCTATAGTTAGGCCTGCAGCCTATTCCATAGCACAGGGGCCCTGTCCCCTCCCCGTACATAATACTATGATTCACACCGCCCACCGTCTGATTCACCAGCATATGTATAAAAACACAGAACATGACACAGAATATGAGTATTTTTTGTCAGCCAAAAAACCCACCCCCTTCCTTACGGGTCTTTTCCTGCATGTACGCGAGAGTTCATCTATGAAATTCGAGGGTTTAACTGTCGCGTATTGTAAGGGTTTGATCGTAACCAGAATCGACCGTTTGTAAGCCTTACCTAAGCAGTGAAAGAAGTTGTTTATGCTTTTGAATATATGTGCAAACTTCTTCTTCTTCAGTCTAGAGCAGTCCTTATATCTCAAAGTTATAAAATAGTTTCAAACTATAATATGAATGTATCGATTTCACTTTTCGTATATATATATATATATATATATATATATATATATATATATATATATATATATATATATATATATATATATATATATATATATATATATATATACATATACATATATATATATATATATATATATATATATATATATATACATATATATATATACCCAATGGCGGACTTTCGTCGACAACTCATATGTAAAATTGGGTTATTTCGTAACCAGTGTCAGTACGTTATCATATACGTGGGTACAATAATGTTTGAGCTGTTTTTCATGACTATACCCACGGTGATATTTCAGGTATTGTAAATTGTTTGCTCAATCATGTAAGGCGCCATCTATTTGGTGACCAAGTCTTATCTCGTTAGTATTTATCATTTACGTGTTATCGCATACTGCTTTTGAAGGGCATATATCTTGCTGAGTTCAAATTGGTACTTTTAGAGAACATTTCGTTTTTCATATTTTACTCCTTTTTTCTAAGGCGTTTAGCCTATCTTCATTATCTCCATAGGCGTAGGAGCCTCATTTGATTTGGGGGGGGGGGGGGGGGGCTGTAACGACTTGCCCGAAAAATATAACCACAATTTTTCGCGCGCTCCGCGCGCGTCCCATGTGTCAAAGTGCATATCATATAGGCATTCATTGGTTATTACATCACCTGCCAATAACATAAAATCATTTTCCGTGTTATTACCCTTCCATATTGGTTAGAATTATTGGGGAAGTTGTTACAACAATAATGATAATAATAATATAAGAAAAACACATTGCAAATTCTTCTTCTTTCAGTAGGTGCCAGAGGCGGAGCTAGGGGTATTGGTCGGGGGGGGGGGGGAGAATGGTCTGTAGGGGCGCTTTTGACACTATCTAAGCGGAGCGCCACCACTGGTTGGCGTGGAGCGTACAGAAATTTTTTGAGTAAAGATCCTCCCTAGATCGCCGGAAATGACCCTTTCCGGGCCTTACTAATTTGCAGATAAACGAAGAATAAATAGGTGTCATCGCCATTTGTCAGAAAATTGCACCAACAATATATGACAAATGTCAATAGGTATTTGAGAGCGCAATATAAAAGTCAATAATCGCGAATAAGTAAAAAGTGGTGAAAAGCTAAAAAGGGCGCCAGCAGTCCATTTGAGTCCGTCAAGGGGGCATCCGCCCCCTCTGACTGTATGGACACTCCGCCTCTGGTAGGTGGCGCAAAATTCTCAGCATATTGCCCAAATTTTCACCACAAAAATTGAAAAAACACGCTGCAAATTATTATTCTTTCAGTAGGTGCCCGAAAAAATTCCCAGCATATTGCCCGACTTTTCACCAAAAAATTGAAAAACACATTGCAAATTATTATATTTGTAGTAGATGCCCGAAAAATTCTCAGCATATTGCCGAATTTTCACCAAAAACAAAAACACTTTGCAAATTCTTCTTCTTCCAGTAGGTGCCCGAAAATTCTCAGCATATTGCCCGAATTTTCACCACAAAATTTGAAAAACACATTGCAAATTCTTCTTCTTTCAGTAGGTGCTCGAACAAATTCCCAGCATATTGCCCGAATTTTCACCAAAAAATTGAAAAACACATTGCAAATTATTATTCTTTTAGTAGATGCCCGAAAAATTCTCAGCATATTGCCCGAATTTTCACCAAAAAAAAAGAAAAGAAAAACACATTGCAAATTATTATTCTTTTAGTAGATGCCCGAAAAATTCTCAGCATATTGCCCGAATTTTCACCCAAAAAATTTGTTGGGGGGGCTGCAGCCACCCCCAGCCCCCCCCCGCCTCCTACGCCTATGATTATCTCGTGGCGTATCGTCTAAAAATAGATGGAAAATCCCGTACAGTTCTTGGAAATAGTTTCGTACAATGGAAGTGCCGATAAATTAAAGACCGCCGTTAGATCATTTTGTCAGAAAATTACACCAACAAAATGTGACAAATGTCAAAAGGTAGATGAGAGCGCAATAAAAAAGTCAATAATCGCCAAAAAGTAAACAGTGGTAAAAAGCTGAAAAGGGCGCCATCAGTCCATTTGAGTCCGTGAGGGGGCATCCGCCTTCCCCCCCCCCCTTCCCTGTCTGTATGGTCGCTCCTTCACTGATGTCAGCTTGCACCTATGTAAGTGATAAGGAAATATATTTTCAATATAATTTTTATTCGAGATATTCGAAAATCGGTGCTAATTTTTGACATGAAGTTGTATATATGTGACGTCATACGTATGCCTGGTCCGGTCCTGGTTTCCATTCAGCGCACAATCCCTTGCATCTTACGCGTTAAGATCAATTAAATTCAAAAGCGTTATGGACAAAGAGATTAGATAAGACAGTGGCTTGGATAATTAAATTATGTAACCGTTAAGAGATAAAGGTATGTGCTTTCGATCTTTCTAATACATAACAAAATGATAACAAGATGATTGATTTATGGGATATTAAGGTAGGGCCAGGCTTACGAATCTTTAGCCAGCTAGTATAGTCAGTATTGCGAAGTTCGCAACACTGCGAAGTTCGGACACCCCTAAGAAATACACGATATCACCATGACAACCTATAGCAACAGCCAATTTCACAAAAAACTACTAGGCTACAGTTACTTTCTCTTCAAAATGACCCGTGTTCAATCTGTTTTTGCCTCCATGGTGCAAGTAAGTACTTACGTATTTGTCAATAAAATGACGGAGATCTATGAAGTCTGTTATAATTACTGAAAGAGCAACTGCGCCACCAATTTTATCACCAGCGCCACACTGTGGGCCGGGTGTCCGAACATCAGTGGTCTGAACTTCGCAAAATGCAGCAAAGAAATACCAATTCCACAATAACGAAGAATCTTCTTGGTATACAACGTGAAAACAGTTTGCAGGAAGAAAGTTTGGCCGTGTATCGTAATATAACTCACTTCTCCCACCATATCAAGTATACTTTCAGGGGATTTATACCAGAAGATATAGTTTTGGGGTGTTTTAATGCTTAGCCTAGGTGTCCTAACTTCGAAGTGTCCATGCTGCTACTTGTATGCGATACGTAGCGTAGGCTAGTTTGGCGTCATGAAAGTGGGAACTTTTCGCAAACCTCTACACTATAGTCCATGGTTGATGTACAATAAAACGATGCACGATTAGGCTAGGCCTAAGGTATATATGTGAATTACATCACACTTGCCTAATTCGAGTTAACGTCTATGGTAAGGTGACCATATTTGCCTGACTGGAATCAGGGACATTTATTGCGTAACTGATATGGGGGAGGGGTCTAAGGGGAGGGGGTGTCCCCATCCCCTTTGGAAAATTTTCTAGTGCCTAAGGTGCTTAGATGTAAAATGGTGATACTTAGAAGCACTTTTTAAATCAATTTTATTTTCAAAAATGTAGCTTTTTCTTAGATGAAATTTATTTACTTTACGAAAGAGTGCTAGGCTAGATCGATCTAGCATATTTTACTTTACAATGGCTTACCTGAAATACTGTTTAGTTCCGTTCTGCGACTGCACACTTGAATAAATTGGTTTTTTACAATTATTTTACTAATAATGTGGGATATTTTCGAAATTCCTGAACATTTTGACGAATCGGGGACATTTTTGGGGACACTTGTTCATCGGGGACAGCACACTGTAATCGGGACTGTCCCCGAAAATCGGGGACGTCTGGTCACCTTAGTCTATGGGGCAGCGCGGGCTGAAGTCACTTTTCTGCAGTCACCAGATTTTTGCCGGTGAGCACACACCAATCTACAGTGTATTTCTGTTTCTGTTAAGTACTTGTTAAAACCCCTCTCGAGTATCACAACAAGGATGTTGTTACGCAGGGCAGCAGTGCTAGTAACACTAACAAACAATGCGTGGGCAATCTAGTTTTAAACACCTCAAGACTATGGCTCTCCTTATCCCGCCAAGGATTGCGTATTCCAGACTTTAATAGTCCTAGGAGAGAAACTATACTGAAAAGCAAGGAATTTGAGTATAGCGGAGATATCTCCCTGGCTTCAAGAAGGGATTAGTATCGTTTGGGACTGCAACTAGGCCATTTATAATTTGATAAAGAAGCATGAGTCTGGCCCTTTTCCGTCTTTCTATGAGGGGTTCCCATTTCAAAGTCTTTAAGATCTCAGTGATGCTGGATTGCCTACGGAAATCACAAGTTACAAAATATGTGAATTTTTTCTATTTTATCTTGTTCTGAGACGTTATAAGGGTCGCAAATCTGAGCTGCATCATGTTTATGTCAATGTGTTGTTCTACTCTTGAATAGTGTAGATAACATACAGATAATGGCTCTAGCTAAGTAAAAAAAGGTTTCTTGACTTAAATGATTAGTGTTTAGTAGCAAATAAAAACTACACAAATATTTGAAATTACTTGAAGTTTAAACTTCTGAATAAGAGTATTTTAGCTCTGGCGATCAAGATAGACCATAGTAGTTAGTGAATGTATCTATCATTTGTTTTCACTGGCTGATACGGCGAGTTGGGTACAAATGTCCTAGTAACAGCATGGTAACTTAGAAGTCCGCCCTGCCATATTGTGTGTGTTAAGTTTTGGCAAAATTTTTTGTCTTTTATCACTGAATTCATTTTTAAAATATGATCACAAGATATTGTCCATGATGGAGATGTGCTACGCACAATTAAGTACTTGAAAAACTTAATGCACAAACTAGTAAAAGTGGGTAAGAATCGTGCAAACAGCAGTGAATGTGTTGTGGAGGTTTTAGTAAACGTTGTGGGTATTTACCCGATTGTCGGTCAGATAAGGAACTTCACTTATTTACCCGATCATGATCACCCATTCATTAGTATTGGTGGCCATCGACACAAATAAGAAATATGAAGCAACACCATAAAACATAAATTATTACATGTAGTAATTATTTAATAAACTTGTAAATATATAAAAGGTTCAAGCAGAACAAAACTTAAAACCTGTGAAACACAAATCATTGACACAAAAGGATTTTTCTAATCCAACAGCAACAATTAATATAACCTAATTAGTATAGAATAAACCTTTGATTAGGAGGTCTAATAACAGCGCCCAAAGCTGGGTCAGATCCAAAACCTCTGCCATTGTTATGGACGGAATTCACAGAGATAAAGTCCCATCAAAAATAGTGTGAGAGTTAGTTTTTGGTGAGGTATGCATGATTGATCTAAGTTGGGATACCTCTACCATATTACAGAAAAAAATTAATTGGGTGGTGCAATATTAGTCTGAATATGCAAATTAGGTGTTCGTTATGGACGGAATCAGAAAAATGATCAATTCCCACCAACCTTCATAGTGGGTCAAAACTCTGTGAAGTGTTCAGGATTTCAAAGTTTAAGGTACTTTACATCACAGGCCTGGTACCTAAGCTTTATCATACTCCCACTCATAATCTTCAATATACCTCCATTAAACCACTACCACAAACCAAAATTCTGTGTTATGGACGGAATGTACAACGTTATGGACGGAAGGTTTCGTCCTGATTTAGGATCAACTCTTGAATTGTGAAGTGTGTGTTATAAGTTAATACTTATGGTCAATATGTGTAATAATATCAAATAAAATTGAATTTATTACAAGAAGGGAAAGAGCTAGACCTGAAATAGGAATTGTTATGGACGGAATGTTATGGACGGAAAGTATTGAATTAGCCTAAAATGAATTGCTATAGCACATGAAAAGTTTCACTCTTGCTGAAGGTACTCATCAGGTGGCTTTCAGCACTATAAGCAGAGGCTGTCAGTACTTTTCCCATTTGTTTTTTTTCACCTTTGTGGCTTCACCTCCTTCAAACAATGCCAATGAAATCAAAGTTTCACCAGTCTGCAAAACTTGTATGAAAGAAAACAACACATGCAAATATTTTTTTATTTTTTAATTCAAAACACTTTTAGCTGTAACAAGATGAACCTTATTGTTCATAAAAAATATTAAACCTTGGACCTGTACATGGACAGCAATATAGCCCTCTTTAAAACATTTTATAAGGTCATGAACGAGAACATCAGTAAACTTTCAACACTTTAACATTACCACAAAAACTGTGGACATGGGAGGCCTGTATGGTTGAACAGTCATGAAAATTTGAAATAGACTTTTCAATCTTAACAAAATACATTGATTCATGTTTGTCAAAATTTTCCGTCACCATCACGGCTCACAATCTCTTTGAAACTTGTCCCTCATATATTCAACCACTTTTGTTGCAATTCCCACTTTGCTACTTGAAATTGGGAGGACAGGCTGTTCTAATTTCCCCATGATCATTCCTAGTGGTATCCAAGATTTGTCTTCAGGTGATGGCCAGAAGAAAGTATTGGTAGGGCCCTTAGGGTGTAGGAAGGAGACATAGACATCATTATTGTCAACTGATATTTGGTCCATCTTTTCCAACCACCAGTCTCCTTCATACACAAAAACCACATTGCATGAGGATGACAACTTGGATTAGGGTCATTCCATGTCAAATCACGGATGGCTGTTGCTGCACCCTCTCTAAAAATTCCCAAATGTTTTGTATGATTGGACCATCATGAAATAAGCATATTCTGAAAATTTCAGTTGCATAGAAATTCCGCAATTTGTCGCCACCATGGCATTTTCTTGACTTTTGAGGTCTCATTTCTCAGCAATTAAACATTCTACTACCTTTCTATTACAGATGCCTATAGAGTCTATCCCATAGAATAGGAAAATAAAAAATTAGGCTACAAAAATATTGTCTTGTGGAGTTAGGTCAACTTAAAAGTGTCAAAATATTCGATTTTTGTACTTTTCACTAAAAAATGTGCTACTTTTAGTGATGAATTGCTCCTAAATCATTGCTTCAGGTTACTTGATTCTTTCAGAGGTTATTATGTCTGGTACAACCATTATAAAATAATGATTACAATGCTTTCCTATGATATGTTTGCAAGTTGTGCAACTCTAAATTTGCTATTTCATGCTGCGATTCAGCATGAGGCATGATTCAGCATGAGGCATGAGATTTGATGCCAAATTTTTACCAAAGTAACCATGTTAGAGCTGTCAGGGATTTATACTTTAATTTTAAGTATCAAGTTCTTACACCTAAACAAATTTTAGGGTTCTAGCTGTTCTCAATAATAATTTATGAAGTTGTTAAGCTGCTCCGATGTACAAAAGAGGTCATCTTTGACGGCCAATAACTCAAAACGCGTCATGGTGAAAAAATCTGATAATTTTTTCTGGAAGAGATATAGTACCACCCTGTTTGTACAAAAAATTTCAGGTGGGTGTTTTGCCTTATTTTGAAATGAATATCCTCAAAGTTTTGGATTTTTACAATAATTGCTTCTATTCTTTTTTTTTTTAATTTAGGGAAAACATCACCTAAAAGCCTAGAAAAATACTGTAATGTACATTTAAAAAAAGGTTTTCCATCCTTAATAACATTCATTCACATTTGATGTCTTTGATTTAACTTATTAAAAAACATTCTGCATAGTTTCTCCAAAGATAGTAATTTCCATCCATAACATTCACATTCCGTCCATAACGTTTTCCTAATTCCATCCATAACACAGATGTTTCACTGAACCCCAGTTTATCTATGTGCAAGAATCTGGTAATTTTTCACTTCATCCTTAATGGCATTGATAACCTTCAGAAGATTACATGCAAATTTTATCACTGAAGTGAACTTTAAAATTGCCAGGAGATTAATGACATCAGGTAGCGTTATGGATGGAAATAATGATTTTCTTCTCGATTAGCATCTTAATTAGGGATGCCCTACTTAATTTTTCCAAAAACTATTTTGGAGAGATCAGTACCATAAACAATTATTCAGGTGCAGATTCCTGTGAATTCCATCATTCCTTGCAGTTCAGTGGCACAAATTGCTGTTTCCGTCCATAACGCTGGCTTAAGTGCATTGTCGATATAATTAAGCAGTACTCGTTAACAAAGAAACATACAAATTTAATTTTTTTGCCAAGCAAGCTTAAATTGTTCTTCTTTTGGACAAAACTATCAAAATTGATAACTATGATCATCTAAATTTTAGCCCTGAGGTTGACAGGTTTTGGATCTGACCCACCTTGCAAAAAAACAGTATTTTATTTAATTGAAAATACACTTAAACAAAACAATTAATGATCTGTCCAATTTATTAAGCCACTGTTCAACAGTCTAAAATGTAAACAACATTGAAGAAATAAATAGTCAAAATATCTGTCTCTATGAGTTAAAAATACTCTCGGAAAATATGACAATATATATATATTACAGGTACAGAAGCAAATTGCTACAAATACTGCTTATTTGGCTGACGATCGGTTAATATCGGTAAATATCCTCCACCTTTGATAAACCATAAAACACAGTTATGGTCAGTGACTAGTCCAAAACGTCTAGCTTACATTACAGTAGTAAAGTAAGGCCCCATTAGCTTACTGTTGGATCTGTTTCATTCTTAAATAATTATGAACTGTATACTCTGTAGCTACAAATTCTTCGTGACCTTTTGTACATATCTTTCATTTCCACCAGATGAGGAAGGTTGTGAAAATGTTACAGAATCTGAAACAAGCTCCTGTGACAGTAGTCATCCACTGAAACAACACACAAAACCTTGACAGGTAAGAAAGGTTTGATATTTCATGTAGTGATTGATAATGAGTTTGACAACTGCGTACATATATACAAAAATGTCTTTTGTGATGTTTGGATTGAAGTGTACCCCAATACTGGTCCGGTGACAAACTTGGTGTTACTGTACTTGGCTGTGTGCTGAATGTCATAACCACCATTCATTTAACATTGGGCAAGTACTCATAATATTTACAGTACCTATAAAAAAAATTGAGTTCTGAGGCATTTTAACGCTTGTGTTTGAACTTTGATATAACCTAGTTACACATGTTTCCAATGCAGGTCTATCCTACTTAGTAGCCCCCCCCCCCCTCCACTCATATGCCCATTGGACACTGTGAGGTAAGTAGTATGGAATATGTATCCAAAGGTCATGTAGGGATACAGTGAGCTAGGCAAATGTTTAGCACCCTCAACTATAAATTCCTTGAAATAAGATGGACTAGGGTTCAATATAAGCAGGGGCACAGTGGCTAATAGCATGTCTTCAACATATGGACCAGTAACAAGTGTCTCACCCTCATGCATGAATGGTTGTATGCTGAATGTCCTACTTACCATTCATTGATCTGTATAATTTCAACATTTAAATATTTTAAGGTATTGGAAATTTTGAATATCCTAATGTTACTCATTAAATATGTTACTCATATGGCATGTTACCTATATGTAAAGGTGACACAAAATATTGTTTAAGATAGAGGAAATCACATGTATACCACCTCCTATTTATTCATGTACATGTCTTCTCTCTGGTGGTAAATCCATTACTATATGAACTCCCTGGAATAAGATGGACCAGTGACAAGGGTCCTACTATGCACACACATGGATGGCTACATGCTGGGTGTCATATGTACAACATTCAGTTTGTTGTAATTGCATATTGCAAATTTTGATTATGTCTTGCATGCAAAAACTCCAAGTACGATCAGTGGCATAGTGAGCATTATCAGCACCCAGGGGCAGGGGGCCCTATACCCTGTGCCTTGGGGAAAGTTCCCTTGCTCCCCTCACTATGCCACTGCAAAAAATAAAGGGTAGTTAAAAAAGTATGCTTAAGTACTAAATCATTTTGAACAACACATGTGTTGAATGACATACTTTAGTGAGGTGTCCAACAGTACATGGCTATGGGCTGAATATTGTACATGGACTGATTAACATACAGTACAGTCCATGTAAGTCTACCATTACGGCTACTAGTCAGAAGAAATCACACTGTTGTAAATTAATTATGAGAATACAATATTTGTAGTGAATATGATGTTCTTGAATATGGGAACAAAGGATACCTGAAATTCTTATATGCCAAACCATCAATATCTACCTATCAATTTCTTGTTGAAAGAATTAATTTCATACTTACAATTAATTAAATTGTACATGGTTCTTTTATTTTGGTTTGCAGGTACCCTGGATGAAGATAGTGAAAGTAGCGATCTTGACCAAGCATGTTCTTCCAGGTCAACCCCAAAGAGAGTTTGTCCAACAACTTGGCAAAAAGCATTGTTGCCTGGTAAGGAAAATTATTATCCTTAAGCCAGGGACATATGCAGGGGTCCCCAAACAAAGTCCAATCTGGAAAAGGTCCACTTTTGCATTATGGCACGCACACAGTCCCACACATTGCTGGACCTCTGTTGACCGCAAATGACCTTTGATTGCCGAAAAAACTAATAGAAATAATTCACTCACTATGGGTCATGGTGCCTTGTGCATTTGACTCGTAACACACAGGTTGTGAGTCTGAGTCCCACAGGTGGCATAGTCAATACGTTGAATCCTTGTGCAAGACACTTTACTCCATTTGCTTCAGTCCACCCATCTCTAAAATGGGCGCTAGCTTCGGCTAGGGGCTAGTTAGCAAGGGATTGACGGATTGGGGGAGTGTTTGACTCTGATTTTACTTGCATCATGGAAACCAGGTTTAAGCACCAACCTTATGAGCCATCTGGCACAGAAGAAAACCTACCTACCTTCTCACTATGGGTAACCTACCCACCAAGTACTGTATAAGCTCAATTGAATTTTACCTCATTATATGTTTTTTACAAGGTTTCTATGTTTGACCTCTGTTAACCTCCATATAAAACAATATGGGTCATATAAACACTCGAAAGAATACACATACTAAGTATGAGCTCAATTGAAGTGTGTCTTGTCAAGATAAGGTGTTTACAAGGTTGTCAGTGTTTGACATCTGTCGACCTTTGAGAAAAACAATAGGGACCATTTACTCACTATGAATAATCTACATAACAAGCATGAATTTAATTGAAGTTTGTCTCAAATTACGATGATTAAAGGTTCATAGTTTTTTACCTCAGATGAACTTTGACCTCAACCAAAAGCAATAGGGACCATGTACTCACAAAAAGGTATTCTACCTACCTAGTATGAGCTCAACTGAAGTTTGCCTTAAGTATCAAGTTATTATGTTTACAAGTGGTGTCACATGCATGTCACTTACATATACACATCCATACACACAAGCATGACTGCATAGACCTGTTTCTTTTCCTTCTGCTCAAGTCATAGTTGTAGTCACACTAGCAAATACTCAGTAAAGTACCGTACTGTATCTTAAATTGATGCTGAAGAATTAGTCATATGATGCTAAGATCAACTAGAGATAGCTATATTGTGCTAACCACCATAGCTAGAGAAGAGCACATTGGGATTTTTCAATACCTGTTTGCCAAAAAAAGATTACACTTCAGTAAAACTACTACCAGTGGCAATTCAATTACCTTTTGGGTTCATGCCTAATTCTGCAACAGATATCATTCATAGCATTTATAATTTTTTCTGTTCTAGTTGATCCATATGAGGAGGACTGTGAAAGTGATATGGAATCTGATACAGAGTCTTGGGAAAACCAATTGAAGAGATTACACAAATCCTTCACTACAGGTAGGATATTTTAACAATTTATTGATTCCTTCCGAAGGCCGAAGGAATCTATGCGATGGTGATGGCGTGTGTGTTTGTGTATATGTGTGTATGGGTGTGTGTAGGTGTGTATGTTTGTGAGTGAGTGAGCAAAATTAAGTATGTCACAAACTCCTAGACCCGAAGTCCTGTCAAGTTCAAGCTTGGTGGGTGGGTGCCTGACCATGTTAACTCATGCCTGCGTGATTGATGACGTCAAAGAGGTCGAAGGTCAAGAAATCTAAAAATTGGTTTTTAGCCATTTTCTGCATGCCAACTTGTTGGACAAAGGCATTAAACCACAATATATGTAGAGAATGAAGAGACAAGGTTTAAAACAAGACAGATTTAGCTGTTTAGGCTTGTATATAGTTAACAGGTCGAATTGAGGTAGAGTTAAAATTGGTCTAAATAGTGCAAAGGAGTGTGTCGTGAAGCTTCTCCTAGACTGTAAGTCCGATCAGGTTCAAACTTGGTGGGTAGGTGCCTGACCATGTACTTTAAACGTGATTTTGGGTGATTGGTATAAATGTCATAGTTGAAAGGTCAAATATCCAGAAACTGTAGCCACTTTCTGCTTGTCAGTATGTTGGAATAAGTCATTAAACCACAAAGTATGTAGATTATGATGGGACAAATTTTAAATTAGAACTTATGCAGTTGTTAAGGGTCAAGGTTTAAGTTCATTGTAGATCCATTCCATCATAGAAGAGATGAGATGCCATGGATCGCCATCTTGTCTTATGTTTTAATCGTAATAGATGCTAAGATCCCATAACAAGGGAGTTTATTAGGCAAGTTTCATTCGTTTTTGTTTTTCTCAACAGGAAAGATAAGATTGATAAAGATGGCTAACTTCAAGGTATGCAAGGAATTAAGATGACTAATGAAGCAATCCATGACAGAATGAAGGTGAGATGACAAAACTATTAATTAATGGATCATTTCAACTGTCAATTTGGGTATAGTTTCATTAGTTAAATGTAAGTTTAATTGCTTTGTTCAAGGGCTGTCCTAACATTGTTGGTGTTTAATATCATTAGATGCAAGGTTCAATTGCGACTTACATGCAACATCATGTAATTTCAAGTTTCATTGCTTACACTACATTTCGGGTTTAATAGAATGCTGAGTGAAACTACCCACTGCTGTTGGTGATGAAACATTTGGTGTTTAATCCGCAAGCTCCAGCTCATTCATTGGGGCTTAAATTTCAACCCCTACCCAGATCCCAACGAAGAGAGTAAGTGACGTCTGCTCCTGTAACGTGACAATAGCATAAGAGATGTTATGAACCGACCTTATGGGGAAAACGTTAACACATTATTTAATGAAAGTGAAAATATTCCCCATCTTGGTGGGGTGGAATTCATTTCCCCTGTGGGTTGTATAACAAAAGAGAAATCTGTAAGCAATGATGATTATTAATGCATCTTTGCGTGATTGATTACTAATCCATCTTTGCGTGATTGATTATTAATCCATCTTTGCGTGATTGATTATTAATCCATCTTTCTGCTTAGACGTTGAAGGATAGCGTAATAAAATCAGAGGATTCCGTGAAGAGACTGGGTAGCAGAGATCAAGATGCTAGGTCAAAGGGTCGTTCAATCTCATAAAGCCGTACAGAAGGAGGAAGAGCCAGGTACATTTTCACGTTTCTTCCATTTGGGTTTGGTACGTTGAGAGTACAAGATGGATATGATGCTCGCAATGTATAAAATTATTGGTAGCAGTATGCTGGAGACAATGGGTTGTAGGACTATTGTTTGCGAGCAGGTCACAGATATGGTCATGTGCGAAGTAACTTGGAATGAATTTAAAAACTAACCAATGAGTCTGTCTTGCGTACAAGATTTACTTCACTGCTAAATAAACCCGAGCACGTTTAGCAGGAATTTCAAGCATAAATCAGGGATGTTTCAATGCGGTTAAAATGTTCTATTTATGGTATTTTGCAAGCGAAGATGTTACCTAACTTACCTGTATATGGAATTTATACCAAGTTTTTGTATTGAATGAGTGCAGTTGTTAAATTTTATGTCCCGACAACCTCACCCCACCCACGGAAAGAAGTATCCCTAACCGTGATGAAATATCACTTAGTAATATTCAGTCTTACCGAAGGCGATGGAGTACAACAGCGTTGAGGAGAGTGGAATTTTCCGAACGTTGAAGAATACATCAAGTTTATTTCCTTCGTCCTCAGATTTAGTGTAAAGAACATTTGGTGAATATTGTAAGGATTACAAGCTCCTTCCCTTTTTCCTAGAACTGAATAAGTATTCATGCAAAGCAAATTGCTCTTTTTGCCCATCACGAAAGTAGCTGTGCAGTTACTAGTGTATTGGAAACAATATTATACCTGCCATTAGTTTTGCCATATGCAACTGTGCATTATTTCTTTGGGAGGGGGGGGGGGGGTTCCCTTAAATTGTAAGTGCATTGTGTCATGTATTTTTTGACAAATAAGGCTTTGTTCTGTGCAGTGAATTTGTTTTTCCTATAATCCCAGAAATATAAATATGTTTAGAGGAATATCTTGAAAAGGGTGTAAGAATATTAACGTCGGGTCTGGTCAGATCTTTCTGGAAACCCTACACGTAAAGAGACTAGGAGAGAATTGGTCCGGGAGGATGGCAGAGGGGGGGGGGGGGGTCTTGGTGGAATATTTAGGGACATTGCAGTTATTGTGTGTTGTTCTCCATCTCAATTAAAGACCTGTAGTTTATTTTTAAATAAACACCCAGTTACTTAGTATTTTGCTGTTTTGGATGCAGCCAGGGGTGGGACCTAGATTCCCTTTCTCTTAGATTTTGTCTGTAGCCCCACCAAAACACATATCCAGTACCACTAAACCCACTCCGACCTCTGTTGCTCCATTTACCCGAGAGAATCTTGCTATGAAATTGACTGACTTGCTACACAAGTGCAAAGATATTGGGCATTTTTCATCCATTTACAGAAACTCTAGTATCATCATCAATATAATGATAAACAAAATGGAGAAACTTTCAGCACATGTATTCAAAATAGTAAACACTTAGTTATTGCCTCCACTCCACCCTCTACTTTAATATTCTGGCTTTGCTTTCTGATTATGGGCAGGTTTGAGATGTAGTACATTTCTCCATCCATGTTATTGTCAGATAATGAAATGAGAATAAGAATTAATAAAACTGTAAAAGAAATGTTTCCTTCCTCGAAAGCATGACTTCATATCCGTCACATCTTCAGTATCTACCTAAATGACAAATGTAGGCTGAATTTTAGACAAAATAATGTTGTAGTCCACCAGAACAAGGTTAATTTGAGATTTTACACTCATACAATGCTGATCCAGTTTCAAGCTATTCACCATTAAAATATACTGAACCTCCGGTATGTTCCTTTAAAGGCTAACTTGATGATATTATCAGCTCTTCTAGTACGGGCTTTAATGTTAATGTTAACCCATTGCTTTACATAAATTCTAATAACTCACTCAACCAAAGCATGTTCCTTTAACTTGATATTAAAACAACAACACCCTTGCATCCATTGAATGAAAATTAACACCATCTGTATAAAAGTTGACAAATTTGTACTACCACTGTAAACATGTCATTTGAGACAGGTAAAACCCTTTTTGTGATTTTGTGTTGGATCTGAGGAACTGAGCTAAATGGTAAAAGTATTAGACTAAATAGTATTGTCACTCTAAACCGATGAACCTCGGCAAATTAAAGGGTCGTTCCCTCAAAAATTAAAAGTGGCATAAAAATCCAGCCTGGCCTGATAGCACTGTTTTTCAACGGTTCAACACAAATTAACTGAGGTTTGTTCCTAAAGTAATCTTTATTATGAAGTTTTCCTTCATGTCTTTCCAATGTAATATAGATTGTAAATCTATTGCAACTCAAATACTTTTGGCCTTCATGTTGTAATATATTCCTTTTTTTTTACATTTTATAATAATATTCTGTAACTACTGTAGTTGAAACAACAATACTAGACAATTTACTAGTAGATGGGTCATAAAGAAAAATATATATATTTGACATTTCTGACATTACATAGGTTAGGGAAATCATTAAATGTTCTTACGTCTCTGTCTGTGGCTCTGACCCCCTCCCACCAGAAAGTGTTACCCCCCACCCCCTCCCATCACCTAAAGCAATCCATGTTCGCCCTTAAAATTATTGGCTATCGTCAAGTCATTCGAGTCTTCAAATGTAACATGAATGATCTACACTTTATGCAGAGTACTTTCGTCTACATGGCTTGTGTATTCCTATCTAGTAATTTTCTTTCATACTCTTTTATGGACAGAACCACCTATGGTGTCCACCATGGAACAGCTCCCCGAGAGACCTCCAGAAGACTTAAATTTGGAAGAGACTTGGGCAGATGACAAAACATCAGACAGAGAAAATAAATTGGAATCCCAAGCCCCTGTAGCCCATTCAGATCCCTTCTCTAGTCTCATTATGGACATGAAAGCCTCCATCTCATCTCCGAGTCAAGTACGGTCAACTCGGACCAGATCAAGAAAGTCTTACCAGACGATAACCTCCTGAAGGCAGAAGAAGACAGAAAAGTTTGTCCCTATTCTGGGCCCTGTGCTGAACGCTACATCAAACCAAAGAGACAAGCTGATGGAAGTTTCCTCCAAAGGGATGAGAAATAGGACTAAAGTTGAAGAAGAATCAGAAAGTGATTCTATCCAGCTACCAGATAGTCCTGCCTGTCTTGAACTTTCAGGATCACAAACTTTTTGAGCCACTGATGTTGCAGCTTCTTGAAAGATATATGTATATATGTATACTATATATATATACATATATGTGGGCTTTTCTACTTTTTTGTATGACCATGTGTGTAAATATTGAAGCACTAAAGGATATGCAGTTTTTTTTCCTTGAAATAGCAAGAGATAAAATGGAGAATACTGTTATGAAAGCTGTACTTAAAACACTTGAAAAACTGCTTTTCTAAATTTTAAGGAACAGTTTGGCAGAATTTTTTTCAGGGGAAATCTGTCTTTATTTCATGCATAGTCTTGAATACTTCTGCAATACCATAAGACCATCTCTGCCCTGCACCTAAAAATACCAGGTTTTTTTTTTCTCTCTTGCATGTTTTCAAAAGTGCTCTTCTCGAGGGTATCATGTTGAAAATTTTCTCAGATTTACAGATAGAAATTATGAAAGGTTTTTCATTAAGGATGATCATGTGATGATGCTAAAAGATAATCTGTAAATAGTCTGTAAATTCAGAAGAGAGGAATTTATAAGTATCCTATGCCAGGAATCTTTCATTGATTCCTAGCCAAAATGCAAAAGGGAATCTAGGCGTGTATGTATGCAGGTAAACGTAGGTATATGTGATGTTCCAACTTGTAAACGGGATGACTCACCAAGCATATCTTGCATAAATTTCAGGAAAATTAGGATGTAAATTTACAGCACTGAATTCTTTGGCTGCTCCAATTATTGAGCAGAGTCAAAGGTCAATTGAGGTCATCAGCTGCCAAAATACAAAAACCTCGTAGTCGAGTTTAGTGAACATCTGTAGCATCGGTAAAATGTCATAATTAAGTGGTAGGTCCCCCTCACTGAGCATTACACTTTGAGCAGTTCTGTTCAGAGGTCAAATGTAAATTGGAGTCATCAGCTGCCAAAAGCCTGAAATCCTTGTCAACATAGCTTCAAAATCAAAGCTGCGATTATCCTCATGCTCAGAAATGTACAAGAACTGAATGTTCTATGAAGAGGTCAAAGGTCACTTAGGGTCAAAATTCAGACCACCTTGATCAGGCGCGTATCCAGGGGGCATTAGGGGCACGAGCCCCCCGGGTAAGAAAAAGAGGAGAGAAAAAAAAGAGAAGAAAAAAGGGGGAAAAGAGGGGAAAGAAGGGGAGGAAGGAAGGGAAAAGAAAAAGAAGAAATAGAGGAAAAGGAGGGAGTAGAAAAAACGGCAAGCAACCGGGAAGAGAAAGAAGAACAGTGACATAATTACAGGGCTGTTCCCTATTATACACATAGGGTAGCCAGTGACGGATCGATGATATCGAAAGGGGCGTGCGCCTCACCCTACCCCTTACACCGACAACTCCATTTTGACGTTTTTATATCTCCTCTTTCACTAATGTATATATATATATATATATATATATATATATATATATATATATATATATATATATATATATATATATATATATATATATATATATACATATATATATATATATGTATATATATATATATAAACAATTGTACAATTGTGTTATGAAACCCACTGTGGCTGGTCTCGACCGAGTCGTCGGGAACATATGCCGCATTTGGGTATTAGACCAGGATCTATATGCGAACTGCACTAGACATATGTCCTTCGATGCAACACTGCCATCCAGAGATAAAATGTTATACTCCGACCTGAATGCTAATTGTTACCCTAAATCTAGTACCGTAACTCATACAATGAATCTAAAAATAAATTCCGCATGTGATTGGAGAATTGAGCACATCTCCTGTGAATATCATGTAGTGCATGGGGGGGGGGGGCAGGCGGACGCACCTATCACTTCTTGAGATTGTTCCAATCTGCATGAAAACACCCCCACAACCCCTACGCCCCACCCCTCTCATCGCTTCCAGATGAGTTACAAAACTTAATTAATAACCTTCGCCCGTAGTACCTAAACCTCGACAAAATCCGGCAACACACCACCACTTTATCGATAACAAGTCTAGTGATCGGGCTGTGTATAAGTGACGTCTAGTGGACGTGCACTGACCTAAATGGAGTGTGACCACTCCCCGATTTTGCAATTTCCCAAGATCAGGCCCAAGAAATACCAAGAACACTGTACTGTATGGATTTCTTGCAATATCCAGCGATATCTAGGGATGAAAATCCCAAGATCTTACCTAAACTAAAGGCAGATAGAGAATCGAAACCTTCAGTGTGTACTGAACTTGAAACTGTGCGTCTTTCGAAATGAAAAGAATGTGGGGAATTGCACAATAAACAGATCAAAGTTATTTATTTCAGTCTCATTTCAATTATTCGAATTTGTTAAGCAAACAGCAGATATCACATCATATCAGTGAGCATGAAAATGGCGTTCCAGGATGAACAGCCTCCAAACCATGGGCGCAGATCTGGTGGGGACAGCGGGACGCGTCCCAATCAACTTTTTCAGTAATGGGGACATGATATGCCGTGTCCCCACCAATTTGTCTTGACCAATAGCTGCACTTCCAGGTCCCCTGTATTGAACTTTGGCGCAGTTAGATCCAGAATTGTGCAAATGACATGCAGCAGTTCTCATTTTATGATATTTTATCCACAGTTGTAACATAGTAGCACTAACCACTGCGTCTCAGCAACTGTTGAGAAATAATGCTAATTTTGTCTTCAAAATGGAACGGAGGGTGAAGTTCAAAATGCTGTACTTGTAAACAGGATAACTCAAAACGTACACCTTTATTGAACTTCATATTTCAAATGGTCTCAAAATTGGTATTATTTTCAGTGATTTATACTACATGAGTCTAGGTTTGGCAGTAACTTGTGAACATGTTTCATAGTGAAATAAAACAATGTCATGTAACTCATTAATTATTAAAGGGATGGCGGAGCTGCTTTTCTTGCTCAAATTGATCAAAGAATATGTCCATGTGCTCACACATAGAGCATCTGTATGTCTTTTATTTCGCATAGGAAGACTGTTCTCTCATTTTGGAATATAAATTCTACATTTTTGAGGCCTTAAAAGATCTTAATTCTTTTGATTGCCTAGTTGCTAAAGTAATGGTCAAGGCAACGTTTCCTGAATCTGCATAGCTCATGTCGCGGAGCGGTTGAAAACTATTAATATACAACAACCACTTAAAACAACAGTATCAGGCAGTTTTTTATCACCCTCCGTTCCATTTTTGAAGAAAAAATTGCGATTAAAACATTGAACACTTCTATCGCTTAGCATACAACTTCCGAGGAAACAACACCGTAAAACTGGAGAACATTTATGAATAAGAAAGGTTTGATTTGACTGCTTTGAAATCACATATGACTGGCAAGATGCGTCGAGCGCCCTCTAACGGCCTCTTTTTTGGTCAGTTTGCAACTTCAGAGGAACAATAGAAACCCGAAAAACTCTTAGGACGAACAAAGGATTCTCAAACCTTTGTTCTGCCTAAA
The DNA here is from genome assembly GCF_037975245.1 of Apostichopus japonicus. NCBI lineage: Eukaryota > Metazoa > Echinodermata > Holothuroidea > Aspidochirotida > Stichopodidae > Apostichopus > Apostichopus japonicus. The sequence goes on from NC_092579.1 coordinate 16,941,390, forward strand.
AGATAGGCAGAAACAGTGGCGTAGGAAGGTACTTTTGAGTGGGGGGCTGAAGACTGATGGCCGGCCTGGGGGAGGGGTCTAAGGGGAGGGGGTGTCCCCATCCCGTTTGGAATTTTTTTGCATTTCCAGGTGGCCTCAGATGCAATTTGGTGCAATATAGCACACTTCAACCCACCCACTCCATTTTGTATATAATTTTGCATTTTCACCTGGCCTTAGATGCAATTTGGTGCTCCAAATGTGATTTTTTTCTCATTTGGAAATGAAAAAGGGGTTTTCTGACTTGCGAAGCGGGGGGGGGGCGGAATGATACTTCCGCCCCTCCATATTTTTCACTGGGGGGCTGGCGCCCCCAGCCCCCCGGTTCCTACGCCCTTGGGCAGAAAGTTTGGTTTATTGTAGATTTGTGTGCGCGGAGTTAGCCCGATTGATAAGGGGAAAGGTGATTAATTTGCTCAAGGTGGTTTCTGGTGCGGTTATCTATAATTCTTTCTAAAATCTTACCTAAGGCTGGGAGGAGACTAATTGGTCGATAGTTTTTACTTAGTTTCGGTATTAAAATCTTTTTGGCGGATTTCCATGGGTTGGAAAATAACCCAGTCTAAGGAGTTGGTTAAATAGTCGGAAAATATGACAGTTAATGAATATCGGAGGGGAGTTTTGAAGCATTTGGTCATTTATATTGTCATGACCAGTGTAGGATGCATTTTTTAGTGGCACTATACCAATTTTTTATATCTATTTTTTTTTTTAATAGAGGGATGTTTTCGTTGAGACATCCTAAGGGGTTGGGGTTGAAACTGGTTCATTACTGATAATTGTACGGTCTATTTCGTGTTTACCGCTGATATCGTATGGGGGGCCATCGAACATATACTTTTAAAGTACGATTCAATTAGCTTTATTTGGTCTTGCGTTTATGTGATGATGTTACCTACGTTATCTCTAAGGCCTTGGTCTGTTTAACCTGTGTTTGGGGGTGTAAGGGGGTTAATGCTTCTTTTTTTTTAATTTTCCAAAAGTTTTTCGGGTTTTATCATTAATGATTGAATCGCATTCGTTTTGGACGCGGTTTTGTTCATCCGCCAATATTAGTCTGTTTATTGCTTTTTTAGTTGGTTAATTTGTGTTTTTTAGAGTTGGGTCTCGGGAGATGATATAGGTTCTACGTAGGCGACGTCAGAGTTTCATAAGTGTAAGGATATTCTTATTTAGTTTTCGTTTTCCGTTTTCTGTAAGGGACAGTGTCTTTTGAAAGTATTGAAGATATGATGGGCAACGCTGTCACAGTAATTGTCGATGTAATTTAGCTCGTTGTTTTGGTTGTTGTATTTGGGGAGTCTGTTTTATTGTAATTATACGTCAATTCGTTATTTTGTATGCGGTAGAGGTTTATGTGTAGCTCAAAGACGAGTGGATATTTGCACGTGAAGAAACAAAATAAATCAAATCAAATAAATCATAATTATTTCTAAACAGTTACAGTGGTTAGTGCTATGTACTACGAAAGTAAGACAAACTCTTTGTCTAGAATTCAACTCCCAGAGGATGTATTGATTTGGTATTTCTTTTCCTCATTTTGAAGTTAAAATATTAGAAAAGCCTATCATTTCTCAATTATCAGTTACTGTGGCGCAGTTGTTATGATGTATAATTTTGCATATTTATTATTGTTTTGTACAATGAAATTGTCATTAAACTGGAAAAAATGAGACAACACCAGAGGATGCATTTGGTTTTCTATTTATTTGCCTCCGAATGTTGTGAAGATTAAATTTTAAAAACGAGTATAAATTCTCAACAGTTCTAGTGGCGCAGTTGGTAGTGCTCTGGACTGCAGAGAGACAGACAAACTCCAAGTCTCTGGTTCGATCCCCAGACAGAGCATTTTGATTTTCTTCTCTTTTCCTTCTTCCATTCTGGACCTGAAGTTTAAATATTAGAAACGAGCATTAATTCTCAAAAGTTCTAGTGGCGCAGTTGGTAGTGCTCTGGACTGGGGAGAGACAGACAAACTCCATGTCTCCGGTTCGATTCCCAGACAGAGCATTTTGATTTTCTTCTCTTTTCCTTCTTCCATTCTGGACTTTGAGGTTTAAATATTAGAAACGAGCATTAATTCTCAACAGTTCTAGTGGCGCAGTTGGTAGTGCTCTGGACTGCAGAGAGACAGACAAACTCCATGTCCCCGGTTCGATTCCCAGACAGAGCATTTTTATTTTCTTCTCTTTTCCTTCTTCCATTCTGGACTTTGAGGTTTAAATATTAGAAACGAGCATTAATTCTCAACAGTTCTAGTGGCGCAGTTGGTAGTGCTCTGGACTGGAGAGAGACAGACAAACTCCATGTCTCCGGTTCGATTCCCAGACAGAGCATTTTTATTTTCTTCTCTTTTCCTTCTTCCATTCTGGACTTGAAGATTAAATATTAGAAACGAGCATTAATTCTCAACAGTTCTAGTGGCGCAGTTGGTAGTGCTCTGGACTGGAGAGAGACAGACAAACTCCATGTCTCCGGTTCGATTCCCAGACAGAGCATTTTGATTTTCTGCTCTTTTCCTTCTTCCATTCTGGACTTGAAGTTTAAATATTAGAAACGAGCATTAATTCTCAACAGTTCTAGTGGCGCAGTTGGTAGTGCTCTGGACTGGAGAGAGACAGACAAACTCCATGTCTCCGGTTCGATTCCCAGACAGAGCATCATGTCTGCAGTTAATGTCCAGAGACTCCAGACAGAGCCTTTTACTTTTCTGTTCTTTGGAGGGAGTGGAAGTATAAATATAAGAAACAAAGTTTTTCCAGAGGGAACCGAAATGGTGTAATTGGTTATTCCATCGTTCAGTAAGCGATTGGTTTGGATTGCATCGGTTCAAGTCCCAGGTGAGTATGCGCAAAAGGAGTTCTGACAAGGAGTTCTGACAAGTGGATAAGGTGAATCCCGAAGGCGGGCGGTCCCCCTCCTCCTGGCAGGTGGACAAGGTGAGTACCGAAGGTGAGAGGGGGAAAAGGTGAGAGGGTGCGGACAAGGTGAGGTCGCCGTCCCCCCTCCCCCTGACAAGGTAAAGGCGCGGACAAGTGGAGTTCGCCACCACCCCCCCCTGACAAGGTTCAACGCGGACAAGGTGAGTTTGCCACCACCCCTCCCCCCTGACTAGCTAATCGGGGGGTGAGGGAGTAGTGGAAAAAATGTTTTACAAAAAAAGACTAAGTCCAAACAGCAGGATCTTTAAATATTTGTAAAGCTTTTAAATCCAAAGGCCTGCCTACTGGTCTAGTGGTAAAGACTTTTGCTTTTGCATCACAAGGTCCCTGGCTCAAACTCAACCTCTGCTTTTCCTTTTACAATACTCAAGTAAAGGAAGAAAGAAAAAAAAAAGAGTGATACTTGGAAATAACTTCTTTTTTTTTTTAATGACAAATCAGTTCATGGACAGGATATACCTTCATCCCTCCCACCAATGTTAATACCCTTCAACTACCTGTCCAGAAACAGGTTATCCCTTATCAAATTATCATGCAAATACTAATCAAAACATGCAATACATCTTTCATAAACATTGTTAGTGATACCTGCATCTACTATTGAGAAGGTTGGGTGACAACAGACAGTTAGTTTCTATAATGTTTCTATTATTTATAATATCAGCCTGGAGGGCAGTTATTTAATTATGCTAAGCAGTCACATATACATATGGGATAAGCCCTATGGCCTTTTAACTTCACACCAGGTGGCTATCCAATTCACACCAGTACATTCTTTTTGGACATATTTTTTTTTTAAATATTTGGAAGACCATTTTCACATGAGGGGAAAAAGAATGGATTTCTCCTAGATAAAAATAAAAACCCCATCTTACTTTAGCCAGACAGTGCTTGGATCCATAGGTTTGCTTGACAACAAGTTCCCAATAAAAAGGAGGTGGCCTTCCATGGCTGCTTGAGTTTAAAATACCATGGCACCTCTGATACCAACAATTTCAAACTTTTATTTATTAACTAAACCTGATTTGAAATTAGTTTTAGATAACTCTTAATTTTTACATTTTTGCCCTCCAGTTTGAAAAAGGAAACGATACTACCATAGCACAAACAACATAAATGTGGAAAGGTTGCTCCCTTTTATTGCAAACTCAATCCCCCCCCCCTCCGACTACCACACCCCCAATAGTGCATTATTGGCACTTTCTTTAAATATAACCTTATCAGTAAACCTGTGCTACTGCAAACTGAAATTCAATTAAAAGATTCTCCCTCTTCACTTTCAACACTTTCATTTCTCCTTCTTGATCCTTCACCTCACAACCCCCCCCCCCCACCCACCACTGGTCCTTCCAACTACCATCCATAACTCCTGCCAATATTAAATTCAGTCACCTTAACATCCCCATAAAGTGTCAGTCGGTCGAGCACCACAATGTTTGTAGACCAAGAAATCATCAACCGAAACCCATTTTTAAAACTTTAAGGCCCCATAAAATAAAGATGCTGTTTTTTCTTCTTTTCCTCTAAACGAGATAAACACACAAACACCAAATCCAAAATATATAAAATTCCAATTCCCATTTTGAATATTTTTTTTTGCCAAGCCACATTAAAAAAGTGAGACTTAAAGTCCGGTGGGAATGAGGTGGAGTTGGGCTTAGCGGCCAGGTCCGGCTGGTTGGGTTGTACCGGTCAATCCGTTCTGCCAGCGGTCGATTGTCCTTCAGACCGAGTTGCGCCATCCCTTTGCTGATGGAAGGTTCATTGGAATCTGAAAAATGAACGCAGAGAGGATCTCGGTAAGCCATGGCCTCTTTTTTTTTAAAGTATTCTTGGGTGGAGGGTATTTTCTATGGGTGAGGATAATCCGGAGGGTGGGGGAAGTCAATTCAATTAACTGTGAGAAACGTCATTGAATTAGGAACCGCAAAAGGCCTTTTCTCATCATTGTCGTAAGTTTGTCACCTTGAGCTACCTGACAGTTCATAAGTAGGGGGGTTATATTCGAGTGGAGATTTGAATCCCTGAATAGAGAAAGTTTACAAAAACTTGTTAATTTGCAGTCATTTTTTGTTGTTGCTGTCACAAACAGAAATGGATACCCACTTTCTATTATTTGTAGATGACAGAGACTGGTTCAATCGCAGTCTACAAGGCCAGATAAACTCTTTATATTTTGGCTTTCAATTTCTTTATTCTGACAAATTTCGATAGAACAAAAATACGGCATTTTTGATCGGGCTTTTGATACTTCCTTGTGATCCCTGGACATCATACATTCAGCTACAAGCAAAAATAACTGTTGTCTGTCCTGTCCACCACAATAATCCTATTGTAATATTTTCAGACCCTAACTTGGATAATAGGTCTCCCCCAACCCCCCCCCCCCCCTCCCAATAAAAAGGGTGAAAAAGGGCGGTGCTGCTTCCAACCGAATGAATCTTTTCACTCAATGTTTAACCAAAGAGAAAAATTTGGGAAAGAAAACAACAGAGTATTAATATAAATGCCATATTTCTCTGAATCATTGTCTATGCTCTGATGTAATACATTTGTTCCAGTAGCAGGGTTCAATTCCCAGGTTCCAAATGGACATGGCAGTTTAATCTGCATTTTCCTGACGATCAGACCCAAAAGAGAACATCGATATGTCTCTCCACCGTTATCCCAAAGAAGAAACCTTTCAGAAACTCAAGGGTACTAAAGGGATTTCTTCCTTTTAAATTAACCAGGGTCCTACACAAAATTAACAGGGTAGTAGCATGATGGTCTCTGCCTGATTCCCCCCTCCCCCACCCAATTTCTTTTCTTAAATTTTTGGTATTCATCCTTTCATATATAGTCCATCTTGCATTTTGCCTTTTGAAAAACAAGAATTCTTAATCTTCATCCAAAGCAGCAAAAAGTTTCTTTCCAAACACAGTAAATTGATTATTATTTTTATTATTATGTTTATTATTATATTATATAAGTACATACCTAGAATGAAGGCCGCCTGAGCAGAGTACTTCAAGCCGTTGATATCTTGCGCAAGAGTGTCCAATTCCTCAACCTCTACCTATCGATTAAATGAAACCAAAATCTACTCATGATGTCTTCCACATTAAGTTTTTTAGGGAGTGTCACTACCCGACAAGCTCTATAGGGTTTTTTAGTACACTTCCTTTCACAAGTTTTGTTTCTTATCTCCTTCTATGTCATATGTCATACTTATGTTAAGATAGAACAAAATAAATAAATGAATTGAAATAAATGAAATTAGGTACTTCTTTTTTTAATTCAAGTAAAAGCTTTGTTTTTGTTGTTGTTGATTTCGAATCAAAAGGAGTTTAACCCCTGGTCAACCTGGCGAGAGGTCTTACGGGGGATAATAAGTTTGTTTTTATAGAATAAACATTTTTTTCCTTTTTTTTTCTTGGAAAAGTTGTGTATGTTCAGTCAGGGAATTGCTGGTAAATGAAGTCTTATATTTACATTGAACAGGATAGCCATAATCATACCCGAGGTCGGAGTCGAAGAGCCAATTAGGGAGGGACTTCTAAAGGAGAGGAACTTCTAAGTACTGAGGATTGTGGAGACGGAGTGGTTTCTATTGTTTGGGTAGGGAGTGGTTGCGGTTTCTATTGTTTGGTATGGGAGTGGTTGCTACTTTATGTTTTAATCAATCAGTCATTGTTGGAGTTGTTTGTTTTGTTCTGCATATATAAGTATACTTGGAGTCGGGGCCTAGACCCATTAAGGAAAGGATTTTTTTAATGGAATGAGACTTTAAGTAGTAGCAAGTGTGAATACAGAAAGGGTTTGGTTTTTGGGTAGTGAGTTGTTGCCACTTTGTATTTCAGGGGGAGGTCTTCAATCAAAGTGTCGTTCTCGAGGTTGTTTTTGTATAACTTGGTGTTGAATTCTCCAAGTCGGGTGAAAGTAGATTTTGTGTTTCCTGCACGGAGAACGTACAAAGTAGCAATATAGGTAGGGATTTTGAGTGCGAATCGATAAGCTGTGGTGTGGATTCTGTTTAAAATTTGTTTATTGGGATTAGAGATGGTAAGCAGGGAGATGCTCCCGTAACTGAGAATCGGTTTAACTTTGGATTTATAGATTTGGATAATTGTTTTCGGAGGGAAGTTATATTTGTGTGAGAGGATTTGAATGGAAGTTAGAACCAGCAGCGTCCTGCAGTTCTGGTACAATGTAGATTAAACAATAATTTGCCATCGAAAGTGGTACCGAGGAAGGTTGCGTTAGGAGTAGCAGTGATTGAGGTGTTGAAAAGATTAATTTTGGAAATATGGTTATGGTATTTCGAGTTTAGTATGGAGAAATTGGCTAGGTTAGATTTTGAGGGATTTATTTTTGTTCTCCACATTGAGCACCAATTTTCGAGATTGTCATTGCTTTTTTAATATTTAGTTCCGTCATATAGATATTTTTACTGCTACTCCAAATGGCTATGTCGTCAGTGTACTGACTATAGTTGCATTTAGATAGAGGGGGGATGTTCAAATCATTAACAAATAGGGTGAAGGGGAGGGGCTGAGAACAGCGCCCTTAGGGGTGCCTGCACGAAGTGGAATAGGTTTTGAGTATTGGTTTTTGTAGTATTTTTTTGTGTTGCGCTTCACTAAGGAAAGAGGAAAGAAGTCTGGTGTAATTGGAGGGGAGATTAAAGTTAAGTAGTTAAATTCTTATGCCGTTGTGCCAACTTTTGTCGAACGCCTTTTCGGCATCAAGGAAGAGGGCAGTGGTATCATGTTTTTTTATGAAGCCGATGCAAATTTCTTCGGAGAGGCAGAAAGTTTGGTTTATTGTAGATTTGTGTGCGCGGATTTAGCCTGATTGATACGGGCAAAGTGATTATTTTGCTCTAGGTGGGTTCTGGTGCGGTTATCTATAATTCTTTCGAAAATCTTACCAAAGGCTGGGAGGAGACTAATTGGTCGATAGTTTTGAATTTTGGTGTGTCTTTACTTAGTTTCTGTATTAAAATCATTTTTGGCGGATTTCCACAGGGTTGGGAAATAACCGATTCTAAGGAGTTCGTTAAATAATGGGAAATGAATATCAGAGGCAGACGGAGGGGAATCTTTTAGCATTAGATCATTTATGTTGTCAAGACCAAGGAAGGAGGCATATTTGAATATTTAGTGGCACTATACCAATCGTTTATATCGCAAGGTCGTCGGATTTAATATTAATGTCGGCTATTCGGAAGGTGTATTGTACTAATTCAATTACAAAGGTTGCGATATTAAGTTTTTCTTCAGTGGCCATTCTATTTGTTATTTCAATTTTATGGGTAGATTTGGTTATATTTGCATAGGTTCTTTGTTCTTGTTGTTTCTTATTAGCTTCAGTTTTAGCTTCTTTAAATTTTGGGCATCTTTTGTAAAGGGCGGCATGAGTCCCAGAGCAATTGGCACATTTTGTGTTTTCTTTTCGTTCGGGACAGTCTCTAACTCTGTTGACCCTTTTCGTCGCCGCTGGAGGCATGTCCAGCACCTAGCTAACCAATTCTGGCGAAAGTGGTTAAATTATATCTACCTGAATTGCAAAAGAGGTCTTAGTGGACGGGGGTCACAGATAATGTGGCAGTCTGTGACTTGGTTTTAATCTTAGATGAAATGACTCCCCATAACCTCTGGCCGTTGGCGCTGGTTGTTAGTGTTAACTGTAGTAGGTTAGTTAGGTCGGTAAGAGTTAAGACTAGGACTACAGAGCTGGTTCGTCCTATTACTAAGATTGTTTTACTTGAATCTGCATTCTCATCTTCTTAAGTGTTTGCAAGCATTATCGTTGAATTTCTATGTAAATATAGTTGATGTGTTTTATCTTCGTTATTGAGCTGTCAGGTGTGTGAGGCTTTATAGTTATTTACTTGGTTTAGAAGCTTTACGTCACAATTTTGATTGCTAAAGCTGTTATGGAATTTAATGTACATCGATGCGGTGGTTTAGGTATTGTAGGCATTGTTATACTTGAATATGACGTATTCCAGTGGGGGGAGTGTCATCGTTGCCGATGTGTGCTATTTACATAGCGAGACCAAAGGGAATTTTCCGCTTGGTCGAGGTCGGGCAGAGGTCAATACTGCCCATTTACTGGTTGCCTTTCATATCCACCTCCAAGATTTGCATACTTATGTAATCGATGTACAATTACCTATTCGATGTATACTTGCGTATTTTGTGAGGTACACATGCATGCTTCATTCCTCTCCTGGTACAGAGAGGCGTTGCATGTGTTCCTGTAGCACTGTTCTTTAGTATGTAAGTATTCTCAATGTTTTATATAAGTATTAAGGGCCTTGATATTGTAATTGTAAGTCTCTTTTAATATCGCATTATAGATATTTGCCTTTAATGTGATTTTGCTGTATGCTTGTGCCTGTTATTTTTATTCCTTTTTTTGTGTATTTGTTGTTTGCTTATTTGTAAGAGTATCTGGAGTAGAATATCTCGCCAGAGGTTATTTTTTGTTGGTATTCTGAACATTCTCCAGAAAGCCACCGTTAACCCCAGAAAGCCGCAGTTAATCCATGTAAACCCCTGTACACCGCAGTTTGTCGTGCTGTTGGTTTTGCCCGGTAACAATTGTAAGTTAAGTTATAATTATCAAGAATGTAATTGTCGCCAATCTTTCTCTATGTCTTGTTTCATGTTACCAAATGTTATTTGTTGTACTTCTTCCTTTTGTGCATTATTTATAAGGAGAAATATTATGCATTATTATGTTATTATTGATTTGTTCAATTCATGTGTTTATTTCACCAATGTTTGTATATTGATGTTTTGATATCTTTACTTTCTAGTTTTCATCGTGGTCTTGTTAAAACCACGCGTGTAAATAAATGGGTTAAAACCTACAACCACCTGTTCAGCTTCATTGAGCGTCGTCTCGGTGACAGTGAAAAAAAACTCTGTGGTTTTCGCCACATCTGAGACATCTGGTTTGATTCTTGCAAGTATGGTGGGTGTGTCCAAAAAGTTGACATTTGAAACATTGAGTGATTTGGGGGGGAGGGGGGGGTTCGTGGTATTCTTCTGTTTTGTGTTTAGAGTATCCTAAGTAGAAACCTTATTTGATTAGGGATTGTTGAGGTTTTTGTTCTTCAAACGTTATTTTTACTTTCCAAGTTGGATTGTTTGTGGCGTGACTAATGAGTCTTTTAGTTTGTATTGGGGTGTATTCTTGGTCTTTGAATTTTTGTTCAATATCTTTGATTTGAATTTCAGGGTTTATGCCACAGGCTACTACAGAGAAGTTTCTTTGTCTTACTTTTTTGGGGATTCTTGGTTTGGGGTTGCCTAGTTTAGTCTTTTGAGTCCATGGTTTCAGGAGGATATTTGCAGATTTAGGGTCATGGGGGTGATTAGGATGTTGTTACTACGAAGATCGTTTATATTTGAGATCATGGCATTTGGTTTTTCTTCATTGATTAGTTTAGCAAGGGTTATTGGTTTTTTTGATAGTTCTGGTAAGATTCCTGATACAATGATTGTTTGAGCGGACTTTTTGGTGGTTGGTTTGGAGTTAGGATGTGGGTTTTTTTCAACAGAGTTTGGACGTTGTCTTTTTCTGCTATTTTTGTACAGGGATCCAGTCATTAATGTCTATTTCAAAATCAGAGAGATTTAGGTTTTCGACTAGGGGCGCTGTTATAGGTGGGTTAGGGGTTGCCATATTGGCAAAACAGCCCCTCCCTACGGGTTTTAAATGGCTTCTATACAATGAAATTGATCATAGACTTCACTTACCAGAAAGAATTAGTCTCCATCTTAAGACGGCAGACGGAAAGAATAGGAACTCCTTTTGAAGAGACACACTATAAATCGAAAGTATACTCGGTAGCGCTGTATCCAAGGATGTGTACGTTCGGTAAATGATGGGTAAGTCATAGAGTGAAGGATGATGGGGTGGCGCTATGTCAAAAAACTAACTGTTGACCAACATAGTCCACAGAGCCCTAAGGAAAGGAGAGGAATGCAAAAGAAATGAGCCAGTTTTCTTCAAAGTAAGTCTCGTACATTTAGCACAAAACATTAAACACTAATTAGCAACTTATTCCAACAAAGTTTAGGCTGTGATTGAAACTTTAATGGTGAAGACATGCATAAGTAAATATATATTACATTTTTAGGAACCTGTCTTTCTTATGACTAACCTTGACTGTATATTGCAGCTTTCCAGCTTACCTGGTAGTTATCATCAAATGAGCTCATCTTTGAGTTTTCTGATCTTGACAACAATCAACTGTCTATTTAATTAACCACAACCCAGACCACACTAATTGGCAACTCTTTCCATCAATCTAAGGCAACAATCATCAATTTAAGACAACCAAATTACTAATGACAAAATGATTCCAACAAACTAAGGCACCAGGTCTCATTAATTTAGCACAAAACAGACCACACTAGTTAGCAACTCATATCAGAAAACTAAGGCAAAACTTATAAATTTAATACAAATACACCACACTAATAACCAACAAATTATCACAGCACTTCTCTTCAATTAAGCACAAACAGACCACACTAATTAGCTACTCATTCCACCAAACTAAGCCACAATGTCTCTTTAATTTATCACAAAAAACAGACCACACCAAACACGGACTGGTTCCAACAGGCTAAGGCACCGTGTCTCCTACATTTAGCGCTGATCTTGACAACAATCAACTGTTGAGAGGACAAGACTGATGTTAATGATTCTGGCTCACAATGATGTTTCCCTTGAAACTTAATTTTTCTCCAATTTCTTTTAAATCACCTCCAGATAACATTTCCAGATCTCTCTGTAGAGGACAGGCTTGAAGGATCTTCTCGTACTTGGTGGAGTTGAGATCTTTACCAAACAAAACGTTTCCTCTCACGGTATCATTTTGAATCCAAGCTTGTTGAGCAATATAGGCCACAGATCTCTGATGAAAGGAGAGGAATACAAAACAAATTAGTCACTTTTCTTCAAAGTAACAGCAAAAGTAAAAAAGTCAAACCCTGTTAAGTGTTAACAACCAAACTGTCAGCTGTGAGACAAAAGATGTGTACTCTTCTAGAGGGGCCATTTGTGAAAGAAATGGAATTATATGGTCAGATCAAAGTTATTGGACACTGGTTTGAACAACTCTCAAAAAAGACCTCACTAAATACCAACTTGTTCCATCAAACTAGGTACAATGTCTTATTAATTTACCACAACCCAGACCACACTAATTGGCAACTCTTTCCAACAAACTAAGGCAACAATCATCAATTTAAGACAACCAAAATACTAATTACAAATTCATTCCAACAAACTAAGGCAACAGGTCTCATTAATTTAGCACAAAACAGACCACACTAATTAGCAACTCATATCAATAAACTAAGGCAGAACTTATCAATTTAATGCAAACACACCACCAATTACCGACTGGTTCCAATTACCGACTGGTTCCAACAGGCTAAGGTACCGTGTCTCGTACATTTAGCACAAAAACAGGCAACACCAAATACCGACTGGTTCAAACAGGCTAAGGCACAAGGTCTCCTACATTTGGCACAAAACAGACAACACTAATTAAAAACTAATACCAATAAACTAACGTACCATGTCTCAATAATTTAGCACAAAAATGGACTACATTAATTAGCATCTCATGCCACTAAACTAAGACACCAATCAGCTTCATTTTGATGTTGTCATGGTTGCTTGGAATGAGTGGAATGTGTAACTCTGTTCAAATTATATCATGGAACTTGTTCAGCCTTTCTGTAAGAATAGTAGTTTAGCACAAAAAAAAAACAAATCAAATACCGACTGGTTCTAACAGGCTTAAGGCACCGTGTCTCGTACATTTAGCACAAAAACTGACCACACCAAATACCGACTGGTTCCAACAGGCTAAGGCACAGTGTCTCGTACATTTAGCACAAAAAACAGACCACACCAAGTACCGACTGGTTCCAACAGGCTAAGGCTCTGTGTCTTGTACATTTAGCAAAAAACAGACAACACCAAATACAGACTGGTTCCAACAGGCTAAGGCACCGTGTCTCGTACATTTAGCACTGATCTTGACAACAATCAACTGTTGAGAGGACAAGACTGATGTTAATGATTCTGGCTCACACTGATGTTTACCTTGAATCTTAATTTTCTCCAATTTCTGTTAAATCACCTCCAGATAGCACTTCCAGATCTCTCTGTAGAGGACAGGCTTGAAGGATCTTCTCGTATTTGGTGGAGTTAATGATCTTTCAACCACTTGTTCTAAACCTGATCCAGCTTCATTACATGCATCCAAGACTCACAATTTTCCTTCCATTTACTTTATCTTCTTCTTTCACCTGAGACAGTATTGTAAAAGATAAGAAGATGTCATATATTGGAAAGCAGATACTGTAGACATTGCAACTACTGTAGACTCATTTTTATACACTCCCTCCCTTCCTCCCCTCCCTCCCCCTGACTACCTAAACAACCCTGACTGCTGCCTCATTGATATAACTATGTATAAACAAATGTATATCATTGTGGTTTAATGGCAGAAAGAAACGAAAACGAGCTTAAATATTTACGTGTTACTATAGTAAATTGTGCATACCCAAACGAAAGCATTACAGAATCTTCAATGTCTCAGACCTCCAGCAGGATGTTACAGTCACAGTTCATGGAGTCTTCTTGTGAATCAGTGTGGCCAATGCAATGCTGTAAAGAAAAATATAAAAGCAATATGTATATATATATACCTATGGTGTGAAATAAATTTTAGTAGTTTTTTTTTTAGTAGTTTTACATAAGATCATCTTCCAGTTTGCGTATGCAGATACCTTTCCGATGAATGTTTACAAACATGAATAAACTGTACCTCTTTTTGTTACTAAGTGCCTGTTTATTTTTAACACTTGCAATATGACTCATTAATGAACCTTACCAGACATTGCTATCAAACCTTTGGAGTACTTCATAAAATGCCAAAACTTCCTTTGATGTGTATTGTTCACTATAATGGTCAAGCCAATAGCAAGGAATGAATTCAACACAATTTTGAGAACAATTCATCAGCCAAACAATTTTGAGTGTACACTTAGCAAAGATGAAAACTGGCTTTTCAGCCTTACACAAGTACCAACAACATATTGGTATATTCATGGTAAACCCTAATGTGCTTCCATGACTTCTAGCACTTGTGTAATAATATTCTATTCAACAAGGACAGAGATACTATATATTGTACTATCTCTCAATACTCTTAATATGTGTTTACCATGAGTTGTGTTCCTCACAACTTTCAATCAATGTATTCAAATTGAAAACCAAATTAAGGACAATTACTTAACAATGAGAGGTCGACTTAGCAAAGTTTAAATTTGGTTTAATAATAATCAAAGTTTCAGTGAACAGTTCTGCCGACCATAAAATCATGTCTTAGGCATCAAAAGAATTCTATGATCTGATAAAGATATGCCGAGAGTTGGACCAATACTGTTAAGCCTAGCTTCAGGTCAAATTATGCTAGTTTATCAAATCAAAACATGTATATCAATTTAGTTGCCTACGCTAGGTATTAATATCATCAGCTTGCATGGAGAGTTTTCTCCATATTTGCGAGTAATTATAGAATACAGGGCCACTCGATGATTCTATCTGAGCATCTGGATGCGCGGATGCTCAGTCTAATCCCAGTACGTATGTGAGTAAAAAATGTCAAGTCCAAGTTCTTTCTTTTTGTGTGGATGCGCGGATGCGCGGATGCAGGGTCAAAAATTTCCTTTACTAAAAGTCCTTTACTAGTACTTCTGTGGTGGAATTTTAGAGGGCGTCGCACATGTACGGATGCCTTTTAAGAACGACAGACTATTGATGTGGAATATCTTCGTACATGCAGGACTTTCAGTATTTGATATATGTGATGGTATATGTGGAAACTTTTCGAAAATTTGTTAAGTCCATTCCTAGTACTCCTGAGATGGATGCGCGGATGCGGAGTCAAAATTAAATACATGGGGGAGACTTTTCGAAAATTTTCTTAAGTCCTTTCCTAGTACTTTCGGGTGGATGCGCGGATGCAGAGTCAAAATGAAATATGTGATGGTTGGAATTTTAGAGGGCGTCATACGTGTATGGACATGTATACAGACACACCGCGCATCTGGATGCTAGGAAGTGTTAATGAATGGCCCTGTATTCTATAATTGTACCCATATTTGAACCATCACCAACATCACTTAGACCGCAGAGCTAAAAAGTTGGTTTCCTGGAAACCGACACTTTTCCTGTCCGGAACTAACAGGAGACGACCTTGCCTGTCTGACATGATAGAAATAGAAAAAATAGCAAAGAGAGAGAGCTTTCATCCTAAGCTAATTTTTCTGGCTGCGAGTTAGTTTCTTGAGGATGTGTTACTGTTAAGTGCTAGATGGCATAGGCTATGGTAGGCTACTCTGGTAGGAATTTAAAGTCAATTAAGTTAGGCCTAGTCTAACTGTACTAGCCTTAACCAGAAAGTAATTATGCCCAACCTGCAAGGTCTAGTATTTTGTCGGCAGATATAAAGTGACTTATTTTACTTACATAAATAGAGATAGTGAATATCATATTAGGCCTAGGCCAATACTGTAGCATTCCAACTTGCTATAGACGCCAGTGCCTACGTGAGCTAGCCTACCGTTAGGCCTAAGCGAACCTATTATATGATAGGCTAGCCTAATTTATCACGCTCGCTGACTCAAACAATGTGAAGTACTAACTTGCTCCACAAAACTAAGAACAACCTTCGAGCTGGTGAATATATCTGCCATTCACATTCTTTGGCAGTTACTCCCCATACAGAATAGGCTACAAATTACAATTACGTATGAATTGTTAGCCTACGGCTGCCAGGAAGCGAACTGCATTGCTCGTGCAACCTTTCGTGAGCTTTCACATACAGATCATAATTCGCGCTCCTTAGCTTAACCTTTGACCACGACCGTGTACGCCTGACCGAAGATAAATTAACAATAACATGCTAGATGCATATCCATTAGAAATCATTACATTTACAACGAAACAATTCAAATGGTCTCATAACATAGTCCTAACGTCATTAAACATGTTGGTCAAGATAATTTATTGATTTCGCTGAGAATCTCGTCACAAAAGTTGCCCTAAGGGTTTGAAGACTCGCGCAAAAGGAAACGTTTAATGCCGGTAATTTGACCTAGTTTTAAATGGTGTGTAACAGAAGTGTTAAATACCACCATCGATCCCAGAAAATGCAGACACAGCTTGCTACCGTCGGTAATTAGACACTAGTGTACAGTTAGCACATACAGCTGCGGTCATTACCCACATCACAGTATACACACGACAACAGCGATCGACATCTCAAGTCCAGCTAAAGAGAACAATTAAGGTATCACGTTTCATAGCTGTCTGCATTTTGTCTACGAACAAAACTTCGTTCCACTCTTGAATATGCATTTCAGATTTGGGACCCTTATAAGGTCTCAGACCAATTCCACATAATCATTTTGCTTTTCAGTATAGTTTCTATCCTAGGGCTATAAAAGACTGAAATACAATCCTTGGCCGTTAAAGAGAGCCCTAGTCTTGAGGTGTTTAAAACAAGATTGCCCAAGCATTGTTATTAGCAATGCTGCGCTGCGCACCAGCATCCTCGTTGTGATAACCGAGAGGGGTTTTTTAGCCTCCCAATCATTCTTCCCCGTCAATTCGTCTAGTAGCCCCCCTTCCTCAACCGATCCTCGTTTGTTAAAGGAATATCTAATGATTAGAGACACTGAGGCTTATTCTAATGTTAAACCACCTGATTCCCTATTGCTCTTCACAATGGGAAAGAACACAAAAACCAGGGGCGTAGCGAAGTTTTTTTTGTTGGGCGGGGGGGTGTGGAGAATTGGATTTACCGACGGATCTGGAAGTGGTGACTGAAATGGGGGAGGGGTTTAAGAGGAAGGGGGTCCCCCTCCCCTTTGGAAAATTTTTAGATTTGAAACGTCCTTAGATGCAATCTGGTGTATATTTTAAGTCAAATTTGATTTGCCGACGGATCTGGAAGTGGTGACTGAAATGGGGGAGGGGTCTAAGGGGAGGGGGTGTCCCCCTCCCCTTTGGAAAATTTTTAGTTTTGAAACGTCCTTAGATGCAATGTGGTGTATATTTTAAGTCAAATTTGATTTGCCGACGGATCTGGAAGTGGTGACTGAAGTGGGGGAGGGGTCTAAGGGTAGGGGGTGTCCCCCTCCCCTTTGGAAAATTTTTAGTTTTGAAACGTCCTTAGATGCAATCTGGTGCATATTTAAGTCAAATTTGGCACGGAAGAAGCTCCCGTTCTCCTTTTCTCTATTCAGCTTTCCTTCTTTCTTCCCCTTCCGCTCTCTTCACCTTTTCTCCTTTTGCCGACAGACCCAAAATTTGCCGACAGCGACCAAATTATTGGGGGGGTGTGACACCCCCCCCCCACACCCCCCGCTCGCTACGCCCCTGACAAAAACCAACAGAGAACTTATGTCATAATCGGCCTTTTGGCTAAGATGATATCACGTGTATAAACAGTACACAGTAGATAGCTTACTACCCTTAAACTTGATCATTTCCATGGAAACCGTGATAATCACTTGACGGAGCATAGTCATGATCATACGGTTATACAGTCTATATATGTATAATGGGGACTGGGTTAGGCTTGAGACTAGATAAAGTTATTTAGGTTCCGTGCCCTGTCCCCATCTTGGGTGAGTTTCTTTAAAAAACATGTTCAAAATTCAAAAATGATTATAATTATCACCGACCTGGTTTACTTGCCTTCCTCGTGTAACATGATGTGTTTCAGAGAAGTCCAGAGCTATTTTACTGTTTAATTTGTTTCCAATAACACATAGGCATCTCGAACCTACAAAGATACTTAGTTCTCCTTCTTCGTTCTACTGTAATTAGCGAGCATCTTATCAACTGCAAGCGTCCTGTCTAGGGTGAATAATTATGTAAAAGTTAGAGAGCCTGACGTTTTGATCCTGGCAGGATCCTCTTCAGAGGCTACCTGAGAAGAAAACAAATTAAGACCACATTTATGTGACACAGATGGACAGACAACCAATATTTCCTAACAGACATTAATATCGAGGCAGATGTGCAGTGCCTAAAGTTTGTCATTTCAAATTGGTTTGCAAGATTAATTGTTATTAATCAAACATTAACACTACATGTCCGCTTATTAAGATTCTGTGATATTGTAATGTACCGACTTGTAATCTATCAGTTTGATCACATGTACGCATATAGGTACGGCAAAGATAATATGTGTGTACAAGGATCATCTCCATGGAAATTTAAATATAGTAATCTAACATTTTATTTGATTGCTTATTGTTGTTGCAGAATCAGGTAATACTGATTGCAAATTGTTTTGTATGGCAGGTATCTGGGTACCTGCGCGTCAACTCAAACCCCTCTCATACCTTCCTCTCCAAACCCCTCTCATACGTTCCTCTATACAACACATTTCACTTCTCAGAGACTACGTTGGCAAGTTTGACCGAATCTGAATTATCTGCTATATAGGAACCCCTGTCCCTACCCCTCCTCCCCCTCGATACCCCACACTCCTTCTCCATTTATTAAAACATTCAATTTCTAATACGTGAAAAAGTTGAGTCATATCGAGTTTTTTTTTCACTTTTCATATGAATATGTTACAGTATTGCATCGATGTCGATCATGGAAATGGTAACTCAAATTTGTTGAAGAGGTAAATCGGTTTGTATCAATTCTTATTGCCAGTGGAAAACCCAATTTCATTTAAAAAAAATTAAGGTATTGGGTTTCAGTTAACCTGGTTGTCTTGGGGCAACTTTTCTCCATTTAAATCACATAAACAGAGACTTAAAACCAACTTTAATAATGTAATACCTAGATATTCCAGAAATTAAAGAAACTGGTGTTGCGCAATTTGAATTTAATTAATTCAGAGATTTTCACTTTAAACTTGATTCGAAACTTGGTCTGCATTAAATCTCCGAGGCCGAAACTAAATACTACAATAACTAAATAAGATAGATTTGATTCAGCTTTTGGTTTTATAGCTATTATTTCGGAAATTGGTTTTCGAATCATGCAATTAAAGACGATGAGTCTTTTGTTCTTAAAAGATGGCTTATCACAAGTATAGGATTAAAGGATAAAATTGGAGGCAAAGAAAGTTGTTACGTAATTGTAGACACAACTTTTGTTGAACGTTATTCGAGCGTGCTCTGTTGTTTCGATGAAGTTAAAAAGAGTAGGCCTATGTCATGCTTGAGTTATTAGAATGCTATGAAACAAGGGATTAATATTTACAGTTCGGCCTGATTTGAAGAGTCTACGTCATCGTATATTTTGACTTGTACGAGCATGTCCAGAGATATAGCATATTGAAAGCTGAATATCATAATAATCGGAACACACATTTATACTAGCATTCAAATGTGTCCTGTTTCTTGGATAATATATACATACTGAGATAAGACAGAAAAATCAGTCCAGGCGCGTAGCGAGGAATTTGCCAAGGGAGGGGTGAAACTGTAGGCAAACTTTCAGAGACGTAGATACGTTATTGCAGACTATCTAAGCGTAGCGCCACCACGTTGGCACAATTTTGGATGAAAATGCCTCCCAGATCGCTGGAAATGGCACTCCGGAGGCCTTGTATGTTGCATCTTTGCATTTTCTCTTTGAAATTACGAGCGATATCATAAAAACATGCAAAAACATATGCTCAAAGGGGGAGGGAGCGGCTGCCCCCTTCGCCCCCCCCCCCCTTGGCTACGCGCCTGAATCAGTCTATAGTCACCTCATGTCAACGTGCTAAGTAAGATAAAATATTTTCTAATTTCTTAAAATATATCAAATTTATCGATTTATGTTTTGTTTAGATCTTCACCTTTGATGATCCGTATAACGATAATGCTCTCGTCGTCCAAATAATTTTCCCGAATACTGAGGCTATACATAAATAGGTTTCATATCCTGTAGAAACAATTTGATTAGCATTAATTGTTCTTTTCCGTCTCATAGTTTGCTTGATTGATTCTTTTCCTTTGAAGTTTACCGCACCGAGTTATAATTAATCTGCTTCTGAATATTTGAACAAACTTCCTGGGATGACAAACACTACAATTATAATTTCATCCTATATGCATAACTTTGAATGATAGCGTTTTGAGCCTATAACCGTCGACCAAAAATCAATCGCTGCTAACAATTGCTACATTGGTATATTTTTAAACTCCACTGGCTTCATAAAGAAACGTCGAACCTAGAAAGAATGAGTGTTTTCTTTGATACTCTAACTTATCAACTATAACCAAATGTCATTTCATATCGACCATAGCCAAAAGTTATTGTATTTTCACTTCGATTGAAGTACTTTAATATGAGACTTTCATTAGTAAAGGTTACCCATGTGTGTCTATATTTAACGTTAGACGACTTTTGCATAGGTTTAATCTATACGTATGTCACGTGCACGTGTCTTAATTAGTCTGCTTTTCGTCGTTGGCATTCTCTCAACAGGCTCCATTGAATCATGTGCTCATCTTCAGAAGATAAAACTCATATCCGTGCCTTATATATGACATCAACGCGAGCTTGTGGATGTCTCATTCCATTTGATTCAATTGCATTCTCGTGTACGAGTATACATGTATACATATACATAATAACAAAGAATGACTGAGTTATCCATTTAATTACATCGACCGGTAGGTTGTCATCTACGCATGCGCGCCAGGTGAAACTTCTGTTTGGGAATTCCAATAAATACGACAAGGGTTTTTTTAAGTTTGTTTCACGTGCGTGAGATGTTCACTGTTGCTGCATGTGTGAGAAATAAAGAGAGGGAGTCGCAGAGACAGCCAGAGAGTAAGAATAGGAAAGACAGGAGGAAAATACGAGTATATTAAAAATGGAATGAAAGAAATATTTATCAGATTGGATTACAAGATTACATGGAGAAGAAAGACAACATCTCGAAACTTTTCATCTACAGGCAGCACGGAGTAAAACTTGATACTGAAGACAAGATGATTGACAGTTTATGTTCGTGTATTATAGTCAAACAATACTAAATTGAGTTTTAAGTGACTACAAATTTCATTGATGTTGCCTTGGAGTTGTACCGGCTCGCTTTTTACTTAATGGAATTTTTATTAACTTTTTTACGTCCAGACAAAAGTGAAATTAAATAACAAAACAAAGTTACGAACAGAAGAGAAATAATAAATTCATCTCAATATAGACAAAATTATATAAATAAAAGTATTGATGAAGTCAAGTTGTAACGGCTTGTGCCTTTTCTGATTTGAGGATTTCGAGGGGGTTAAACCTTTTCTGGCTTCTTTTATGAAATAAAGCCTATTATTTTACATCGACAAGAATTACCTACGATGGATTACTATGGAATATAACACAATCTGCTGACGTCATTCAACCGCTCTCATTTTAATCATTTCATCAAAAAGTCAAGAGAAAACCCGAGTAAATGATTTTCTTTTGAAGAAATGTCATCAATTATTCCCCAGGAGTGACATTCATGAAACAGTTTCAAGAAAAAATTGTGTCGTCAATTTTGATCGATTTATTACAAAACGAATTTTCAAGGGAATTCAAGTTATTTTCTTCCAAGATTAAATTCTAGAGAAGTGTACATAATTGTCCCTGAATGAGGTTTAAAGCAATTAAGCAACATTCGACGAAAGAAAAATGCCAATGAAGACAGTGCGTTGCTAGGAGAGATTGCCTTTTGCTTCCTTGCTCCTTCTTCTTCTCCTCCTTCTCTTTCTTCTTCCTCCTCTTCTTATCCTTATTTCATCTGTAGTCTGCGCGTAAATAATAATAATAATACAAAAACGCCAAAAAAAAGGAGGTTTTTAAAAATTGATTATCCGGGATGATGATGATGACATTGCACTGTGTGGCAATTAGACCGATGTATCAGTAGTGGCCGACCTATGGAGCGTGGATTATTAATATGAACGTGCAGAGATCATCTATCAAAATAAGTGCTCTAAATTAGATCGTCCATATCTATCGTACATGTTGTTCGGTTTGTGTTTTCATAACGCTGTCGCTATTTAGACGTGATTAACTCGTTTTTTAGTGTTTTTGTTTGAAAGGAGAAATTTAACCTCGGTGTTTTGTTTTTTTCATTCGGATAGTGCTTTGTGGATGCTTGCACCAAATATCGCGGTATATTACAGACTTGTTAACAACAGAGTATAGTTGTTATAAAGAAAAGCGTGCCTGTTGCGCCTTCCTGGCATACTATACATTGGAATATACTTGGCATATTTCCATACATTAATATCTCTACGCTGGTTATAGACGCACCACCGGTGAGATATTTCATAACAATATTCTTAATTATCTGATTTGTGTCTTTCTTAATTAATAATTGACTTTCCCATTTTCTTTCCTTCAATATTATTCATTATAATATACGCTTTGATTTTCTATTTGTCGAATTATTCTAATAAATGAAAGATTCGTATATCAATACTAATTACGATTAATGAAGATATATGAATTCGGTAATTCAAATTTACGTCATATGTTATCACGTGATTTGATGAAAGTGTATGCACTCTCCTGACCCGACAGATGCATACGCCATGAGCAAGGAAAGAAAATAAAAAACCTCATACCCTCCCATCAACAATTAACTCGTCTTAGCGCGTGTCAATGAGCGAGGGAGTTCGTATTAATTACAAAATCACTTTACCAGAATTTTGCAACCTGTGTTCTTTCAATGGCAGTGTGTAGCCTTTATCTTCTTCTTGTTGTTGCTGGATTTTAGTATACTCAAACCAAAACCATGCTTCAGCTTTCGCAAAGAACTTAAAGACTCTCGGACAATTGAACATCTTCTTTCTGTTTTATTTTTTAATTTTCCTATGGATATATGCAATAAAATGGATCCATCTGCGATCAATACAGCTCTTTTAGAAACTGAACTTAATACTCCCGCCAAAAATTGCTATCGTCTGGTCGTGTTTGGATCGCCAAAGGTTGGTAAAACTTGTATCGTACATCGGTTTCTGACTGGTGAATATGAAGAACAATATACGCCGACAATTGAGGATTTTCATAGGAAAATCTACAAAATTCGTGGAGAATTCTATCGATTGGATATTTTAGATACATCTGGAAATAATCCCTTCCCAGCAATGAGCAGATTATCGATTCTTACAGGTAAGCCTTTTTTTTTAAAGTAATTAAGCTGCTGTATTTGCGTTTGTTTATGCATGTGTCTTTATGTCTGTGTGTCTGTATATCTGTCTGTCTGTATGTGTGTCTGTATGTCTATACGCGAGAAGTCTTTCTCTGTGTCTTAGACTGGTCTTTTTTAAAGACTGATATGTCTACTGTGTAAAGACATCGTTTACGATAGCTCTTACCTTTAAGTTAAAGGTGATGTGTCGGTGAACGCCTAACAAATTGAATCCCGTCTCATATCCCTATCGACAGTGTTATTAACGCATACTTGTGAGTAGTCATCCCGTGTCCAAAGCTCTATATGTTTACTCATGCACCTATTAATTGCAGCTACTCAGTTATACATCCATAACTCTCTAATTCCAAAAGAGAGCGTGAATTTACTCTTATAGAGTGACCACAATTAATCAGTCTTTTCGATTAGTGATTTCACTCCTCTCCACGTAGAGTGAATTCCATTAAAGTAAGCTCTAAACAATCACTCGATCGGGAAGTATATTGCAATGAAGTCATTCTTTGATAACAAGAGTGAAATTTTCTAAGAAGTCGTAATCATGTGCACTCACAAAAAGTGAATTCTCACTAGTTGTTCTTTTATTGGAGTAAATAGTGTATAGCTTTACAAGATATTTCGGGGACAATCCACAATATCTGACAGGTTTGGTCAAGTTAGTGTGCTTAGATGCAAACGTTGCTCCATTTGGCAACATTTTTAAACAATGTTAAATAATTTCTCAACTGTTTTGGTTGTTGCTTACAATGTTGTTATGTTTTATATTATTATACCGTACACTTGGAACTTTTCAAAGTTCTGTTTGTCAGAGAGGAGAATATTAGGGGGAGCGGAGGGGAGGGGTGGGTGGGGCGGGAACGAGCCACCTTGATTTTATTCGGATACGCTAAAGCCCCCCTATAGAAGGATGCGTGCAGGTTGCACGCCTGTGTCCGAGAAAACTCCCTTGCGGCTGTAGAATGGCGGTGATTAATTAGTGATTACTTGTTACGTGGTTTCATGAAATTTTATTCTCGTTAAAACTTTGAATATGAAAAGTTTCTTTCAATACTTACTAGAATTGATTCAACAACTCAGTAACATATGGACAAGAAAAGACAAATTGCCACCACTTAATAGGCATGCATATATTACGTAGCATGATAAAGAGAGCGCAATTGTCATTCTTTTGATGTTAAAGTATAGCTTCTATGAGTTGACTCTGACCAAGTGTATGGTACTGTTTAATACTAAAACCCCATACGTAACTGTTCATTTTAAGCAAGGAAGTAAAATGCGAAAACGTTGACGTTTTCCAAGTTTTATTTGATATGTCATTTATATGACAACTTGTCTGGGCTAAATAAAAATCAAATAAAATTCTTTACTTTACTCAATCATTGACCTTCTTTTATTTTGGGCAATTTGGTGAGAATTGGCAAGAATGTAAGTTTGATCAAATACCGTCTTTTTATGAATATAAATAAGTCTTAATTTTGAGTAACAGTTGGTATATGTTGGTAAAATTTGCTGACGAAACGTGAGTGCGTATATTGTGTGTGCAGGGCATGCATGGTATTCTTCCTTGTACGGCTTGGGATAACATTTTTACTCATGATTATATACGTTATAATGTCCGACGTGTGTTATAGTTCTGCATACCCCAACTTGAATTAAAGGTATTGAAGACTCGCCCCAAATCGCATGCCGCGCTCTGAAAAAGTTAACTTTCCGTTGCTTACAAGTGAAGTTTTCTTCTTGTCGCTACAAAATGCAGACAGTAATGAAACGTGATACCTTGTTATCTTGTACCTAGACCTGGGATGTCCATCGCTGATATGTGCACTGTGTTGTGGGTATTGACCGTAGCTGTATGTATTGACTGTACACGAGTGTCTAATAACCGACGGTAGCAAGCATCGATGGTGGTGTCTAACACTTCTGTTACACCTTATTCGAAAGTAGGTCAGATTACCGGCATAAGACGTTTCTTTGTGCGCGAGTCTTCACACCCTTTAAGCCAATTAAGATAGAAAACTAAGTTGTAACAAGTTGAACATACAGAAAAAAGTTACTCGAAATGTCTGAATATATAACATGTATTTTCATCATTCTCCAAGGGCCCCTCTATAGGTGGTTGATCTTGCCGTGAGATGTTTTCTATCACAACCGTATACGCCTATCATGATAGCTGTGATATACAGATATATGTTATCACCATGGTTGTGATGTGCGGTTGTGATACTAACATAGCAACATATGGTGTCAAAACTTCCACGGTTGGACCATGGACCTATAAGATCACCCTGTTTTACGGCAATGCGATCCTGTCGACCACAGTCGCCCCATCCATCGCGGCATACTGGTATAGGCCTATTCCTACATTAATTAATATTGCGAGGTTGTTTTCCGTTTCTTTACAATGGACATTATAAATAACCTTCTTCCTCTCATGCGCGGCTAGACTCGACGCGGTTGAATGGACTTATAGCTTGGACAGTTGAAGCATACAACTAAAATGTCACCCGTGTACAATTATAGACCATGTACAGAAGATGACATGCATGTGACAGTTTGAATTCTGACTTTACCGTCTATATTAAAACTTAAGCTCTTTAGGACTTGAATATTTCCTACTAATCATATACTCCGATGCATGCTATAGATAAGTAACTTTATTGAACTGTGATTGAATGTTGGGCGTGCTAAAGGTCGAAAGGTTCTATATAAGTATTAACATGACGTCATCTGCAGCAGCCAATCTAATCTTCATTTAGCCATTACTCTCGTCCGTCAAGGGATTTAAATGTCAAAAGACCATTTATTCAATTCACTTCAAGGAGAAACATTTCTCGATCCTTTATATGTCTTCGAGCAATACTCATAATTTTAATAATTAATGGTTTTGCTGATAAGCTATCTAGTGTCACTCCTGTACAGTATATTTGACAGTCATATTGTACCTCGATTTTTTGTTCACGAAAAGATTGGTTCACACTTGAATATCCCTTTAGTGGATTTGTATGTAAGCAACACATATAACTGGCTTTACTTATGCCCTATAGGATTTATACATTTTTAATGTACAAGTCCTTCCTATCAGTTTCACAGCTGAAATGTGATATTTACAGAATGTGTAATACCTTAACAATGGCATAACCACAATCCTGATGGCATTTGCTCAAAGGAGAGTAGGATATATGGCATCCCTTGAAAAAATTTGTACCCGTTTTCTTCGCTTTTCTTCACGTGGATGTCATTGGTATAATTCATTGTCATATCTGAGTGAATGTATTGATTTGTAATTTAAAATAGTTCTCTGCCCCCTTCTTGTGTTTGAATATCCTACAGTGTGGGTTCTTATTTCCCGATAACTCCCCCTCAACCCACCCCCCTCCCCTCACAACCCAAAGACATGCACATAAACAAACCTACATCCCATATCATAACTTAACCTCACATTTACTGAGAGGAATATGGTTTCAAAGATTTTGAAATTTTGCTAGATTCGGTAGATATTCCGAAGACAGGATTTTACTGTTCCCTTCTATAAGATTGTCAATCATCAGTTTTTCTCTAACACTGTAATACTACGATATACATGTGCTCAATATCAAGGGGTAGGAAGCTTCCAAAAAGTGAGGCGCGGGGGGGGGGGGGGGACATCAGAGGGGCACTTTCTCATTCAACAACCATAACTCGTTATGCTATAAACCGATACACATCGGCCATATCACTTAAATATATATGATGATGTGTTATCGATATATTATGGTGCACGTGTATAATTTAAAAAAAAATAATTAAAATTAACAAAGGCAAAATATATCCAAAAGACAGTTGTCATCAAAGGGGCACATTGTATTTGCCAGTAGGGCACATTTGCTATTTTGGAAAAACTGGAGAGGCACGTGCCCCAAGTGCCCAAGCTCCTACCCCTCGCTCAATATACCTGGAATTGGATCTAGGTATTAAGGAATAATTCTGGTGTAGTGATGTTAATCTTTCATTACACCGATAGCTTCTACCAATGAAATCATAAATACCTTGTAGAGATAAATTGAAGATATCGATTGTTCAATAAATCAAAACAATATTGAAAGTTAAATCTTTGAGTGAAACGAAATTTCCAATCGATAATATTATGAGAACAGCAATTTTTCGTGATTGGTCAGCAAATTGTTTTCTATTCCAAAGTAACGTGTTAATAATTCTAAATAAAAATGATTGAATATAATATTTAATGTAGTGCGTTGATTATCTTATAATATGAAAACAAAAGGTTTTTGAATTTGCACGGCCGGTAATAACCCCGTGTTGGAAATTGATTATACCCGAAGCGACCGTCAAATGCGTTTTAAAATGTTTACTTTATCCCCCCTAACAAATGCACTACTTGAGGTCTTCGCTTCTTTGCATATTTTAATGTAATCATAAAAATTGTTTTCAATTAATCACTTTAGGATTTTACTAAATTTTTAAACGTTTTCTGTCAAGGTTTGATCTTACCTATATCCGAAAAAAAAGGTTATATAATTTTCACCTGATTTATCTAAAATTTATTAGATAAAAATCCTGACTGAAAGACTATATCAAAATCTCATTCTGCAGGGTTTGAGAGACTAGGAGACCTGGATTTACCAAAAAAAAAAGAAGATGTTATTAAATTATCCAGTTTTACTAATGTCAATTATTGTTTTAGAGTCTCTCCGTTGGTTAAGCTTCTCTTTTTTTCATCTCATAAGCTGAATTTTGTTTTCACTAAATGTGAACTTGTAGAATAATTAAAGCAGCAGTCCCTGTTTCGTCATCTTCACGATTTACACTGAATGTTATACACAGTAGATGGAAGCATGAAACAAGTTAGTATGCAATGCTCCTTTAAAGCAGCAGTCCTGTTTTAATTTTATTCGAGAATAATATTACGTGATATATGAGGTAAAACAGTGAACAAATATTCCATACGCCTTTAAAGTGAGCATTCAATCCAATTAGCGTTTTAATCATACGGGAAACAAAAGTGATATGTCGAATCAAAACATGGGAGATATTCGATCATATAGTAAAATAATAATAAATTAATTGACAAAAAGAAACTCAAAATCTGTAAAAGGGAGATTATCAAGTGTTGTTAACATTCTTTTTTTGGTAATTACTTAATTATTTATTCAAATTTTCAAATTTTTGTCAAAGATGAAATCTGTGAGATGAAATAAACAGAACCTTATCAATAGTGCAGACCTGATTATAACGTGACAAAAGCACCCTCCGGTATATGTACATGGAACTTTAAGTGATACACTTAAAGTCACGTGGTAAGGGTCATTAATATATCTTTTAACTGTTTCACTTGATCACCACATGTTATTAATTGGTCTATTTTCACCCAATTACCTCAAAAATATTTGTAAATATCAGTCATCGGTAAAAGCGTGCCGAATTCAACATTTAACGAGACGCGTATATCATATAGGAATCAGGTTTCAAAAATCCGTAATATCTTCCCTTTTATTATTATTTTTTTTTTGTCTCTTTTGACGTTCGATAGCAACATATGCAGATGAATTCGACGAAAATCTCACCTTTTATCGTACACGTCGGGACCATGCGAACTATAAAGGTGTGAACAGAGTTAGTCAAGCACAAAATGAATGCATGCAATAGTGTCGTAAGATTCAGATCCATTTCGGTACGTGCTTTAAAGTCATTTCTTCTTATTCAATCCCTTAAACGATAGTCTCTTCTCCTTTTTATAACGAGAGTGATAACGGTTAATCAACAAATAAAACATATTTGATAAAGAAATGTGTGAATGCCAAATCCAGAGTAGTGAAAACACTCACTTTTATATATTCCATTCTGCTGCAGGGGGGGGGGGTGACTTAACCAACAGGTTTGTATATATATATATATATATATATATATATATATATATATATATATATATATATATATATATATATATATATATATATATATATATAAATATATATATATATATATATATATATATATATATATATATATATATATATATATATATATAGATAGATATATACATACATATATCACTTGCATATATTCATCACGTTTCACCGTGCACAAATATGGTGTTCCATACAATCAGTTATATTTTATATGGCAACAAAGATTCTTTACCGTATATATAAATTTGGCGGGAAAAATGTCGAAAGGAGAGAGGAAGAAAAAAAAACTGCACGCTTTTAGACTGACCTGTTTTCTCAGTTGGAATCGAATTCTGGACAATTTAATTACAAGCCGGTGAGAATATGCTTTTGACACCTTATCTCTTCCTGAAACTTTCTAAAATAAAAATATTTCCTTCGGCTAGAAATGGTAGTTTCCACAAATGCGTGTGCGGCCAAGTCGGAGTTCGAAACATATTGTGTGATTTGAGAAGCATTAAAATTGTGACGTCAGACGCTTGACCAAATGTGAGGTCATTTCTATAGGAAGTTCGTACATCTGGTATTAAGTAATTCCATAAAGAAGTATAGACTTGGAAAACCAAGTTGGTATATTAAATTATTTGTTATTATTACATTTGCATCAACGCGCGCTTCTATGTAAAATCTTAATATTCCCCTCTATTCTGTAACGCTTAACACTAACATCATCATATCTATATGTTTCAGTGATTGGTGAAGACAACGACTTCATAGTCAAATGATCAACTTTTTGATCATAACTTCTTAATGAAATAACATAGGTGTGTAGTTTGTAAATACCCCTTGATACTGAAGACAGAGAGAAAGGATTGGTTAGGCAAGGCTTTGGCCTTGTCTCCCGGCCACCTCCGATCTTTATGGTTCAAACTTGTTGACAAATGATTTCAATCAAATTGCGAAGAGTCACTGGCAGTAAAACCACACAAGCACAGTCCTGGAGTTCGTTTTAGCCTTTTAGTTTTATAATGAATTTGTCGCTTTTCGACGAAGTACAGCTATACTGAGAAAACTTTCTTCCTCGAAAATCTATATATACTCACAAACATGGAACGCCGATTATCATATCCATTTTCCCCCTCGGTTTCATTCCCATGGCACGCCATTTCTCGAAATGTCACGGTACCTAGATACATTGTAAATTTTTCTGACAGTTTATAGATCTATAAATGGAATCAAGTTAGCAAACCGTGTAATGACACAAGCACCCAGCATATATCAGTCTCTTTTTTTTTCTTTTTCTTTTTTAATATATATGCTCATCCTTTATCTATCGTACAGCGTATATACGTTATATGAACTTCAAGAAAATAAATTCCCACCTGCCTCGTTTCGATACGCTTCATTTAGTTCTATCGATTTACAGGGTTTCACCGGATAAGGAATCTTTTCATTTTGACGAGAGTTCGTGTTAAACCTATTTGACAGTGATTTTCATGTACGATCTTACCGTTACCGTTATCGACATGCCATATTAAAAGGGAAATATATAAGCCGCGCCGTGTGCAAAACGCGCCACTGACTACACACAGTACACAATATCAAAGCATGTGTATAGAGAAAGCGAAATATGTCGTCTGCTACAAAGACACACATCATTGACTCGAAAGAGAGATTGTCAGGCCTATAATTAAAGGTGACTAGAACGTCTCGACGGATGACGTCAGATATTGCTACGATGCACATTGCACACCATGCATCATGTATACGATACGCTTGCAAATATGTTCTACTAACATATAGAACGGCTACATAATTTCCTTCACCGCTGTATATGTTGACTTACATCAACAATTCGCGTTACACTGTTACGATGTTTTCCATGACACAATGTAACAACAATGTAGCCCATGAAGTTAGGGCCTAACCGTTCCAGTTTGATACCAGAGGTAAAAGAATATACCTTTGATTTGCATTTGGATTTCTGGGAACGCCGTTAATGTCTACACAAGTTACACAACCATATTTACTGGCGACAAATTTTTCAGAATTCTCAAAAGACGTCACACTTCTTTGATTCCGTATATGATATATCTTTCTATGGTCACGTATTACGCAACCAGGACGTTTCCTGAATTAAGGGACTATATAAGTTTTTATATAGCTATATATGTCTAGTACTATACATTTACTACTATAGTTTTAAGAAATAAGGTACAAATTAAAGTACGTTTGTTACTGTCAGGTGATTATTATGTCAAATAGTGACATGCGATCTATAGGGATAACAGGCTAGTAACCATCACTTTAATGCCCTAATTTGGCAAGGTCCCAATCTCTTAACTCCCTTATGTTTATCAATGGATACGATATATCTTGTAAATCAAGTTTTTTGCGCCGAATTGTCTATGGGACATCCCTCTCCCAATCCCAACCCCCAGAGTATCCGTAGATGTCGCACCCTAGTATCTCTTTAAAGCGTGTGTAGGTGTGACAATTGGACAGGTAACCACTGACCAGAGTTTTAACTGTTCGTGAAAACAGAGCTTCGTAAATGGTACTTTATAAATGCGTGGACTTTTAACGGTAAGAACTCACATTATGTGAAAGATATACCTGTCTGTGTGAAAGATATGTGGTCTATGTGAAAGATATACCTGTAATGAACAACTTACCAAACCAGATAGGAAAAGTATTATTCCAAGTGGCAGATACAGTATCACAGATTTGATGTTACTTCACACTCAATGCTGAAGACTTGATCAAGTCTAAATATGACATCATCGAGCAGCTTGTGCTTCAATTCTTTATGGGGGATTTCTCTGTAATGAAGATACGTTTCTCCAAATGTTGAATCTAATATATTATATATCTTAATAAATCTTAATATGACCCTAATGATAGCATGGGTTTCTTGAGAATATGAACAGGAAACAAAGAATACGTAACAAGAGGTTTCATATCATAGTTGAACTATGACGTCACAGATTTACAGCATAGCAACCACCAGACACAACCTTTTAAACTAGGATATCTCCCAAGTGGAGGGAGACTTTTCATAGCTGTGTTTCGTGGGGTGGTCATAAAAAAGATCTCTGTCATTTCAGTGTAAGATCATTATTGTGTTTGTGTCTCTTTTATAATGTTAGTTATATCAGAACACACGTGTATCATAGCAACAGCAGCAGGACAGTGGATGGTTGAAGATTATTTTTTAGACAGTTTACTGCATATATGCTACGTTTTACATCCTTTACTTTCAGTTCCAAGTTCTTTTGAACTTTTATCATTACCATGGTTATTGTACTGTTTGATATATATCCGTTCTGTTTACTCTTGGGAAGACATGAAATACTCCCGTAGACAAATAAATGTCTCTTGTTGTCAAGTTAATCGTAAAGAACTAAGAAATACTATTCTACATAACCGAATCCACTGCGACAATATATAGTGCAAACAGTTCACAAATTGAAAAAAAGCTTGTTTCACAAAAAACTTTTGTACGCTTCGTCTGTGTTGTGCTCGCCTGACACACCGAGTCGAGAATGTGTCAAATTAGCAATTCTTAATTGCTTACCCTATTTGCTAATTGACGTTTGGTAAGTGGTGGTAGTGGAAAGTCATAGCGGTTGTCCATATTAAAATAAGTGACGTGGTCAATGGAAAAATCAGAAGAAAGTATCAAATGCCGCGGAAAAAACTCAAGGAGAATTGGCAGGTATATAGGCCTATATAAAGTCACTGAGATCCCCTTCCCTCTGTCCACCCCCCCCCCACCCTTCAAAATAAAGTTCATCCTTTGTTTATGACAATCCCATTATCTTTACCTGTGTAATTTACGGTATATGGATATGTCTGTGGTATGCCAGTCCTTATGTTGATAATTAGAGCAAAACATTAAAATCACCAATTATCAGGTTTTTTCAGAAATGTTATCAAACATATAGATCAGGGTTATCAATTTCTTTTATAAGAGAGTCAAAGAAACACATTATCTGGAGAAGGGTACCAGAGAGAATCAAAGTTTCACTATAGGCAATGATTAATCAATGTGTAGGGTGTAGATGGTGGGATTGTTCAAGCCTATAGAAATCCACATATACAGGTATATATACCCGATTAGTGCAAGAACGTGGATCGATTTTTCTCGGACCGAAGAGAAATCTTCCGCCGGACGGATTTCGCCCACGGACTACCTTGAGAAATCCTGATAAAAAACATCATATCAAAATGGTTATAATTGGGTCAAGCTATGATAACTTATACTTTCCTTTACTACTAAGAAACGCTCGTTATAGCTAACACTTTAAGGATTCAACTCATCTTTTGCAAAATAATCTCCTACAAAGTTGACCAGTTTTGCCACATTCATATCTGATAAGAAGGGGGTCGGAGGTTACAGACTCGGCCTCCGGGTCACTCGGGGATGAAGAATACGTAATAAATTCTGACTTCAAATTCTCTTTAAGTGCAGTCAAAACATAACAATATAAAAACAAGTACCACTTGTGCTGTAAGTATGTAAGAAAGGATGGCGTTTCGACTAGATTTTAAATTTATAACTGTTAATATGAATAGAATATGCTTTCTAGGAAATTAAAAGGGAGCATGGAATCCCTTGAGGGTATACCAGTCATTATATTGAGGCGCAGGTGCAAAACGAAGAAACACAATATAGAAAATGTCTCAAGCAATCTCGTCTGCAACGTTGTGGTAAATTATGTGTGGGAGAGACCTGCACTGAGAATATACATATATATATATATATATATATATATATATATATATATATATATATATATATATATATATATATGTATATATATATATATAGATATATAGATATATAGATATAGATATATGTATATATATATATATGTATGTATATATATATATATGTATATATATAGATATATAGATATATGTGTGTGTGTGTGTTTATGTATACAATATATGGCGTATTGGTGCTGTCAACACTAGAAAAGAGTATATATTAAAGTATTAACAAGAAGTAAGAGTTTCGTATATAGATGACGTCATTAATGACGTGTAATATGACGACAGACCGACGCTTATTTCGATATTGGTTTGGACAGCTTATACTGCATCATACACCTGAAGAAAATCGAAGTTTGTTAAACAACAAGTACACTCCTTAAATGAATTATTGGAAATGTGTCATTCTAACATTACATTATACATTAACGAGTTTATTACTATGCCTTCACAATTAAGTTATTATTAAATAGTACAAAGTACGTCTGGTTAAAGAGTCATGTTTTTCAACAACAAGACTGCTGATTACTTGAATTATAAGGTGACCATTTCTTGCATCCTTTTAGCATATTTGATGCTATTAAATTGTTCCAGCCTGATGAAGCGCACAAAGCATATTGACTGTAAGCGAATTGGCAGTCATTTCAAAAGGTACCAATCGATCTTATATACTGGCACAATTATAGCAAAAGGGCAAAAAATAAAACTTTCAAAAGAAAAAAAAGGGTCTGAATGAAAAGAGACAAAATGTCCGCATCAAGTAACTAAAATACAGGAAAAGATAGCAAGAGAGCATAAAGCAGAGTGATTGAGAAGCAAAAAGGCATGTTATAATTGATCGAACTCAACCATGCATTGATTCCTGAAATGCATCATTAAATGTTAAGGTAGAAATGGTTTTGTCAACCGAATCATGATATGTTTCTAATTGGATTCAACGTATTATTAAACCTGATGTAGTCTGTACTTGTGTTAATTTATTTATGGTGTATGATATTATAGGACTTTATGTATATGGGCAACGTATATAGTAATATATAGGCTATATATAATTACATAGAATGCACGCCTGCCACTTGCTGTTCTATATCTATATATATATATCTATCTATATATATATATATATATATATATATATATATATATATATATATATATATATTTTATGTTAATGCAATGGAGGTAAACGACAAAGGCAAATGAATATATATAAATGAAAATCGTAATGAGTTGGAAAATCAAGAACAGTGAAAAAACTTTCAGCCTCCACCGGGATTCGAACCACGGGCCTCCCGTGCGTTCGAATCCCGGAACGCGGGAGGCCCGTGGTTCGAATCCCGGTGGAGGCTGAAAGTTTTTTCACTGTTCTTGATTTTCCAACTCATTACGATTTTCATTTATATATATATATATATATATATATACCTATATATATATATATATATATATATATATATATGTATATATATGTATATATATATATATATATATATATATATATATATATATATATATATATATATATATATATATATATATATATATATATATATTTATAGTAGTAGCTATCACCACATATTGATTTTCAAAATCGTTTAGAATCTAACACAGTGATCTCGATTAGTCCATTATTTGTCTTTGTATAAAATTCATTAAATTCGACACAAAGTGTCATATTATTTACTTTTTTATTCCGCTTTCGCTTGGAATCTTTGTCTTTTCCACTTTCATGACAGTTATTACTTCTTTAATTTTACCACCGGAGCTGAGCCTGCTATAATGAACAAATCCCTATTAATCATGTATATTATACTGTAATTTCTTATGATATTTGTAACCTAGCCGTGAGCTCATTTTATTATTCATTTCTTCTATACGGCTCTTTCAATACATCTATTATTTTATATCATACATCAACGTATAGCTACATGTAAACATAGCCTACACTTACATTGACTGTTAGTATCCTATATATCATAATATTATCTGTCTTATACACGGTAGACCTATTGCGTTTACAATTTAGGCTTAATCACAGCATTATCAAAATCATTTCGAAACCCTACTAAATTATCTGAAACCTGCCGGTTAAAAAGTCTCTTGTCAGACACGACAGGTTTCGGTCTTTGCTTATTGAGTGAATGACTCAGTGATATTTTAAAGCAACCCTTTGGATCAAATTTTAATATATAATATATATATATATATATATATATATATATATATATATATATATATTTGTCGATGCTGCTCGATTTTGCAATTTCATAAAACATTTCAAGGATGTAGCCATGAGTTCGGAGTAGGAAAAAAGGGAAGTGGTGAGATTTGGAGAAATACGCGACAGGCTTCGAAGAAAATTGCCGGTCATGCGGCAGATTCAGATGGCTGCTTTAACTTGGACTTTATGGAGGATATAGTCAATGTTTGCTAATAACAAGCCAATTAAGTAAACTAAAGAGTCATTGAACATCGCGTCTAGCGATATATTTATGATAATGGGGATTAAACAAATACGGCATGCAGGAAGCCTCGGCTTACAAGAAATAAATCACAGATTAAAGATGTAAAAAGAGAGATAGAAATTAGAAAGGAAGGGGATAAGAAGGAAAGACAAGCAGGCGGATGGACGGACAGACGAACGTGCATACGGACAGACACACAGACGGACGGACGGAAGAGGAACAGACGAGCAGACAGACCGAAAAAGAAACCGCCTCCAAAAACCATTGAATACTTTATTACACAAAATATGCATGAGTTAGCGAAAGAGTATACTTTCAACGTTCCGTATATAATTGAGTTTTGTATTGTTTTAATTATGCTAGCAATACCAAGAACAGAAGTCGAGAGCTAAGTAGTTCCTCTTTCAGATTTTTTTTTTATCTCAATGTGGATTCTTAGCTAACTAAGTTTGATATCATAAAAATCTAAGACCAGACTAGACAGAATTAAGTAGCATCTAGCAAATTTCGGTATTATGCTAAAATTGGTCAGGTATTAATGACGACCTTTACTAGAAAAGTCTTCAGTATTGGTTATAAAAAAATTTTCGATTGCTAAAAAAAGATGCTATTATTATTTTTATATGGAATTTTCCTTGTGCAGATCATTAGATGTCTCAGAGAGGAAACTGAAGTAATGATGGCAGAAAAAAGCTTTTGGAATTTTATAAGCAAACCATGGGTGACCACTATTTAAATTTCCACTAAACTGGGGGAGGTGGGGGATACTTCTAAGCTTTAGGACTGTTATCCTAAATCACTCAGCTAGTGTTGATGTTTGCATATCTACCTCGACTGGTCTGGATATTGGCATCAAGGGCACCTATTCACTTAACGGGTTTTAACATTCATGTGCGGTAAAATAAGAATGTCTAACTTGCCTGTGAAGCCCACGTCTTGCGATTCCGTTAAAAGGAATTAGTAGTACTTTCGAATCGATAACGCATGGGTTATTCTCATCTTTAATGTATAGTTTTGTCTATCACAACAATTTAAGTACGCATCGTATATAGTTTACCCCAAATATTACTTTCAAACACTAAGTGCACTGACATGTGTGTTATACGGTTGAAGTGATTCGATGAGTTAACATGGCCTTGGCTGTATACATTTGAATGTACAATAAATACAAACGGGAAAAAAACCATCAAAGTTCGTAGTACGAGATATTTTCAACAATTAAATCAATGATTGATTGAATAATGAGTTGAGGAAAAGCGTTGAAATCATACAAAAACAATATTTAGAATATCGATTTTAATTGATCTGTAAATGCGAGTGTACTTTCATTTCGAAAAATTGAAGAAGAAAAAAAATACACCCGAAAAATCAACGCTTATTAAAACACATAGTTTTAGCACTTGTCGTTGGACTTTGTACTCTTTGGAAAGTAATCACAATTCGGAAGAAAAATAATTGCCGACATGGCAATATGAAAACTAGAAATTTTGTATGAATACTTTAATGTTTCTCTATGTTCGTCAATTGACGATAATAAGTTAGTCTCGTGTATATACAAATCTATGTAACTAATTAGACGTTAGGTAATTAACTCATGGAAAACATTGGGGAATATGGACATATTTAAAACAAAGAACTTATTTGCATCCATGTAATTTCTTAATGGACGTATACGTACGCGTTCCTAACGGATGCATTATTTCATTAAGGTTTATAAAAATACATATATAACCTATCATGGACACATTCAAGGACAATGTCATAATAACAGGATCAAGTGTGTAAGAATACATTTGTTGAATCTCTGTATATCGCAGCATCGGTGATATAAATTATTCCAATTTATATTCAGTGCCGGATAAAGGGCGAGCCAAACTAGACCACGGTACCCCCCCCCCCACCCCGCCACCCCTCCGCACCATCCCATATTCAGTGGCTGTCTCATCGCGATCTGAGATGAGATACGTGATTTCATTACCCGGGACCTCAATTAAGCTAACTAACCAAAACTGTCATTACCATAACAGGTTATGCTGAAAGGCTCTGACCATCACCTCCACCCCCCCCCCCGCCCTCCTCCCCACCCCACGACATAAATCCTGTCATTGTTATATTATTTATTTAGGGTGTTCACTATGTATGGATATACATTAGACCATTATACAATCGTTTCTTTTTTATCATTATAATACAATAGGATTGTATATTAACATATGAATCGGATGGATGTCCACGCTGGAATTATTATAACATGTTAGCATTATAAATCAAAAATCCAAGTTTTAATCAGCGTTAGGAATCACTAATGTATGTATAGAGGCATACAACTTGCGAAATTAGTATGAAACGGATATTATTTATATTAACAGAGAAACCTCTTGGCAAATTACCGATAGTGAACAAATCAAGGCAATTGAGAAGATTCGTTACAATATGCCATTATATTGTATTTGTGTGTATATGTGTGTTTTAATTCCAAAAGTGGATTGATTTGGTACTTTACAGAGAGAAAGGCATGTAAAGCTATATATGCAGCTAAATATGAAAGGCATCAATGCTATTTCTGACATTATATCTGTCTAGTACCCCAATAACAAAACTGCTATACCATCGGGAATCAGAAGCCAAACTTTATCCTTCTTTAATGTACTATTCAGAGGATGACTGTATAATGTGACCTTTGCCCTACCACAATGATCGTTCCATGAAATGTACGCGAGAAACTGTCCATGGTATATCTTTCATCACTTGACTGCATTTAATTAACATTCTGGCATTAGCTCGCCAATTTTTTTTCTGACGAAACCTTATCAAAACAATCATCACATCTTTTTTTCTCATTCATTAGTTAAAATGTCGAACTTTAAAAGTTGATGAAAACTGTCAGGCAAAAAGCATCAGATTCCTGACTTTTCTGACAAAAGAAGGGAAAGGGGAAGAAGGTGTATCTTGAAATAATAATTGTGCCGTTTTATTACCGGTCTGACTACTGTTTACTTATTATGTCTTTGATTACGTCACAAACTATAAAATTGTAAAGAAATCTGGAGATGTCGTATATACAAGTGTATGAATCTTCACTAAATCCTTAACAGTAAACAAGTAACAAGAAAACACAAGCAAAAGCAAAACAAAAAGATTATCAAGTAGAAGAAGCAGAAGAATAAGACGAAGAAGAAGGAGAAACCACAATCTTTTAAGAGGATTAGGCAAGAGAATTATTTTAATACACCTTCATTTTAAATATTTACAAAAACTTTAGGGCATGCATTACCTGATGAAGTTTTGAAGCTTGGTATTAAGATAGCCATATTAAAAGCTTACATGCATTTAAAGAAGAAAGTGCTTTTTTACAAAATATTTATGTGCGTCAAATATTTACCTTAGTGATTAATCTTACTTCGTTAAAAATGAATAGGATTCACGCATTATAGTCACGCAACAAGACTTTTTCAAGCATAGTAACTAAAGATGACTTTAAAAAGTTTCAAAATTAAGGTTTGAATTATCAAAAAGGGAAGAAAATTGCCGTAAAAACGGCAAGTGATGGCTCTTAGTGGCATCCGTGTTATTCGAGTTTTATAATAGAAGTTACACATATATTAGTTCTGACAGTTCAAACTATATACAAAGTACAATCCATTTCATTTCTTAGATGTCCTTGACAGTCTCAATACTCGTTAACTTCAGTCACCTGTTTTTCTTTCGGTTTTGTCTTGTTTCTCCTTTTATTATAATGTTTGTCTCTATTTTTTTCCCCACATTTCTCTGCCCTTAAACACTACATAGCGCTAAATTACATGTTGTAGGAGACATGACGAACTTATCTGGACAAAGCTCTTAACAACCAAATTTAAATTGCCAGCGACTAATGGGCAGATTGTTAGTGTGTTTAGCCTCAGGTGAGAAAATGAATCAAACATTATTACGGAAAGTTGTTAGATTTTCATTAAAACCTGAATGTATACACAAGTATACATATGGCGAACATCTCTTCGGATGTTAAGGTAAAGATGATCAACGATATATATATATATATATATATACCTGGAATTAACATCCGGAGGGATACATTACAGTTAAAGTTTCCTATAGTCTTTAGCTATAAAGTCACTATGGCTTAATTCTTGGGCGCAGAAGACTTTGTACAACAAAGATAATAAATTAGGTAAAGGTCTTTGACAAAATTGATTCCGTCAGCTCCAGGCGGCCATTATCTACAACTCGTATGACAGATGTTCTCCAACTACCAGTATCGACCGCCCTTTTGCCTTTTCAAATATAAGCACTTTGAAATGCCACGGTATTTTCATGGGTCACTTGAGAAAACCATCTGGTTAGGCCAGTGTAGGTCTATTATATCTATATATATCTGACATTGGTAGTCAAAAAGAAGGCAAAAAGTATATAAGAAACCAAAAGAAGGTGGTGACGTCAGATCTGTATAGCCTATGGGCAGCCCGGCATTTATTCCATCGGTAAAGAAACCGCATTGAATTTTAGTATTCTGACGTGCAAAGGTGACAATTTCATTAATTAATTTCATTAATTAACACGGAATTTACTACAAAATTCTACCCTTTATAATGTTGTAAAACATTGACTGTCAATTTTGTGATATTTTCTCCTCGTCTTTTACCCATTTTCTTTACAATTACTTGTCATTTATAAACTAACCAATCTCACCTCTGCATTCTAAAACAATAAAAACACGGTCTTAGTTACCGTATAAAAACAAGGTTTTCTATGGTTCTATGATGGCTTTACTAAAGCTGTGAACCATTGCATTGAACGCCGCCCTGGGAGGAGCGGTATATGTATTGTACATACAATAGTCATCAGTACTGCCCCCGCCCCTGCCCCATCCCTGGGGTTTATCTGGTAAAAATACTTTACATTACATTAATGCATATGTAAAGTTATGGACAAGATATTGAGGAGTTTTCAAATAACAGTGCAGATTATTATTCTGTTCCATAAATCATTGTCACATTTTATGGCGTCGGAATATATACCTTTAAACAATGAAACATTTGTGAAATGACATATCTTTCACGGACTATATTTTCTTGTCACAAATATATTGCTTTAACCATGCATCGAAAAGCAATCAATTTGTTCCCCCTTTAGTCGAACTACATTTGAGGATTTTTACAATTTAAGAGGTTTCCTCAGAAGAATGCTAAAAGGAATTTGAAAAATGTTGACAATTTCTATCTATATCTCCCAAGCAACCATTTCTTTCATTTCCGCAAGTATGTCCCTTCCACTTCTTGAATAAGTGTCCTCAAAGCAATACATGTTTTCTATAGACAGCGGTCTAATATAAAGCAAATGTTAAAAGGTTTTGTTTTCCCCATTAAATGTTGAACGAAGTAGGCCACATTGCTATAGTTAAACCATGACATGACCTCTAAATGGGCTATGTCATAAAACTTTAAATTGTATACAACAACGGATAGCAACAGCCGATGTCATCAGGTGACGTCAAAACAAAAAACAAAAAGTTCAGTAGATTTACAGAGACGACCTACAAAGATACATGAAGTAAACTTGCTTCTCAGCCTATATTAGCCAAAGATCATTTGTAGTATCTTAACTGTACAGAAACCCAGTATACTTGAATACGATAATTAACAATGGGCTGTCCGGATGTATATGTTTCAATGGGCTAATATGGGCTTGAATATATCGGCCTCATGCTGTGGCATTCATTCTAAAAACAATGTACAGTAACACCCCACAGAACAACGAAGTTTAGTCGGTTAATAAACTTATATAACTGAAGCTCCCGATCCATGCATATGGACATATACGGTATAGCATTATCTTGTCTCGGTGAATACTGTCAGAAGTCAGTGTACTTCTCACACCACTGACAAGTTTGAGTGTGGAGGTTATGGTAGAGTAGTTAATACAGTGTAGCTTTGGCCTTATTTCTGACTGTAATTGTACAGTTAATGGAATGGCCCTGTCATGATGCCTATAGTCTACTTATCAAGTACTTATATCAGGAAATACACGTAATGATCTACCGGGAATTTATGTCTTTAGTATAGTATTTGATTATCATTGTGGGGTTTTATATTACCCTCATATTTGTGGACTTCTCCTCGGGAGAGGGGGATAGTTGGAGGGGAGGTCCTGTCTCTTCACCTGTTTTATCCAGCACGCAGTGTCTCCTATGTTTTTAATTGAACAGTTTTTAATTGTATTTTATGTTGCCCATATAATGCAGATCGTATATATGTACATATATACATTCCACAATTTGAGATAATGACATCGTATCAAGAGATTTCCACTAATTAGCCTATAATCAATGAATACTAGAATGAATACGTGAACGTGAATTCAATTCTCTTTTGAGCATCTGTCATAGAGAATAAACAAAGCAAGCTGAGACAAGAAACACGTTTTCAAAAAAGCAAAGAAAAGATACCAAACCTCGATCTTAGTCTTATACCTTGTTCTTTTCATCGTATTCTGCAGTATTCTGTAAGTTTTACTTTATCAACAGTGTAATCCTTCCCTCCATGAGGTATCCATCCTTTCCGATCAAAGTTATCTACGTGCATAGGTAACAGTCCTACATAGTACGTAAATCAAGGGGGGGGGGGGGAGTTGCGACTCTCCTTCAATCTGGCAACTGCGACGTCTAATTGGATTAACAAATCAGTTCATTAGATTAACAAATGAGCTAATTAAGAGATTAAAAAACGTTGAAGGACTTGTTGTGAAGAATTGCCGATTCCGAAGAAAAAGTCGACTCTTTTTATCGCTGAGTGACAAGACATGTCTACTTTTTCAACTGAAATGGTTTCATTAATAAGTGGAATAGAGGCGATTGTCATTCTCGCTTTTTGCATGATCATTGATTATATATATATATATATATATATATATATATATATATATATATATATATATATATGTATATATATATATATATATATATATATATGTATATATATATATATATATATATATATATATATATATGTTGACGTAAATTGGTGCAAGCTGTTAATTAGCTGAGTTGTTTCTTGCTAAACGAAGCTGAGTGAAGTTTCAAATTAAAGCTAATTTAAAGGAGATAAGTATATTTTCTTATGTGGTAGTGTTGGTGATGTGTATCTATCGTACATAATAGTGATACTTATAGGAAGTGCAATAAAATACGGAACTTGTTGTCTTAAAGGAGAATATAGTAATGTCTAACTTGGAACTTTAGGTGTTGTGTATGCCGCTTATATAAAGTGATTCATGAAGTTGAATGTATATCGGAATGCTGCTTTAAAGGAGATTAGAATCATTTTCTTATTTGGTACAATCGTTGTTGTGCAGGGTGAATGAAGTTTGCAATTCTGTTTTAAAAGAGATTAACGTATGTTTTCCTATTCGGATTTATATCAGTGTTGTGGGTTCTATAGAGTGACTCTTGAACCGGGTCGCGCCTTCTCCCTCCCTCCCTAACCCTAACCACACTGGCCACCACCTCCAAAGGGCCTCCTCCACTCGTCAGCTCTTGCCGAATAAACGTCTGTTTGTCTCCATTTACACATGCAGCACACTTATACCTTTACAAGGTTATTCAACCAAAAGAACCATGCAGAAAGCCACGAAGTGATAACAATTTGCTCATCTTTGGAGATATGACCCTTGAACCAAACATGAGCAAGAACTTTACACTATTAATGAATTTTACCCCCCCCCCTCCCCTGCTCCCTTCAATTCTCTCTTAGGGCCTCCTTTTAATAAGTAACATCAGTACTTTCCACAATCAATTCTAACGAATAATAATTTGGTCTGTTTAGAAGAAAGATCATCAGGTGTGTGTGTTTTTTTTTTCTTTCTTGAATTTCATTATTAATTTTTCCAGAAAATACTTCTACGAACTCTA
The DNA here is from genome assembly GCF_037975245.1 of Apostichopus japonicus. NCBI lineage: Eukaryota > Metazoa > Echinodermata > Holothuroidea > Aspidochirotida > Stichopodidae > Apostichopus > Apostichopus japonicus. The sequence goes on from NC_092579.1 coordinate 16,985,648, forward strand.
GAGATCACTTGCATGTCTCTCTTGAGAAAAGTACCAAATAATAAGAACACTCAAAAGTCTAACTTTGCGACGTAATAACTGACAAACGTAAGGAAACGAAATAGATTTTCAACTGAAAGGTGTTCTAGACTTATATTATTATATTATATAGGCACGCGCGTGGAAATATTCCATTCCTGGTGGATTTCTTTGATAAGGACTCCGTTCGTTTGTAGAAGAGAGGTTACTTCAAGGTTTCGCCAAACTGAAGATTAATTTGATGCCACAACATGTAATACAGCTCATGAGGAACGGCTCTGCTACAGAAATTTCGTCAAAGATGTATGGTGGAAGAGAGAGAGAGAAATGGGGGATGGCGTGATGTTCTTCGGTGATCAGAAAATAATTATTTATCTAAAAATTGACGTTACTTTGAGCACGCGGTACTGGCACAATACCCAGTTTAGTGATCGCTATATCGTTCAACCCACAATTATCCCTATATAAATTTCGTCGTGCACTACACGGAAGTTTATACCGAACAAAATTATGATTCCATATTTGATTGAGAGACAAAAAGGTTAATAAAAATCTTATCAGTGTTCATGATTTACTTTGATATGACACTTGAATATATACATTCACGCTATAATATTAAGGTATATTTGGATGTCGTTCTACCTAGACAATTGGGTAAAATAACAACATGTTTCTATAACTATCCGTAGCACAGTCTTTGGGAATTCCATTTGTTGGCGTACCGCTTTATCCAGCCAATAATGTAAAGTTCCAAGAAAATACCCATTTCATTGGAATCAGTTCTATTAATCTATTTGAGGCTAAATTTCCTGTTTTTGACTTTTATTGCTATGTTTAGTTTATGTTACGTCATATTTATTATCAGAGGCAATAATGAGCACATGAAAATAATAAGAACCAAAATGATATCGGAATATTTATTTCCTCTATCAATTTCATATATTTTCTTACCTCGTGATATATACCCTCATGTACTACATGTTACTTTTCAACCGACACCTAAGATTTAACTTCACTTTATGAACATACCGAAATCAAATTATCAGTCTACGATGAGAGAAGACAAAAAACAAATTCCCCTAAATTTCACATGCAAAAAAAAAAAAAAATTGTGATAATGAGAATCATGTTTCTCAAAACTTTGCCTTTCGAATTACTCATTAAGACATTGGTATTGAAGTAAAGAGGTTTTGCCGGTATGTTTGTCACATCTTTTACAGAGTATATTTCCAATTGTATCTTTTGTTTAAAAAGATGCTTACTTAATCAAGGTGTGTATGCCAATCTCTGAAAATGAGAAGATATACGCAACCACTATATGAGTGGTTCAAAGACCCGTTACTTCAGTCATTTTGGGAAAATCCTCAAAGGGATACAGGCACTAATTACACAATAAGCATTAACCCTCAACGGAATAGAGAGTTATTATCAAATTAAAGGGACACTTCACCTAAACGACCTGTCGGAATAATGGTCAGCGGTTTGACTTGAAAAGTTAAAAAGATGGCGGAGTATTGGAGGGGCGATGTTTTGAATGAATGAATCCTCTACTACGACTTTGTAGCCTGGGTCGATTAGGGGCCCGGGGAAACATGGAAAAAATAACAATTTCTTGTCATTTTCATAATTAACGGAAAATGAAGATTTTTAAGTAGAGGATCCTTTGACATTATTGTCCCCGCGGGTCACAACCAGTAACTACATCATTACCCTTGACCGGATCCACCTAAAAACCCGAAAATAAAATACAAATTTTGTCAATCCACCTGACTTAAGATAAAGCAAAGTAGTCCTATAGTATAGTGTAACCCTTGTTTCCGGTACTGGTATATGATCAGTCAATTGTTATACAATATACATGCCTGCTTATGCATTGATTCTAGGCTACTTTCCGATCTTGACAAATGAATGTTCTCTGTGTTAAGAATTTCACCTAAAGCGAACTTTTTGAAATTTCTTTTTTAACTCTGTGGATAAATTATTTAAATATTATCAAGGGAAACAAAAATCATTTTCAGCTTAATTACCATGACGATGAATATATTAGTCATAAAGTCACGTGCCCTACTATTTCTCTTCACGTTGGAATATTGACCTCCTTCTATATAGTTGTACTATAACTTTGAATATAATTATGTTCCCATTAACATAAATCATATTGGAAACTGAACCCTATATCCTATGCTACTATATTTGACAGCTGCATCAATTGGGGTTCCATTTAAGCCCTGTTTATTAGATGTAAATCCGTAGAGAGTTTCAGGACTAAATTTTAAAGAGTTGAGAACTTCTCACAGTCCCTTTAATTCTACACAGTGTCTCTCTACACATCAAATTAGACGCCATGTCTTTTCTAATACATTATAAAGTTGAAGTTAGTTATCAATGACGATGCAAACATCGTCACATTCAACTCGAGGTCAAATTCAAATATTCAAAAAATTGGAGCATAATTATTGCTCTGAGGATCCAATTTTGGGCTAGGGATAGAAATATAAATATATAGATGGATAGAATATCGTGTTTGTATACCCCACCTTTGATCTGTGCCGAAATTAATTAGACATGCACAAGTGGGCTGGTGTGAAACAAAGTATATATGTAGACGATTCATACAAAAACTAACATATTAACATTATTATTAAATTTGATGCTACTATAATAGCATTGAGTTTTATAATAATATTAATATGTACGTTTTTAGAATGTGCATTACGTGATCTCTCCATCGATGAATGGATTCATTTTAGATCGTTCGGATAGGGACAGGAAGTGAGTTCCAAAGCTTCGACTCACAAAAGGCGGAGACTCTTAGACTATAACTATACCAAAACTTCGGTACTTACCAGTGATAAAGAAAGTAACATGGTAGCTGGCCGAGAAATAAATAAATAAATATGGAGACTTTTAACGGTAGCTCCTCGTGATATGAAGCTACCATTATGTAGAATGTATGATATTTATATTTAGTGAATTACCCAGCTGCAGAAAGGCAGTTTTCCGTAAATGGGTTCACTTCAAGTGAGCTGTCACGGTACAAACTCTAATATTAGGCCGCATCCCTCTCCACTAACCCATGCACCAGCTCGCAATTAACTTAACCTCTCTCCTCGTATGGTTAAGTGACAGGGGAACGACAACCTTTAATATTTAATACTAGTCAGGTAGTACGTGATTTACATATCAGCTCACTCATTCACACTGATCAATTATCATTCATCACCTCTTCTGAACACAAGCTGCATATAGCCTCGTTGAAAACTGCCAAACATAAAAATGGAAAACAAAAAAAGGAGCTTGCTGTGCAAACAGTTGACTAAGAAATGTTTTATTTATTGAAATGAGTCGTTTGTCATTCTCAATTGGAAAGAGTTACTGCAGAATCTCTGTCGGTCTAATTTATATCGAAGTTATCGGAAATGCAAAGAATAGGACGATAAATATGACGTCATTCGTATATAAACAATTATTGAAACAAGTGAAATGAATTATGTTGTTCTTGAAGGTTATTACCGTGACGTCATCTCATTAACAAGATGGAAATCATGTGAAGAAAAGGAACAAAAGGGATACGTGTTTTGTAAATACATATTTTTTGTTTTTATTTGATCGAAAGCAATGACGTAGACAATCATTGACCATGCTCTCTCGTAATCATTACATTTCTAAAAATATATTGAAAGAATGACGTCAAATTCTATTGCCAAGGTTTCTTTGAGAAAACCTCAGAGCCGTAAATATGTTGAAATAAAACGTAAAAATTGCGCATAACAGTGTTTCTTGTCTGCATGTTGTAATTTCACTCATTTTTGTTATCAATATTCGTTATCCTTAACAGCAAGTATTCACACATTCTGAGAGTTTTCATACATCAAGTTTACCGTCCTTCATTTTCTAATGAAACTTTACAACCTATCTATAACAGTTTAGGTTGAGTAAAGATATAAGTTAACGTCAATGTTGACCAATGGCTGTATAGTTGATTATTTAAACCAACTCGCTGGAAATTTTCTGTATCTTTACTTCAAACCTAACATCCTGGTAGCATTTTATATGACGATAATGTGAATTTATTCAAATTTGTTGTTATTTTGTGTATTCGCCTGACAACATCAGAGAAAATTGTCTTCATGGTAACTGAGGTGAATATGATTTTTTTTCATCTACTTCATAATAATTAAATCATTATTCACTGCAGAGTAAAAAATATGTATTTCTACAGAAAAGGTCGAATATTTGGTGAAATTCTGAATACAAAGAACAAATCGGCTGCTGCTAAGCAAACATTCCAAATTTATCACATTTCAAGGGTAAAAACAACGATAAAATATTGTAATCGGAAAGTAAAATTTTGAAGCACGTATATATACTGTGATGACAGATAACTAACTGTGATGCACTTCGTGGAGAACTGGAGGGTTTAGCGAATCAAAGTATATGTTATACATGCAATCAAACATATAACTAAAAAGTATAAGGACAATATATTCAGATAGGAAGTGCATGGTTTTCACATAGCAGTGTTAATGGATTGTTGTGTAAGTTTTTTCTCCGTAAAAGTATTACGATGTCTGGGAAAGGAATATTCCTTTAGGCTTGTCTTTAGAAAGTTATGTAACAGATAAATTGAAGCATAATTATTCGATACCAAAGAATCCCACCGAAATAAGTCTGTTGAGTTAACGAGATACACCAAAACAGCTAACTATAAACTCTTCGTTCCTCATTTACCTCTCCTTATCCTATTTTTTTTTCTTACTTGTCATTCTGGAAAGTTTCATCATTTTCCCCTTTATACGAGGTCTTATATACCTTAAGGTCGCTGAAATTTATAACCAACTCTCCCTAGGGATTCTGTATCGCTTGATTACTGAGTGGTGTCATTAGCCTGAAAAACAGAAGCGCAGGAACGAAAAGGGAATAGTTAAAGCCGGAAATGATTTGATCTTGACCGAAATTAATCAGCCGGAATTACGACAGATGACGGGACCTCAAATTGGTAATGGGTTTACCCGTATTGGTTCTACGTCAAATAGTACCGTATAACGATATATTTAGTATTGCGTCCGATACGTGCTTTTAAAATCTTTTCACGAATTCATTCCACCTCTTCCTTTTACATACTATATATGTAAATATATATATATATATATATATATATATATATATATATATATGTATATATATATATATATATATAAATATATATATATATATAAATATATATATATATATATAAATATATATATATATATGTAAATATATATATATATATGTAAATATATATATATATATGTAAATATATATATATATATAAATATATATATATAAATATATATATATGTATATATATATATATATATATATATATATATATATATATATGAAATATATGTATTATATACATAATGTGCTGTAGTATTTCGGACAGTCGGAGAATCTTGTCCTTAAACGGGTACGTCCAAAAAATATAACAAAACGCTATGTAAAGGCATTACCGAAATATATAAACAAATAAATAACCAACCACTGTCTATTTTTAAGAAACAAATCGTCGATCGGGTTTGTCATCAATTATTGTTTTTTGGGGGACAATAGTTTGTTACACTAATAATCTCTTTTAACTGAATTAGTCATATTAAATTTAAGTTCCGTAGAAGAAATTCCGTCACATATAGATATTAGACAAACGAAAATTATGATGCAATTTCCACTGAAACTTAATTAGTTCCACTTTTTTTTTACGAAAATACCAATTTATTCACAGATACACTACATATACTGAGATACTTGAATAACTTTATCCCATTATTATTGAATGCATCGGTGAATTATTCCTTGATGACGTAATTAACTTCAGTCTCTCAGGAATAACTCTGAGATAATGAACCATTAGACGATGATTAACATCAGCGATCAAAGCTAAGGATATGAAACCAAACCCTTGACCACAACTATCAACAACTCTAATAAATAACTGCTGAAAATCAAGAGTTATAGATGCAGCTTTATTGGACTTTATTCAAGTCGTTTTAAATCATTAACGCATGGTCTACCGGCATGGCAATTTTTTTCGGGGGGGGGGGGGGAATTGTGGGATATGAGGTCGTGAATATGAAAATCGAAAAACAATGTTTTGAATGAGTCAAAATAACTATGGGATTCTTAAATTGACAGAAGTAATTTTTTCATTGTTGTTTTCGAAAAACGTGTATATATGCTTCTCGTTATGCAGAAAATGATGTCTTATTATTAAAGACAAAAGGAATTCAACCCATTAACGGTGACATTCATACAAATAATTGAGTACAAATGATAGCTTTGAACATGTCCTTGCTTTTTGATCAATGAAAACAGTAAGGAGATATAGACAACTGTAAACAGTCAGAAAGACACAATTCAACCAGTTTATGATATTAATTTAATAATAATTTTGATGTCCACAAACGTCCAACTTTGAACAAGATCATTTTATAGAGCGAGATGTGATTATTACGTCTATATGTTTTATCACTTTTATGTATAGGTCCTATATCAGTCTCATTGTTATATATTGTATAACAAGATGATTTTATTCCTGTGTGCAAAGTTAAAAAATGTTTCCGTTTTGGGATTTAAGTTTCAATTTTATTAATCATGATAAAGGCTCTAAGTTACACCCAGATGTTAAATAGATAAGTAAGGCTTAATTTAAATCACTTGTCAGATTTGACTTTAATTAAAATATATTTATAACTGACAAACAGAAGCAAACTTGAATATTTCTAGATGTGAGTCGGCCCCCTGGTCTCCAGCCGGGACTTCGCCCTGGACCCGATCCAGGGCCCTAAGGCCCTGGACCCCACCTCGATAAAGGCTTTGCTCCAAGGCGCTCGCGAACGCCTTCAGTTTTATCCATGTTCAGACATGTAAGTCCCCCCCCCCCCACACACACACACACACACTTGCCAATTCGGATTAACGCCCCTGACTGTATGTAGTTTATCATCTATTGCTTCATATTTAAGGAGGATGGCTATGCATGGAGTTGATCTATTCAGTCTGTTGTTTGTAATATTCATTAACCAAGATTTCGGGTCGCATGGTTACCGAACCGTTTGACAGTCGTTATAAATACTCTGAAAACTGATGAGGGAAAACAAGGATGTACAAGAAAGCACAGAGTGCAACCTAAAGGCAAAAGTTACATTGGAGGGTAATTGTGTTTAAAGCGAAAAAAACAAAAAAACAATTAATATTATAGCCTGAGTAGCTGTTTTGGTTAGTTTTTTGCTTTCTATTTTCTCCAGTTTTCACGATGTCCTCTTTTATATAGATATAGGCCTATCTCAAAAATGAATCGTTCTCACCAATACACCGGCGCTATACCTCTTTAAGAGAACCGTCATTTCAAACTTGTCATTTTATTTTAACATTGATAGTTTTTAATATACCAGGACTAGCATCCTTTAATTAAAACATAAATTTCATCTGAAAATCCAATTACAAAGGGTGGTCAAGAAGAACAACATGGGATATGCGGTGGTTTCTTCAGTTAGATGACAGAATAATTCTTCTAGCACTGAGAGGCGTGCAGGTTCACCGTGCCTTGTATTTGACATCATAATCACCGCGGATCATTTGGGGAATTTGATTATTGACGAAAAGCTATAGAAATACGACTTCAAAGCACATGATAATAAAAAAAAAACGGGTTAATAATGTCAGTAAATGTATTAGTTTCGCGAAACTGCTATCGTTACGTCCTTGTCTATACTGATGTGCATTTCTCTTTGGGTACTCAGAGCAACTGAGTAGGATTAATGGGAAATGTAGTTACTTGTCTGTGTGTGTGTTTTATTGTTTGTACTGAGTCTCACAGAGGAGGTTAATGTGCTTTGATCTCCTTATAATGTATACGATAAATCATCCATTGTTTGTGCAGCCTATCGACATGTTATAAAACCGATATATTGAAAGGTAATTTTATGTCAACGCGCATCACTGAGAAGAACGGATAATTACCGTATTCCATGAATACTCCCAGGGAGTCTCCTACCTTGTTAAGTCTTTTATGACTTTTTAGGAGACTTCCTTTCCCTTTGTACACAATTGGCGATAAAACAAATAAATGAATTAAATGAATTAAATCCAAATACCATGTGAAGAATTTAAGTTCATTACAGAATAAAGGATATTGAATCAATCGAATAGCAAATGGCTCTTTATGATGAAAACAACTAATTCCACTCCTCAATATATATATATATATATATATATATATATATATATATATATATATATTTATATATATTTATATATACATATATATAAACATATATATATATTTATATATGTATATATATATTAATTTATATATATATGAATTTGATTTGTTCAGTTCATGGTTACTTCTTACGGCAAAAATACTATTGAATAATAGGAAATGGTGTAAGGTTGATAAGGTCGATAAGGTCGGGTCGGTTTGATCTGGAGGAGGGGGGTTAGTATCTAGACGCGAATTGGACCCTTCAAAAAGGTAGTACCTATATACATCCAATATAAGTTAGTGGAAAACACATTTAAAAATACAAAATCTACATTACGTTCGATAGCAGAATCCCCCTCCCCCCGGCCTTCAACTTCTATGTGGTCCCCATGTCTCAGGGGATTCATTCTTGACATCTTTGACTTATCAAATTGCAAGTCTGTAATGTTCTATCTCCTAACTTTACTCTTCGTTCTGGTTCCTTTGAATGTAAGAAGATTGGACTCATATATACATTAAATCTACAATTCCTCAACTTGTCGGTTTATAAAACTCATATCCCCATTATAATTCTTTTATGATAAGTTCTTGAACTCCCAAGATAATAAGTTCTTCATTATCTATTCAGTTCGAAAGCTTTATAGATGAGACCTGGACCTAATCTTGTGTGACCAAGTCTTTTCCATTAGGGAGGGAAGAGGCTTATTATTATTATTATTATACCTTTGCGGTGCATAGTGCACAATGTTAGAGAGCTTATCTGAAAACGAATAAACCATATCTAAGATTTGATGAACGGACAGAACTGGAGGGTATTAAAAAATGTGAATAAAAGAACACAAGCAGACTACATTATATATGGAGATTTTTTAAAGTATTGACGGGAAGAATAATAATAATAATATAGAGGGCTTTTCATTTAATGTTTCATAGATAGTAGAATACCAAGTAATAGAGATAAAAGCACTTCAATTTATAACAGATGATTGATAGGGAATACAATATAATCTAGAATCTCTCCTGTTCGTGGAGATGAAATTTTACGCTGCGTTTGGTAGTAGTGAATGTTTGCGACATAAGTTGAAGGATTATAAAATCATCTAGTCTATTTATACTCAAAGTGGGGATTGCGATCCTTTTATAGGTAGCCCAACTGATATTTAGGGTCGTACAAAAAATCGGAAGATAAATTAAATTGGCGATACTATGGGGAAAAAAGTGGACGAAAGATCCCGCTACCCCCTCTCCTCCCCAGGGAGCTTGCCTCAGTTAGTATTGGACTATTGGGTGTCCAGGTATAGGGCTCTACTATTTTGTTGGCAATGGTCACCTTTAAGCTACATATATATTCTGCATGATAACCTACTAGTAAGTTCAGCCAAATATTTAATTTTGGAATTTACAAAAGAATAAAAACATGCAATTTAACCTATATACATATATAGTTAAAGTTTTCAATGTTCTGTAATATAGCAATCTTTAGATTATATAAAGTCATCCTTAAAACAATGACAATTATTTTGTCTTCTGTAGCTCCGTCCTGACGACTTAGCCATGGAGTAAAATTTGGAAACGTTTTTTATTAACTCCTATACGACCTTGAAAGATGTTACCTCCTCGTTAATCTTGTCTTTATCAAGCTTCTAAATTGTCTTTCCACTATTTTGAATGATTAATAACACGGTGAATTACACCAGACAAAAATCAGAAGAAAAACAGAAAAGTAAAGAAAATTCTTCATTTTGGTATAATTGTGGAAAATAATCACACTCAGTCCCAATCAGTGAAGTCAAAGTTTTTTTCCGCTTTTGTTTGGTGTTGGCAAATAGCCCGTTGGCATATTATATTATCGTCTGTTATTTTAAAAGTGAGATAATCATTAATGCACATCGGATATATACTTACCTTGACTAAAGCAGGTGTCAAAACAACATAAATGTATACAGTCGTGTAGGTAAAATCAGCTGGTGTGTAATAGCGAATACATGACAAAGACCTTGCAACTACTAAAATATACAAAACATTTGATGTGTCTATACTATGGAAGCCCTGGAGGGACAGGGTACCTCTTTTTATTGTCTTGAAGAACTTTCCTCGCTTTCTTTAAACATACGCATGTAGTTCAAGTGGACATTTGGCGAAGTCAGGTAGATGTTAAAGAAAATTTTGTTCACCTGGATATTAAAGAACTATAACGTGTTTATTTAAGAATTATAAAGTGTATATTTAAGAATTTCAAAATGGATATATTTGAATTATAGAGTGTATATTTAGGAACTTTAAAGTGGATAGTTAAGAAGAATGAAATTGATGATAAATGATTCATATTTTGATTATTAAGACAGATGAAGCGATTATTTAAGACAGGGGTTTGTCCCTTCAGGACTCTAAACTATACTCTGTAGACACGGTAGAATTGATTAAGGGCGATCATATGATAATGCAATACCTAGACCTATAGAGGAAGATTTTCGTTTGGTTGACCAAAGCTAACAAGTTTGCTAAGCCTACCGACCAATATTCATAACAATACGGCAGTTGACATGAGTTGTTGCACTAGAATTCGTACATGTACTCATACTGGAGTACATCATTTCCCGTATTTGTACGGCAGGGTACTAATAGGTTTGTACTTAAACTAGTTCTCACATAACTAATTCTCGTATAATCATCACCATGTACTCACACTCGTAGTCAGGACCGTGTACTCGTCATGATAATCGGGACATTGTACCCACACTGTACTCACACCCGTACTCTGGACCGTATATTCGTAATGGTATACTCGGGACATTGTACCCACACTCTACTCACACCCGTAACCTGGACCGTATACTCGTAATGGTACTCGGGACATTGTACCCACACTGTACTCACACCCGTACTCTGGACCGTGTATTCGTAATGGTAAACGGGACATTTGTACGCACACTGTACTCACACCCGTACTGTGGACCGTGTACTCGTAATGGTACTCGGTACATCGTACCCACACTGTACTCACACCCGTACTGTGGACCGTGTATTCGTAATGGTACTCGGTACATCGTACCCACACTGTACTCACACCCGTACTGTGGACCGTGTATTCGTAATGGTACTCAGTACATCGTACCCACATTGTACTCACACCCGTACTCTGGACCGTTAACTCGCAATGGTTCTCGGGACATTGTACCACACTGTACTCACACCCGTAGTCAGGACCGTGTACTCGTAATGGTACTCGGGACACTGTACCCACACTACGAGTCTTGTTGTTGATCAGACTAACTAACTAATCTATCTGCTACATAAATCGCATTAAAACAACGAAATAACAATATACTTTGTCTTTTCAAACGCATATTTTGATGGCGAGGAAAGTATTCAGTTCAAACTTAAATTGCTACTTTAAACTATATAAACAATCGAATAATAGTGTATTCATATGTCGAAAGAGGCCAAGGCCACACTTCATAAACTTTATAAAAAAAAGCATTCCTCGATTTTATATTTCTGACCGTCTGCGGAAGTAATTTTTTTTATGGTAAATTTTATATCGTTTGAAACAATCTGACATATATACTTATAGATTTAATATAGAATTATCATATAGATTGACAATCCAAGTCCTTATTTCCTGTTTGTTAAAGGTCATCTTCACTTCATCTTTCTTGGTAATAAAAATACCCCCAAAATATACAAACCAAACAGAAAAGTTATAAGAAGAAGAATCAGGTATATACACTTCAAATTCCAAATAGTTTTTAAATTGCTTCATCATCACGATCGTTATCAATGCCATCATCCTCAAGTGTATTCTTCATGGCTAATTTGTTTTTGTTTTCTTGTACAGTGTAAAATGATTTAGCCTTTAAAACAATGCGAGGGGTATCATATAAGTTCAAAGAGAGTTCATGTGCTATTGTCTATCTACTAAGTTAACCTTATTCTATATATATGAAACATATTCGTTTTTTTTCTTCTTTTTCTTCTTCTTAAGATCATCAAGGTGAATGAGCGCGTAGAATAACTAGGAAGTCTACGTTAGCCTATCGCTCATCACGCGATAAATCTATACACGTGGAGAAACAAATTCTAAAACTAAATTGGTTTGGATATTCACAAGCGAGGAACTTACCTGTCTCCTCATAACTGATGCATTTTAGCTTTATCATGTCTAGAGTGGCCATGTCAACCTTTAGACACTGCCCCCACCCCCATCCCCATATACGATGACCGACCACATCCAGTCAATCTATCTCCTTTAGGCCCATTCTGTCACCCAAATTATCTAGTGTGCTCCATCCTTCATCTTTATTTTGAGGCTATATCTAATACGTTGTATTAATTATATGCAAATATGGAAGTAAACATCTTCTGATAGTTTATAACTTTCACACAATTATAGCCTAGGCATCTCACACTTTCCTGGCGGACGTGCATATAGATATAGCCTATTTTGGATATTCGAATCGTGACAGATGTGGGGTTAATATTATCATATAGTTATCGCTCAGCCAGGTCGGTCCCCGTTGCTAATTATTATGTCACATAATTAGTATGTCCTGTTTGAAGTCTTCATTTCTTTCCTTTGGAAATTGACAATGAATACAGGAATGCATTATTCTTTCCATATTTCCCCGGGCCCTCTAAATGACCCCGGGCCACAGTGAAGTGGCATCTCCTGGTTCCCGGTCGTCAGTGGTATAAGTTCATTCATTGTATACCTAACCTGCCTAGTTTATACCTTTTGTGGACAAAATCCTTTACGATGCATTGTGCTATAGTAAACTCTGATCAGTATATATGAAATGTAACTAATTATACTTATAAACAGCTATAATTCTAGGTCTCATGATGTCATTGATCTAGACTTCAACTCAAGTCAATATTTCACATCTGGTATAGTTTTCGATCACATGATCAAGTCCTCAAAATGTTATAGTTCAATGATTTCTCTAAGATTTCAAATTCCTGTTTAAACAATTAGACGACATATTCTTCTTTTTCTTCTTTTGTCTTTATTCCTTTTATACGATTGCGTATTAGTCGTGTTAATTGGGTTTCAACATCGATCTGTTTGCAGCAAAGTCTGGCGACCTTTGGAAAGTCTACAATCATGAGTTTTGTTTTATTACTTTTCATGAGTATTTCAATAAAAGTGGAAATCTACTGAGGTTTGCAATCCCAATATTTAACTCCTTGTAGGTTTGAAGGTAAAAAGGGTTGACTAGAACAAGACATGCAAATCGTGACCTATCCATCTTATTGGGTTCGATAGCCTATACTCAGTTTAAACGCCTAATAGGGCTGTCTCAAAGGTCACGGTGCACAATATGCACAAAACGTATAAATTTATAAATTGTGTACGGCGAAGGTATGTTTTTTATTTTTATATACTCTCGTGATATTTTGTGAATGCATCTTGCTAGAATCAAGTAAGTGATATCTTAATAGTAAGTGAGCTTATTAAATATACATTTTTAATTTTGGTTTGTGCTTTTCAAAAACTGTGTTAAGTTACATTTCGGATCAAATGTATTGATAGATTTGCACGAATTTTCCAGGAATTTAATAAAGTTTTCAATCCGTGAGGGTAAAAATGTGTAAAGGATTTTTTTTTCAGGATTTAATTAAAGACAGGCAGTGTCAGGCACTATGGCAGTATAGACATGTGCCTGTTTGGCAACTCTATGGGCGACAAAGGAAAAGATATACTATTGGCTAGATAGACTTAAATCAAACTTTCTGGGCTAAAGTTCCCCCGTGTGAGTTGTATGATGAGTTTCTGACAATTACAAAGACTACGGGACTAAGATCCTATGTCCATGCCTGTGGGTTTAATACAAGTTACATGTAGCTAGTAGGCATGAGTTAACGCCAATAGCAAGAACACATATATGTTAAGATATCTATGTCTCACCGAAGAAAGAAAAAAAACATTATAATAATGAAAAGGAAGATAGGACTGAAGACCCAAATTCAGACACGTAAACAAGGATGGCTGTACAATTGGTTTTCAATAATTGAAAGACAAACTATTATGTACGATATCACGGAAATTGAGAACAACTCTTAAGGGTTTTGGAAAAAAATAAAATATTAAACTTTCAATTTAAGAACTAGGTGAGCAAAACATTACTTTTCTTTAATTTGTTAATTTGGCTGCATAGCAATGTCGTTATTTCATTTATTCATTATAGAGATAAAAAAGAGAATATAGTCCATTTCTGAGATGTTCAGATGTTAATAATGTGATACAGAATGTAAAATTGGGATATTGCTATATATACTGAAGAACAACGACAATACTGGTGTGAAAAACGAGTTAAATATGAGTATTTGCTACAAATGTGACCCCTATTAGATTACCTAAAGATCTAGTTTAGACCCCCTCCTCGTCGTCTGTTTCTCTCTTTCATTGCACTCATACATATCTTTCTGCTATGCACCTTCGTCATAAGGAAATCCATAGGAAATGTTCTTCTTCATCATGAAGGGTGAAATGCGAAAAAAGTTTGTTCTTTTGTTCATGGAAATGTACTTTCCATCGGATTTATACTTACAGTCAAGAATTTACTCTGATAATAATGTGTGTCCTTTATATGCATTAAAATTTGACCATTTTCCACCAAGTTGGGACAAAAACATATCTATCCTGTTTTTTGATATAACGCTTCCAACGCACTTGTAGTGACAGTACGAGCAGTGTGAATATGATATCCTGTTACTCTCAGGGTAAAAGTGAGAAACTGGTGATACTGTCAGTACGGGTGCGTTGAAACATGATAAAATGAGACAGTATAGGGTGGTATTAGCATTGGAAATTGTTCCAACTGGCGGCCATTTTACCATCCAGCCTTTGAATCATTACACCGACCAATACCATCAGGTTTGTAAAACATGTTTTTTTTTTAAATCACGTTATACATACTGAAAGTGCGACATTATCAGGATTTGCTTATGTATTCACCGTACAAAACATTCAAGTTAGATTGTCACCACTATCACTTGTGATGTCACATTGAACAATATCGATAACCGTTAAAACATTTGTTTTGTACATTCATATAGTTGGGTTCTCCTTTGACAATGTTTCTTCAAACAATGTTCCCCCTCCCCTCCCCAAACGCCCCCCCCCCACCAATGCCGTTTGCGCAATCGCATATATACACCCAACATTGTTCCATGGATCCTAGTAAAATGAATGAATAAATATTATTACTCTAAGATTAATAATTAAACTTTGAATATTCGGATCTTGTTAGTCCAGTAGCCCCAAAAGTTCAATCGCATTTGCGTATTTTTAGTTTATACCCTATACCTGATTTGAAGGTAGCGTACAATTACTCCATATCAAGTCACTTTGCCAAATGACAGCTAGTCTATATACTTTGCCAAGACTCAGATGTTTTCACGCATTCCAATGGATTTAAGACGTGTCATTCTCATGGGTGTGAAATATTTGAATTATGTTTCATTATTATCTCGCTTTCATATTAACAAACAGTATACTAACAGTATAGCATAACTAGGCTATTTTTTTTTGGGAGGGGGGGGATTTGAAATTATAGGTTGTCTTCCATTCCTGTGATAAAGAAAAAGACATCACAACTTTGTGAGTAGGAATGTTCAATTTTCCTCTCCGAGACCTACTTTTCAGTCACGGGTTTAGTTTTTAATAAACGGCGGGAATCTTGAGGATTGCGGAAGTAACGCAATTGCTCTCAGCTTGTATTCCATGCGATAGCCTCAAGACAATATGTATGTCTCCCTTCAATCATTACTCATATCACTATAGATGGAAGTAACTAAAATGGCGTATTATCAGAGATGTGACTGTCAATTTATTTATGTAATCTTTTATCTATAGATATTTATTTTCGGTTACAATATTTTTGTTTTTGAACTTTTAACAATTGTAAATGTTGTTTTCTTTACGATACCTGTATAAATTAGAACAATGGGTTTACCTTATGTGAGACATTGGATCCTTTGTTTGACTATAGTTTGGAAGAGATTATTTTTCTTTAGGCGAGAGTTCAATACTTTCGATTTACAATGTCTCTACGTTCTAGACATTCTAGAGCTTTCCTTTTCTTCCCTGAAAAACAAATATTTGAAATTGGTAAAGAATTAACTCAAAGCTATTGTAAGTTACTAAACGTGTTGAAATTACATTGCGCTTTGGTTTCAAATACATTTGCCTTATTCAGATAAATCCAATTAATATTTATCACTAAATATTGAATACATTTTCGTATATGTGATTTTTGACTGTTTCGGCGTTCCAAATAAGAATGTTATTAAACAAAATGGTCTATGCATGGCACACACTTCCAATGCAACGTATTTTGTTTATTTTTCCAGAACTTAAGCTTTATTAGAATTGACGCGAGTTTGGTGGAGTATTAGATAACAAGATATATGGTCATTTAATCATTTTTCCTTCTTTGAACGGTCAAATTTGGTTACAAACTTAAAGCAAAATGTACTGTCATGAGCTAGTTTGTGGTAGAAATTATTCTGCAATAATACTTTGCCTACACTTTTTTATTCACTTCTTCGAACGTTAAGTGGCAGGTGAGCTATAGAGAAGCAGGAGTGTAGGAAAACGGGTCGGTGAGGTGGGGGGGGGGGGGTGGGGAAAGGATGATGTATGCATGTTGATTTAGAGATGGAAATGGATGTTTAGGTATATATATATATATATTTCACCAGCATGTCCAGATCAGTAGTCATGTATTTGAAGTCATCTTTTCATAATGATGTTACAATCTTTAATGTTGCGTGTCGCCCAATGGGCGGTACCGAGTGCACGCCCAGCTGGTTATGGTACTAGCACTCCTAAAACGTTAGATTTTTATGTCTATTTAATTGCTGGTCGCTCTTTTTTCCCGTCGGTTCTTATCATTGATAATTTTATAGTTCATATAGAAAAGCTGTTATTATAACCCATCGCGAAAAAGATTCTCATGTCTTGTGCAAACCAAAATTTAATAATTGGAGCTGCTGAACGCGTCTGACTCTACGGTACAAGGTCATTCACGGTAAATTAGCGATAAATGAAGCTACTTGGCAAACAGGGTTTATCCCTTGGCTGTCACGACTAGATGAATTCTGTAGTCAGAGGACAAATAAGACTTGTGTTCAAAGTTAATGAACTGATTAATTGTCGTTGTATGTGCAAGCTCCAAGGCCTTGTAGCATAAATCCAATAATGTTACAGTATTAACACGCAGTATATGTATATATGCATATATATATGTACATATACATATACACACACACACATATATATATTAAGCGTCATCGTTTTATGCTATAGTAATATCGGTGGGGCAATAAAAAAAGAGTCCTTAAAATTGTGTAATCAATTTAAAATTGATATTTTCAAAGAAAACAATCTATATTTGTAGCTAGTATTCTAGTGGTACATGTAAAAGGTCGTAATGAAGATGGATAATGTATGCCAAGGGAAAAGGGAGTGAAAGTGGTTGATGCCAGCTCGAGTTGGGGGGGGGGGACGGAGGTAGGGGGTTGGAATGAGGTTGAGTTTGGTAGCGTTGTGATAGTGTGCACCGAATGGTGGAGTCAATATTTTGTTAACCGGCAGTTAAGTATAAATTGATTAATGATTAGTACGGCTTATAAAGTAGTAGAGTATAAGTGGTTAAGATTTATAACGAGTTTAATGTTCATTTACAACTTCTTTTGAGAGAAGGTTATTGACAATAAACCGCGATAAACAGGGAAATGGAAGCATGGCGACACGGTGATACTATCAAAAAGCATTTATTACATTATACATTCTGTATTATATTATTTAATAACAACGCGATTAAAAGCGAGAAAGAGACACCGCGAAACCGCGAGTTACGATCAATTTGCCAAACGGTATACTTTTTTTTGGAGGGGAGGGGGGGGGGGTGTTTATTATTCACGATTACGTCTGATCGTAACATGGAATAAGCTATTTTGAAAAAAAACTCTTGAAAACCTTATAAAACTTACTAGCTTTCTAAGTTTCGGCTTCATATGTTGAATGAGAAGACAAAAAAGATTCCACAGTATCGCTATATTTGATGTTCGTATCACATCTGATCTTGGAAGATTTTGTGGGGGAGGGGCTAGGGTAGGGGACGGTTATTACATCCAAGAAAACATACATTGAAAGATAAACCGATATAAGAAATCTTACGCATACACACAAACACACATTTTTTTTAATTTTACCTTCGATGATATGCAAGGATTATCTAAACACATGCAGGAAATGACATTAGTACCTAGTAGACACCGCATGCTGAGGAGTAAATCCATCGGATTAGGAATAACGAGAGCGAATGATCAGAACTAAATACAATGGTAATAATCTTTTTCTCATTTCCGATATCATTTTACTAAAAGCAATTAAATTCAAAATTAGTTCCTCTCAATCAGTAATTGAAATGGTAGTAGTAATGTAGCAAGAGCGAAAAAAACAACTCACGTATTTCCGTTTTTCGTTATAATTTTTTAGTTTATATTGTTATACTTTATAAGTTCATATTTATATCTTAGATTTTAAAGACAAATTAGTTTTAATGGTTGGTTCGTGTGCGGGATTAAAAATGAAATTGGTTATTTGCTACAAATAATATGAAATAAATAAGAAAGTAAATACAAGTCGAAACATCAGCTGGAGGGCGTCAAAATTAATTTGGTATTTACTATCAATAGTCTCGACTAAATGAGATTGTTGGGAACTTTTATCAAATTTATTCCGCCATTTTTTTTTTATGACGGAGTAATAGTCATTCTGTTAGAATATAAAAGGAATATCTGGGATTTAGGTCAATTTGGTGAGCGGTCTATGTCTGTAATAGATAATCGAGTCAAATTGGATACTATATAGCCCGAACTAGTCTGCTATTAGTCATCCTTTTCACGCAGTCTCGTGAATATTACATTAGTCATACACGCGTATATCTGTACAATACCAGAAATAAAATGAGAATTCGTTCGAGATTCACGTCTGGGTTGTTATTCTACGTTATTTGATGTGTTTTTATCAGACTGAAATTGAATGTCTATACAGAAAGTATTTAAAAAGTATTGACGATGCCGCAATGGTAATAACAGAAATTACTATATGCAAGTGAAATAGGGATTTTTTTAATAGTTACATTCTGTCTTTACACGGGAGATGGATCTCACATTGCCTAATTTAACACTACTCATTGTGTGGAAATAACTAGGAGGTGCAAAACCACGGTAGTAAAGGACTTTTGAAAACATCTAGCAATTGTTAGCATGTTAACATTTGAGACTAATACAGAATGACCTTGAATGGTACTCACGACTACTCAAGCCTAAAGAATGAGGGGGGGGTCAAGGGGCCACAGCATCGGGGCTAGGGATCTGTTGGGGTCCCGGGGTCTAGCAAGTTTTACCACGTTATAACTTTTGAGACTAATACTGATGGCCTTAAATGCAACTCACTTCTGCTCAAGCTTAAATAATGAGTGTGTCGTGGGGGGGGGGGGGGGGGTTAAGGGGCCACACCATCGGGCTTGGGATCTGTTGGGGTCCTGGGGTCTAGCAATTTTTAGCATGTTAACATTTGATATTAATACTGATGGCCTTTAATGATACTCACGTCTTCTCAAGCCTTAAAGAATGAGGGGGGGGGTCAAGGGGCCACAGCATCGGGGCTATGGATCTGTTGGGGTCCCGGGGAAAAGGAAGAATGTATTCTCATTTTTACAATATACTTAAAGATGAAAGAAAATAATCACTGGCTATATCGAAGCCGCTGTAACTAACAAAACTACTAATACACATTATTTTTTACATGATACCGCATAAAAATGACATAGCAATACCAAGAGTTAAGAAAAAGCAATTGGACGTGTTAACATCTTATGACAATATTGAATTGTATTCAGTTGTTTCTCTTTGATGAAAACTTGATGAAAAACTTGTTTTCATGTGACGTGGAATTGTTGTATAATAGTTTACCAGCCATTATTTCTGATCTTATCAATTGTCTTGATGTGTTCCTTGTTTTTTACTATTTATTTAATATATGTGCTAAAAATAAAAATACAGAATACATGCTTTTCACAGACTTGGATCTGTGGAAGTATGTCAGGGTGAATAAAGAAAGTTCAGCTCACCTTATGTTCCTGAGAATCGGGGTCGGGGAGACAGATGTTGTCTAAACCGAGAGAGTTAAATTGATTTTTATCCTATTCTTGCCACACTCTGTTAAGTATAAAATATTTACGCTCCTCCGTGCCACTCCGTCGACAGACTTCAAGGGTATACGTCTTTGAATACACGTTTATAAGGTCATTTCCATCAGGTTATATATAACATCTACGTTAACGATCTCCCATACGCTAAGCTCAACTCCACACAATGCAGTCAGCTCGCCGACGATCTCGCTATTTGGCATACAACTAAAAGAATTTCCATATGCATCAATGCACTACAAAAATTCTCCAACACCCTAAGCTCCTGGTGTAGTAAATGGAGAGTTAAAAGTAATCCAAATAAATCTAAACTTGTAATCTTTAAGTACCCTTTTTTCAATGACTCGACCGAGGACTACAGTATTCATCTTTTTACGACTCACATCACACCCAGCAAAGTAGCTGTTTACCTAGGAATTACCCTACATAATAAACTTAATTTTAAGAAACACGTTAACATCACTATCGCTAAAGGTTGGAGAATCTTCAACCCACTTAAAAGCCTAAGTAATCTAAAATACCTATCCCCACATATTTTATGACAAATTTATAAGTAAAAAATTAAACCAAACATTACTCATTGCAGTATCTGCCTCCTTAGCTGTAATAAATCCCAAATTTCCCAATTTAACAGTATTAATAATAAAGCCCTTAGAATTTGCCTTAATTTCGCCACTATTAATCGCCACTAGAAAGCTCCTTTGAAGCAGCAAATTCTTTAACACTTTTTGAACAGCTGATTATTTCAAACAAACAAAAAATCCTTAAGAAACACCCTCCTTCTTGATCCCTTAATCCACGACCTCTTAATTAAATACTTTGTTCATAAAATCTACGCTAAAAATAATCTAAAAAGTTCCCTAGAAACTCTTTTTAAACTGTGAGGAGGCTTCAGCCCTGGCAGAGGGAGGGGACCCTTGTTTAGGAACTCGGTGACTAGAGGACTTGTGAGTTAAACCCCATTGAAATTGTCCTCCTCTGGGGAACAGTCCAGTCACCTGGAACTATTTTTTAATTTTACTCTTTTATTTTTACTTAGCATTAGGGTACATCCCGACAGGGTGGGTTTGCCAGGTCTGGGGCAACCTCCCATTATTTTTCCCTAAGTAGCTCCTTTCTCTCTTAAAGCTTCCAAATTTGTGTACTGCTTGTCTTCAACCTAATTTGTTACTTTAAATTGCACGATTCTCTGTTTTTCATCAACCAAAAAAAAAGAATGAGAAGTTCCAATTTACCTACAGGAGCCGTGCAGGTCTTTCACTCTGACAAAGCATTATCAGGTTATTTGTCTCACAATGTGCGTTGTTTCATGTTAAAATTGACTTTTAACTGTTTATCTTCATTTTGTGTTATAATTGTCAATTTTATTTACTATAATGTGTTCAGTTAAACAGTAAAAATTGCATGATATTATCAAAAGATTCGTCAAAATGCAGAGAATGTTAAGAAAAACCCCTTATTACTTCTTGGTCGATCTTTAAAGCATAATTATTTACTGTCGCAATTTTAAGTGCATTCTACAATGAAATTTGCTTTACAGATGTTCAGGACCTGTGCATAACACGAAAATGAACATTAGTACATACCAAGCACACACACACACATGCACATTTCGTGATATTGATTGTGCAAACTCCACCTTTCCTCACCAATCCGTGACCCGTTCCCCTCATGACCCTTCACTCTTCCATACAGTAACTTTGTAGCATAACAACAACAAGATTAACAAGAACAACAAAGGCATGAAACATTGTACTTATGATGCCATAATCTTTAAAGCATTAAATAAGCTGAATAATCTTTCTATATGCCTTGAGAACATTCATGATATAGGCCTATTTGCAAAATTATAGAATGTCATCTGTCTAGTAAAATGTATACGATTTGTTTACATAAATGTTACACTATAGAATTAAAGTAAAGCTATCAATCTTGAAGTCAGTGTCATTCTTTGCCGAGAGCCAGAACGAGTCCCTCGATAATCCAAGTTACCTTGAAATTTTTCTCTCCTTGCATCGAAGTTTTCTCTTTACTCGAGGTAAATCTTGAAATTGAAACCGTTTTTAATTATAGCTTTCCTAGAGTTGGCACTAAAATATTGAATCTACAACTTTGGCTATGGCTTTAGGCATTGCTTATCCTCTTAACAAAATTCCGCCCAACCAATTAGTTTTTTCTTTTAACTAACCACTTTTTTTTTTTTACTTCTGATAAGATTCTTCTTTTTTTTTTAACCGGAGGAATTGATTTTTAAGAGTATCTTCTGAGGTCAAAATAAGGGAGACTGTCCATCAATGTGAATATTATCGATTGGAATGATATACCTATCGGCAAATTATAGTGAAAAGTGATAAAAGTCATGAAGTAGAAACTCGACCAGGGTACAGGACATGTCATACAAAATGGCGCACTTCCGGTGCACTTTCTAACTTTCTAACCTAGATTAGGTTTCTCATCACAATTAATTTTGCCAGTGCAGAGTTGTGGATTGAATTTCATCGTTTCTTTCATAGACAATTCAGATGATTTTTAACAGTCATTCGATTCGTCTCATCTGGTTAATTCGAAACTTTACCCGTCGAAGGTGTGTAAATGTGAAATAAGCCGGAAAGCAGATTTTTCAGTGATTATTTTGCAAAATGAAATTTTCTTAAGATTTTATTGACGTGATGAACGAACACTCTCCCGCTCCCCCCCCCCCCCCCCCACGTCCATTATCTTTCTACTTCATCATTATCAAATGCAGAGTTGTCTATTTTTAGTTACTTTACGACCCTGTTCGAAATCCCGAGCGCAACATTATGCTAATTAATAAACTCTTTTGAATGTTTTGGGTGAGATTGAAAGAGATAAACTGACCCCACCACCAGCCACCTCCCCCCCCCCCCCGCACCCTGGATCAGCGCCTGTTACTAGCCAGTTCTGATGCTATTAATGTGAAAATGAAATTTTGGCTTGGTTGCTTACATCCGTTTAATAATAACATGAAAAATGTGTGAGGGACGAATTTTCTCATTCATTAACGGTTAGATATGGTATTGTTTTAACAAATGTATAGATTGATAAATTGTGATAAATCTTTGATAAATTTGTTGAATTTTGCAACTTATTTTTAATTTAGTAATTGTAGTAATTCTAGATACGATTGAGAAAATTAACATACAATTGTTGGGAAGCAAATGTTGACAGCTCCTTGCTCCTTTAACAGAATTTAATTTTTTGGAAGATTTTCCAAAAAGCAAAATTTTATGTATATTTGAAGTACGAGTTGTACAAATATGACAGAGTATACGGTAATAAAAACACGGAGACATGCATAGTGATCAACAATAGGTCAATTTATGGAGCTGTTCTTTATATTTAAGAATCATATATTCTTCCGGTTGATTACTCTAAAGCCCATAAATGAACTGAGAACCATTTAATTCACTAGTTACGTCCGTTTACACACTGTCTACGTAGATTGAGAATATTACACTGTGGCGCCAAGGCATTAAGTTACGAACAAAACAATGTAATAAACAAAAAACAAAAAAAACAAAAAAAGAAACGTCTCCTTTTTATGCATTGTTATAAAATATCGACCTCCGTCACCCATGATTCGCTGATCAATAGCATGTGAGACAAAAAAATACCCGTATGTTAGAAGAGTTTATAGATCATTATACCTGAATGAATATGACATTGACTTTAAAAGATTTACTAGTGAGATATACTTCTGTTTCCAAATTTTGTTTTAGAATCTAATAGTTATTATTTCTGCTAGTTTTTATTATATGCTGTCCACTTCTGTGAACACGTTGTTGGTCAAAAACGAAGCATTTGGGGATTTGTATTAGCGTTTTGTTATTTAGGTTTACCGTGTCATTACCGCGGGCTCAGCTGTTTTTTATATATGCATGCTAACATGAACGATTTCTAAACATTAGCAAGAAAATAACAATATGCTCAAAGGTTTGTTTAAAGACACTCTGAAATTTACACGTTCTTGTAAAACGCGTCATGGTATAAAGAGGCCCATCTTCATAACCTGAATAACACCCTTGGATTCCCCTCCCACTCCCGCCCTTTGTTCATGCCACAATTCTTCACGCAAGACAACACATTTATATGTCAGTGGTATGGAAGGCATAAAACAATGTATTGTAAGAATGATGGCATATATCCGGTAAATTTAATCTCACGATCTATTATCATTTATACAGTCCCACGCCTCTGTGAATTATTCATCTTATGAAGATGGCCTTTACTCGATAACACATTATAATCGAATGTGCACATTTAAAAAAAAGAGCCTTCGTGGAAACGTCTTATAAACTAGCTATTGTAGATCAAAAGGTTGTCGCATGTAGAATATTCTCCCATCTGCATTTATGTAGATAGTCGGTTGTTTAATTAAAAAAACAGCATGGTTGCTCTTTTCTTTGATAAACTCACTGAACATTTGTTCAAGCCTAAACCGTAGCCGGGGTAACTAACATAATTCATTTGTGTAACAGTGTACTTATATAGTACTACATATTATATAGTGACTTTGAGCAAGTCCTTAGTCATAATACAGGCATAGTGCATGTACTGTGCACCGCATACTCATGTCTGGATGTATGTATTACACATCACATGAGGCGTATTGCCGTTTTATGAAAACTAATACATTTCAACAACTTTCACTTTAATGACTCAAGATAATATAATTTGACAGATTCGAGACGGAATGTTCTTCCACAGAATTAACGGACTGTCATTTTTTTTTAACTCAAATATTTTATAAGTACACATGCAACTGTAGGATTTGAAAGAAAGAAAAAACTGTAAATGCTTATCAAAGAAATACATGATGAAGTGAGATGCATTCTATTGAGGGTTGTATAATTAAAGTTTTGGACGCTTATAGACAAACCCTGGTAGTATCCAAATGAGCTGATTTCCTTCAAACTTTAATCATAGATCGCTTTAACCGACAAAGGAAAATCAAACCTGGATTTATCACTGTCATAGATCGTTATAACCCAGGCCAAATATATTTAATATACAAACTGCTGACATTTCACCTGTGGTTTTCATAGAAGATGAAGTGATCACCATACAGTAAATCCCTTTAATAAAATCCAAAACAGAGAAGTTTATAATATATATATATATATATATATATATATATATATATATATATATATATATATATATATATATATATATGTATATATATATATATATATATATATATATATATATATATATATATATATATATATATATATATATATATATATATATCATTGCATACTGACTTAGGTGGAAAATGATGTACGATACCTTAATACATGTGATTTTAACGTATCGCTTTAAGCACTGTCGGTTATCGATTGCTGCCCGCTTCACCCCAAGACGCACTCTTCGTTTCCTAAGAGAGGCAATTACCCCGACCCATGATAGTTATGACTACGATCAAGGGCCAGTATAAGTGTTATCAAAAACAACAACTTTAATCGTCAAGGGGAATCTCGCCGAAGAACCCAAATCAACGCTTGATTGACCAGAGAATACAAAATATCGTGTCATTCTCTAGATACAGCATGAACTATTAAATATCCAAGAAACGAAAGAAAAAGAAAAAATCAATTGAAAAGAGAAAAGTAATAAACTTATACTGGATCTCGTCGTCTCTGGTGTAAAATCTAAGGTAATATTGTCTGTGAAAGCAGGTCAAATTTAGTTAGCAGCAATATACCGTAGGAACGTCCCTTCATGTGTACAATGCGTTTCAATGTAGCACATATCACTCGTGAGACGAGCCTTTCAGACATGCATTTAAATATATATATGTTGCTGTGTTGTATAGCCTATATAGATAAAAAATATATATACACACACATACACACACACACATATATATATATATATAATATATATATATATGTATATATAATATATATATGTATATATATATATATAAATATATATATATATATATATATATATATATATGTATATATATATATATATATATATATATATATATATATATATATATATATATATATATATGTATATATATATATATATATATATATATACCTAAAATACATGCCCGGTCTGCATGTTGGTGAAGCTTTAAGTTCCAGGCTTAACTCGATCTGCAGCTTTCTGCTTTAAATCTCTATAATGTGAATGAATGATACTTTTGCGACATGGCTTAATCCTTGACAACTGTAATCTGAGCGGTTTTGGGTGTGAATTACGGCATGTTCCAATGTTTTTCACGTCAAATTATAAGCACTTTTTTGAGTTGCTAGACTAACAGTGAAGCACGATCTAATTAATTTAACAAAATACATCATATATCTTTCAATTTCCAATATATTGAAATGCTTGAAACCGACTTTGATAATGTATTCGCGAAACCAGAAAAGCCCCCTTATATGCAGAGTTTATAGAGAAAATGATCTACATACAAATATCTATTTCTATATCAACGTGAACATGTCCATAAATAAAAACAGCAAAGTCGTAAATCAAATTTGTGTGACGAAAATGACGTGTCTGGTTTTATTTAATTTGCGAAGTTACGAGACTGGCATATGTAGTTTTCCATCGAACTACATGACCAAATGTTCGTTTTAAGTAAGGTATCCCTGTTTTCTGTCGCTAGAAGTTTAAAGTGACACAGTCATTTGAATAACTACTGGGTGGTAATGACTACATCTCCTGAATGTCCTTTTATATTCACATTGGTTGATTTTGTATAGTGAATTATATGTATCTAATACCGGTATGTAAGAGATAACCTTAATATATATATATATATATATATCACACAATTACAGATCCAGTTATATTCTGATCAAGAATAGGAAAAACCAAAAGCGAAAAAAGATACATAGTTGACAAAGTATAGGAATACTGATTTTTTTACAATATGAATCGGAATTTTCGGTCCCCCTGGAACCTTCTTCAGTAATGACTAGCGTTGATGTGTCAAGTTATAAAAAAGTGAAATGAACATAGATGTTTAAGGATTGACAAAAGTACAGATTATCTGAGAGCATCAACCAATAAGGAGATAAATAAAACAATCAACTGTGGTGAGTCTGTGAGTATAGAGGACAGGGGCTGGGTATGGGAGGACAGGAAGCGACATTAACACTTGTTTGTAAAAGTACGGTGACTTTTCCTATAAGTATTTGTTGAGTTAATTAAGTTGTGAATAATTGATACAGAATATTCAATCTATTTTCATTTCGTTTATGTTCTTAAGTAGATTTAAATTGATAATTTTGACTGAGAGAATAGGAAATTGTAGGGCCCAGTCACGGGATATCCCATGACATTGTCCAGGTATATATTTCTTATGATTTTTGAAACTCAGTCGTGCCTGTGTCACCTATACGTAACTATACCATTACCATTATTATTCATACAAGTGTTGGCATAAAAACACTTTATATTCTGTTGCGAAACTGAAAGTCCTGATAACTTCAAGGTTAAACTTAAAAACTCATCTTTAAAACATATAATATTTGTCTCGGCATCTCCCGGATGTTTGATCACCCCACTTGCCCCTTAATCATCTCCCCGCCTATGTGTACGGGGTAAACCATCGATATTGTGATGTATTCCTTTAAATATGGCAACTTAAACATGAATGCCAACATATTTATAAGTAATCAGATCTTCTCTAGAAGTCACATAACATGACTGCCATAGTACGATGACACACGCATCCGCAGCCGGAATGTAAAATGTAGCTTTATCGATTTCAAGTCCGCGTGCTAATTGTGAACCCGACAGTCTTTGTACGTTGAGGTATATATATAGTACATGAGTTATTATTACTTTAATGAAATGGGGAAAATGTTGCACAAACAAACATCGATTGTGATTCCTGATATCAAGGCGAACAAAATATCACATAATTTCTGTCATATTATTCTACACTATAAATCAAAGAAGAATTTGTAGATATAAAGTAAACAGTCTACTGTAAAGTCTAATTGTCATTTGTATGTAATATAAATATTTACATTTTATGCATAATTTCTTCACAAAGTTATTAAATTATCAATGAAGCAATATTCAAAGGAAAAAAAAATCCAACTATCGTTTTCATGTAATGGAGATGCTTGTGATCATGAACTCTTGATCCCCCTACTCCTCTTCTCCCCACCCACCCCTTAGAATATAGAAAGATATACAGAGGATCCCGACATAAGATACATGACGGTCGTTTTGTTAATGTATGATGTCAGAACACTATACTAGGAGTTGAATATTGTGTTTGTTGTGTCTTTAGCTACCGATTCGTATAGCGGAATAGTCACTCAAATCAATGCAAGTACAGTATTAGGTAATGCTAGAAAGATTTACGGTAGTAACATTTCTAAATAACCCCTTGTATATTATACAAAGAAGTATACTCATATAGTCACTGTTTTTAAAGTATTAATTTGCTGAAATCATTATAAAGCTGTTAAACGTTCGAAATTAAGAGACAAAGGTGTGTGTGGAATGGGAGATTCAAGGGGGAGGGGCGTGGTGGGGAGGGGAGGGGAGGGGTGAAGGTAATAGCTAAGGGCGTAGGGAAACGGATTGATCAAGAGAGATGGGGGAAAGGGTACAGGGTATAGGGGTAAAACATGTATTTGGAGGATGGTCTGCATTATCTCTTGTTATAGATATAAGCGTCGAAAACCTTCCCAATCTGAAGAATGTTATGCTGTCACATATACACATATATCATCATTTTTTTCAAGCAAACGTCCAGAAACAATGCGAATCTAATTAATTATCAATCTCCTTCATCAATTCTCAGACAGTCATTTGCTTAATGAATTATTCTGCTTCAGAAATACCTCCAACCTTGACCTTCCTCTTTTGACGTCTATTTGAGCCTAGATAATATACTGAGCAAAGTATATTAGTTTGTCTGACATGACGAGACAGTTTTAACGTTTAACTTTCTACATTAGGAAAGATATTACCGTAGTCTGTACTTTAATCAAAGTAAGACGTCAGTTTGAATGGATCACATTCAAATTTCTGAAGGCTATACTTGAAGGAAATCCCACCGTGGACTTCCGACAAAAAGTTTCTACAGTTAAAGAATTGTCCCCATTTTATTACTCTTTTTATTTTAACGAAGACTGAAAAAGAAAAGACGTATAAGATCATCTATACTTTTCAAAAGCAAAAGAAGGAAAATGGCGCTTAAATTATGAATGATTCAACCTTCTAACCAATTTTTATCTAATTATGAACATTGTCAATTAAAGCACATAATACCATTTCCTTTCTGTTTCCTGGATGTTGTTGGAGTCTGTACGACTCCTCTCCTCCCCTTCCAGCCCCTCTCCAACACATTTACCCCCGTTTCCATTCATACATACACAGAAAGAACAAACCAGTTTGTCTTGTTTCAGATTATGTGCTATTGTTCTATTGTTAGCCATTGGTATATATATATATATATATTTGGATGTATATTTAGCAAATGGTAGTGCATAAACCATGAACAATGCAATGAAGCTAACATGTACCATCTGTCTATCAACAAACCGCCGTCAACATACCATAAGTAGAAATATCCACACATATCCCGTTGTTTTCGTTGTTTTCATGAGGAGGCGTAAACATGTGTTGTTTCCTCAATGTTGTATTCTATACAGTTTTCATATTGCCCAGGTAAACAGTAAACAGTAAAAATCAATAAAATTGAAAGTGGCATTTGAAATATCGTACATTAAGCTTTAATCGATATGGAATTCATCGCGTTCTTTACATCCTTATTTTATTCATTTGAAGGAGGACTTTTTGTTCCTATATGCCTACATAGGTTAAAAAGTATTTTATTTGAATGTTCAAAACGCCAACAGCATGTTATGATAATCATATAGGCACTGGTTCCGCGAACTTAAGATAAAGATCAATGTACACACTTTATGAGCTTAACATTTTGTAACACAGACGGTATTGACGTGTGTATGGGATGATCTTTCGATAACTCCTTTAAGTTATTTATTATGTTATTAACTTATTCAAACTTCGTTAATAAATGACACGACATTGACGCATTTATAGACATAGTTGAAAAGAAAGTAGGCGAATGATATACTTTATCCACCACGTTGCATTTAAATACCATCATTATCTGTTTAATTATCTCGTCTTCCTGAGCAACAACACGCTGTTGAACACGAAAATCTTATAGGCGGCTACATTAAACAAGTATAATAAAACAAGCATGCATAGTTAACTAAGCTTGTCAGACTCACACGCAAATGTTGGACGGGAAAGTCCCTACCAATCTGACCTGCGTCTCAATAAAAGTTAACAGATGCATTACATGATAACTGTACAACAGCGTAATAGTGGACATTTTGATATAACGTATAAGCAATTTGAAATTTGTCCAAATTATAGCAACACAGAGAGAAGCAATTGTGACAACGAACAATGGACTAATTTGGATTAATAAATCAAGATACCTCTCTTATAGTGCTTCAAAGTTCTAGACATAACAGTTACAAAAAAAGATGTATCTTCGTGAAATGATAAGATATATCAAATTGTAAAATATGCCCCTCCTCCACCTCCTTATCCCACATGGAAGAGGTTCGTTACGCCACTGGTATAATAAGTTGTTACTTTCAGTGATAAGCAGGTGTCTTTGATGGATCAATAGTCAAATCGGACTAATTGCGACTTTAAAAGAGAAACAGCAAGTCACTGGACTTAACATAATATAGGTCGGACAAAGCGCAACAAGCAAGTCACATGCGGCCCGCGCCCAAATTTTCTTCGGCCACCGAGAAAGTTTTAAAAGGTATATTTGGTACCGCATGTAGACCCCAATATCAGAGCAATATTTTATCTAACCATAACTACAACTGAAACAATAAAATAATTGAATGACCGGAAGGAGAAACATGAAAAAAAATTAGTTTACAAATACAACTTATAGTTATGATAGGATATTTCGACATTCCACATTATGAGCAATGCGCTAGTGGAAGTATGTGATCTTTTAGTCGCCATTTTTTGAAACGTTTTCGTTCTCGTCGGGGAATATTGGTACATCCGTAAATGTTGCGGTTGGATACATAAATTTTCACTGTGGCCAGCCAGATCAAATCTTTCGTGCCCATCCACATTTTACAGAATATTTAATATATTTGCTTTACCGCAAAATAAACCGTATGTTTTCTACATAAAGTGCCTTGGGCGTTATATGTGTCTTTTGTTGAAGCGCGTTATATTATATTTTAATACCACTAACGGTAGTCGTGTAGTCGTTCCTTGTTGACGCAAATATATGACGATGTTTCATTATCTTGTTCACTGTCTCCAACGGCGATTATATATATAATGGTACATTATAGGAATCATATAGTGTATATATGCTTTGGTTTTAACTGCGCGTGCCTTTTGCTCCATTTAGCTTCATGTTGTTGGTTTATTAACTTGTTTGTCACCATAGCGACAAGTCATAGAGCACCCTGGTCATTGTATTACAGCGCTTTTCGCGGGAAAATAATATATAGAGAAATAAAACTGTGAGAAATAAATGTTAAAAGCTGCAAAACTATACACAACAAAACGACTGGAGCTTGAGAAATGACACAATTTATTGACAAGAATAGATGTTAATTTAATCAGTCTATAGCTTTTCATCTTCAGTTTTACTTGAAATATATTGAAAATAGAAAATATAACTTTTTTTTTTAAGAAGTGACTAACCATCGATGAAGCTTTCATGGTATATTATAAAGTTATATACCATGCATCTCGATTCCACGTTGCGTGAAATAAAACCCTTAATTAAATATATCAGGCATCATTCTACTATATATATAAATGCCATAGTCCAATAGAAATGTTGGGCAAAAATAGTTCAATGTGTCTTTATTATTCCGGTTTTCAATATTTTTAAAATATGTTAAATATCTCAAATTTTCCTTTAAGATTACATTGATGATGACGTATGCACTTCAGTACAGGCATAAATATAAAAGTTAATCCATTATAATATATATATATATATATATATATATATATATATATATATATATATATATAAATATATATAGTATGAAAATCCCATATTTTTTAATTATAAATAAACAGCATAGCACCAAAGGACATCATGATAACCTATACACAATTGTCCATAACAAATTTGTAAACCGTTGTAAATAACCATATTCAAAGCCATGAAAATCTTGTCTTCTCATTTTAGGATTGCGTTGTACTTGAGCAACTGAACATATGGTGCTTAAACTGTAACTTCTTATCATCTAAGAATTGGTATTGAAATATTATCTAGACTGATCAAACTGATAACTTTTGAGAGTCTATGACACATCAAGCTAAACGTTTTCACCCCCCCCCCCCCTTTGATTTTGCAGTAATGACCTAACTGGCGTTCCATATCATTATACTTCATCTTTTGCATTACCCAGCTCCTTTAAGATTTCTCCTATTTGATCAACATGTAATTATTGTCATCAACTTCAGTGACAATTTGCCTCAGTCTCTTTCTGTCCTGTTTTCATTTACGATTAATTGCGACAAGACAGTTGACACAAATATATGTATATAGATCCCCATGATTATACCCCGTTCAACTCGTAACAAGAAAATTATATATAAATATATGTATATATATGTATAAGTCAAATTTTATATATTTTAATCAAAGAATCACTTTACAACCACAGGGTTGTATGAAATAAATATTATAATAATCAGATGTAATATTTATGTTTTAAACAAACAACGTATCGCATAGATATTTATTTTTCAACGGTTTCTATGCATGTTAATCATCGGATAATTGACGAAAACCCTAGGCAAAATACCTGAACCTATCACTCAAACACGTTTTGACAATCTCAATAAATGCAATATATATAAATACATATATAATTCATAAAGAAGACAAAGAGGCGAGATATTTCCCAAGTGGCGAAAAATATTAGCAGAAGCGTTATAAGATTTACAGGTAAATATGCAACTATATCGGCAAAGAAATATGTGTACGAGGGGAGTATATTGATTTAAGAAAAGTCATCATTTTTAGTTTTCACTTCTAATATCAATAAGGGTCTTTTTTTTTGCTTTTCATTCCAGACAAGATTACCAATTTTGGATTCAATTATTTTAACTGCATTGCGTTGCCATGGAACCATGACATTTTGAAATGTGATATTGTGCATAATTGAAGTGCAGAGATGAAGATGTATAGAATGAGTAACATCATCATTGTTCCAAATATATCTCTTGTTTATATATATATATATATATATATATATATATATATATATATATATATATATATATATATATATATATATATATTTGCGTTGCAAACTATACAACCAAATGCATCAATAGCCAAAGAAACGTGAAGGATACCATCGGGTGTATTGCTAATGGCCCTTCTCCCACCCCCTACAACTCTCCTACAACATGTCCTAGAACAGAGATTATAAAGTATAGAGAACACTGCGAGGTTTACCAGAAGCTTTATGACTGAAGCGCGCAGAACCTTGTGTATGACAAGGAGAGTCATGGAACTTGTATATACTTTGGGGAGTTTGTAATAAGATATATCAACATTACAGATGAACTTCCTGGACTTTTAAATGACCATAACGTTCACGTGAGTTGTACTCTTAAGACACAAAATGTACGTGTGACCCGCAATATGTATTTAGTGCCCCCATTAAGTGTCCTGTTTTTATAAAGGGTGTGTATTTATATATATATTCGCTTTCTCCCTGACACTGCACTGTATAAGCAAATATATGGTTGATAAGAGAAGGTTTTCATCGAAAGAATATTTCAGTTTCTTTAGGACATGTGGATTTGTATTTAAACAGTGGCGTAGGAAGGTACTTTTGAGTGGGGGGGCTGAAGACTGATGGCTGGCCTGGGGGAGGGGTCTAAGGGGAGGGAGTGTGAATTTTTTTGCATTTCCAGGTGGCCTCAGATGCAATTTGGTGCAATATAGCACACTTCAACACCCACTCCATTTTGTAAAGAATTTTACATTTTCACCTGGCCTTAGATGCAATTTGGTGCTTCAAATGAGATTTTTTTCTCATTTGGAAATGAAAAAGGGGTTTTCTGACTTGCGGGGCGGGGGGCGGAACGATACTTCCGCCCCCCCATATTTTTCACTGGGGGGGCTGGCGCCTCCCAGCCCCCCCGGTTCCTACGCCCTTGTATTTAAAGGTCACCAATGGTTCGAATATCGTGTCAGTACATGATTTCGTTGGGCTTTAAATAGTTAATGGTTACAGTATCGGCCACCATTCGTGTTACTTGAGGTCGATTCTTCTCTTAATTATGTCAAGTTACTTGCATAATGATAAAGGTCACCTATGCCGACGTGGCTACGACATCGATATAAGTTCGATTTTATTTTTCAATTTCGCCGTCTAACGACAGGTTTAATTTTCCCTTGCATATGGTATATCGTAACAGCTTTCTTGAAAAAGAAATGAAGTAACATATAGGCATCTCGATTTTAAAGATATCATCACTCTTAAATTTCTTCCACCCCTTTCTTCATTCCCCCATCCCCTCCGCCCCCTCCCCCAGTCCACGGCACGTTTCCTATCTTTTTCTATATGGAAGTATAATATATTTTCCGTAGCCGCATATTAACAAAATATTCACTCATGCTTTCAATTCTGCACGCCGAATCTAAACATTGTTGATGTGAAACCTAGGGAGGGGAGGAGAGGGGGGGATATGAGCCATGGTGAGGGGTTTTCATATTACAATAACTGTTACAGAGAGCAAAATGCATGCGATATGTTGTTTCACTGATCCCGAATATATGAACAAACATGTTTTCTGACGTCAATGTACACATTGATCAATAATCAATTCCCCCTGAGCACTTCATGTAATATTTTGAGAAAGCTTTAGTTTCGCCACTATTTACTTTTTAATCTAGACACTTTTCCTTCCAGCTGGCTTTTCGACAGAATAAATCGGAGCGATTTCCGAAAAACAAGACTGTCGGCTTCTTTGTAAAGCATTCTGTCCTTGAACAAATGCTGCCTAAATATAGAGTTGTCATATGCGGATTATTACATCATCTTTCATATCTAGAGGGTTCAAATATATTACATTGTTTGTGTATATATATATATATATATATATGCAAACAATACGAAGTAAACAAAATGGCGCAATCAAGACAACTTGATACACATTCACATGATAATCTCATCATTTCTTGTTTGTGTATGCTTACATTATGTATATATAACAGGCGCGTATCCAGGATTTTCTAACCCGGGGGCGCGAATTACTATCTAAGCGGAGCGCCACCATCGGTTGGCGCGCAGCGTACAAGAAAATTTCTGGTTTTGATACCCCCCAGATCACCGGAAACGGCACTTCTCGGGCTTGAAATGACCAACCAGATGTACACTTTTGGCCTGAGAACCAAGTATTTCCTAATAGTTTTTTGTTTCCATCCATAACCTTTTTGAAGATTGTCAACCCGGCACAGGTCATGTTCGACCTGATCGCATGTCCTGTGGGTCTTTGCTTTTGTAGGTGATTCTACGTCGCGGCCCACAATACCCGTCAGCTCCACTTTTCAAGGTTTTAAGCCCCAAATTTGTTCAGAATTTGAAAATTCACATTTCTCGTGAATAAACTCATTTCAAAACATACCCATAATGTTGTACAAAATTTCATCTATGGACAACCAATATAGAAAAACTACCTCCAACCCCTAACAGACCGGTCAAAATTGCACGAGTAGAGGGAAGTGTGATGCAGAATGTTGGTCAGAAATTTTCTAAAATTCAAACACAGTTAATCTATTGGTGTACAAACATTAAACCTCTTATAACGGCTATTATAAAACTTGGTTGAAGGAAATGAAAAATAGCAGATATTTCCGAAACCGAACACTACACACATAGGCGTAGGAGGCGCGGCGGCAGTGGCGGAGCTAGGGGTATTGGTCAGGAGGGGCGAGAATGGTCTGTAGGGGCGCTTTCGACACTATCTAAGCGGAGCGCCACCACTGGTTGGCGCGTAGCGCACAGACAAATTTTGAGTAAATATACTCCCTAGATCGCCGGAAATGACCCTTTCAGGGCCTGGCTAATTTGCAGATAAACGAAGAATAGGGTGTCATCGCCAAATTACACCAACAAAATGTGACAAATGTCAATAAGTAGATGAGAGCGCAATAAAAAAGTCAATAATCTAGAATAAGTAAAAAGTGGTAAAGAGCTGAAAAAGGCGCCAGCAGTCCATTTGAGTCCGTCAGGTGGCGCATCCGCCCCTGACCGTATGGACGCTCCGCCACTGAGCGGCGGGGGTGCAGCCCCTAATTCGCCATTACTAATATAAAAGAAACTTTTGACATAATTGGACCTCCATGCTTTTTATACATCTACATGAGACATGTCGTTGTTTACATTAGCTTCCCACGGTATACTGCGCAATTTTAACGGACCGTACGGTACATGATGGCATGTGATGTAATAACCGATGCTTGCTTATATGATATTGACATTGGCACGTTGAACGCGCGCTTCGCGCTCGAAAATTTTTGGTTATTTTTTCAGGCAAGTCGGACAGTTTTGAGGATTTTCATCCTGGAACGCCATTTTCATGCTCACTGATATGATGTGATATCTGCTGTTTGCGTTACAAATTCGAACAGGCGTGTAGCGAGGAATTTGCCAAGGGAGG
The DNA here is from genome assembly GCF_037975245.1 of Apostichopus japonicus. Taxonomy (NCBI): domain Eukaryota; kingdom Metazoa; phylum Echinodermata; class Holothuroidea; order Aspidochirotida; family Stichopodidae; genus Apostichopus; species Apostichopus japonicus. Next base: position 17,022,866 of record NC_092579.1, read on the forward strand.
GGCGAAGCCTGTAGGCAAATTATCTAAGCGTAGCGCCACTATAGGTTGGCGCGAAGCGTTCAAGAAAATTTTGGCCGAAAATGCCTCCCAGATCGCTGGAAATGGCACTACCCAGGACCATTTGTTAGCGTGAAGCGTACAAGCAAATTTTGGCCGAAAATGTCTCCCAGATCGCTGGAAATGACACTTCCCAGGCCTTGTAAGTTGCATCTAAGCACTTTCTATTTTGAAATTACTTAGCGATATCATTTAAAAAAATGCTGAATGGGGGGGGGGGGCGGTCGCTCCATCCCAAAATGCGTCATGTTCCCCGACGACACGGTCGAGCTCGAGACCAGCCACAGTTGGTTTCATAGCACAATTCTACACACGCGTTATGATAGACCATATATAGTATATATATAGATCATTAGTGAGAGAGGAAAATGGAAACGTCAAAAAAATGGAGTTGTCGGTGTAAGGGGTAGGGTGAGGCACACTTTTACGAAATCATTGATCCGTCACTGCATGGCTACCCTTCAGCGCTGTAATGATGTCACTGTTCCTCTTTCTCTTCTCGGTGTCTTCGCGTTTTTCTTTTACCCCCTCCTTTTCTCCTTCTTCTCTCTTTCTTCTTTTTCTTTTCCCTTCCTTCCTCTCCTCCTCCTCCTTTTCCCCTCTTTTTTCCTTTTTTCTTCTCTTTTTTTCTCTCCTCTTTTTCTTACCCGGGGGGCGCGCGCCCCCAACGCCCCCCCCCTGGATACGCACCTGTATAATAATGATATGTTTACAGAAGTTTACATAAGTAGGTTCAATCGCTTTTACACTGAAAGAAAATGCTGAAAAAAAGATAGCGAAACGTTTAGAATTCGAACATAAAAGAAACCCCCACACAAAATGCACTCGTTTTAATTTAAAATATACTTATTTGATATTAAATCTTTTTTTTATATTTTATACATATATATTTTTTTGTTAATCGAGTTCTGCCTTAGTTGCTAAGGTAAACCTTAATATTTCACGGTTTGACCATAAAGGCGAAAATGCTATTGGCTAAATATCATTTCTATATCCGCCATTATTGAAACGAGGAAAAGATGACCACGTGATAAAGGGCAAATGGAAATTATTGATTTCTTAGACATATTTTGGTATTATTTTGCTCTCATTGCCTGCGGAGTTTTGTCTTCTAGGTAAGATTGATCGTATGTCCTTGATCATTTCTTCCCGGGTCAATGTTTCTCATCACCTTTAAAGGGCCTCCTTGCTAGACTAAGTTCGCGTATATTTCCCTTTATTTCTAACATTGTATGATCCCTGGATACATCATTCATTGTAGCTAAACAAACTCAATATTGCCCCCATACACTGGTATATGTGAACGTACCGTATAGATATGAAACAGTAATGTTAATGTTAAGTTCACCCATTGTATAGGCTCTAAATTATTTTTTAATAACCTAACGTGTTTTCTTTTTCATGGCAAAGAGAACGATCGTCCAATATGGTATATGCAAATTAGGTGTCATCTGTATGTGATGTTGTGAAGCTATTGCAGGGCTATGTCAAATAAATATTTCAACAAAGTGACATTTTTGAAGATTTATTTGGCAGACGTTGCGAAAATAATCGAAGAAATTATATTCTTCTCACTCTGTTTAGTTGCGATGTTGTTAATACATTTAAGTTAGAAACAGCTATCTTGTGTATCCAGTTTTGAATAATTTCTAAGTAATTATATGAAGTTATAAAAAAAATAGCTGACAAGAAAACCCCGCACAAGTTCAATGTGAATCTAGCATCTATATACATCTTATGTACTCACTACTCACCATTTGATTTTTAGAGATTTTAAATTTCAGTTTAACACGTACTCAATTATTATTATTTTTTACTTTGTTTAGATGTTTTCAAATTAACAGTCATGTTAATTGAATTGGGATCACAGCCTGGTCCGAGTGTGATCTGAGGTAGAAAAAGGTTATATGAAAAACAAAAATTATCACATAATAAATTAGTCTGTTTGATATATCTGGATGAGAAATGTCCAATGACGTCAGATTATAACATCTGATCTGCAATTTCCTCAATAAACAGTCCCTATTCCTTCTTCTTCCTTCCCCTACCCTACCCTACCCTCCCTTACCCTACCTTATCCTCTCTCCCATCTCTTCATTACTCATCCACTTTTCTCTCCTATTTCCCTCCCTCTACCTCCCTAATCCCCCCCCCCCCCCTCCCCGTTTCCTTATTCTACCGTTACCCTAAACATAACCTTCCTTTCCACCAAATACTTTCGCGACGTATACACCAAACGTAATATCAAAAAAGTCGCTATAATTACTGTAAAAGGAAGGGCTTCACTTTAAGCGGTAGGGACCATATACCATACACACTTATCCTTGGAGATATAAGTATGACGTCATCTACCATAGCCACTAGAGGCTAGATAGTCTATCAAGACGAGTGACAGGCGATTTCAAGAAACGTAACACAAATGGAGCTTGTCTTCCTAACCGAGTTATTCTGCTTTCGCAATACTAGCGTTGGTTCATCACACGTTAGGTCACTTAATCTTTCCCAAAGAAAATCGATTTTTAGATATTTCTCTGTTTCCAATCATTTTTGAGAGCGCCGGAAAAAATATATATATATTTACCAATGAAATTCAGCCGTGTCTTGGTTGTTACCGCAATATCCGATGATTTTATGCAATAGTTTTGCGAACTATTTGCAAAGTGCGGTATAAATAGTTTTGTTTTACGTCTTGAAATGATCGTGTTAGACTAAGACAATAGTACAGGCCTACAAAATGAACTGGATTCGTAGAGAAATATATTTTGACAACAAACTCAATACAATGGATCAAAATTGATTTGCACTTAAAATTCATTTTTGGTTTAACATGTTCGTGTTACATTGAGACTTCTCAGTACATATTTCATCGGTGAGAGACGGTCTGTTTATAACATCTTCTACCAGTTTCATCCCTCATGATATGTCAGCATATACTGGACGTATGAATAACAAATATGATTTGCCCAAATAGATGGAGCACTAATAGATTCGCCTCTAAGAGTGAGTAAGGCTGCTTTCAATTATATGTAAAGCATATCCAGATGCATATGTGTATATCGGTGCAGTGTTACGACGATAGACTCACCAATTAAGTTATTAAAATAAATTTGATGTATTATTATTTTATTCGTTGAAGGGGGAGAGGTGAAGATTGGGACATAAGCAGTTGCCTTTGGGATGTACTACAACAATGCTGATAGTCAGAGGCGAAACTCTGCATAATCACTACCATCACCCCAACAATGGATATTGTTCTCCGTTGTTTCCCTTTGTTTTTCAACACTTTCGCCTCGACGAAAGTCACAACGTTGGGGCAAGGAGGGTGGGCGGTGAGAAATTTTTCCTACGCTCGCACTACGTCCAATTTAGAAGTTATAAGTGGCAGCGCGCAATTAACAATCTAATGGAATAGGCTTTGGGGACGGCGTTGTGTTGTTCAACCCCACCCAATCCTCCTTTTTCACCGGTTTGATTTTGTCAAGTCCGTTTATCCGACGACAAAATAAGGAGGAATTCTCACAGGAAACTATAACCATTTCTGTTAGTCGCCAGTTACGTTTGATAAAAAAGAAGAGGAAAACATGCTTCACCATTTGACAGGCATGTGTGGTGGTGATGTTCGACAGAAACTATAGTCAAAAATAGCACATTGGGAGCAAAATCTATGATTCTGTGACCTTCTAAGGATAAAAAACAAAAATAGTCTCCCACGCCTATGCAAATCATCACACATACTGTCATTGAAAGTTTTATTTCACACCTTCACATATTAAGTGCAGGTCCATATGTTTATAAGTACGTGAGATCGCACTTTGGCGTCAGAAAGGAAGTAACATTAATTGCAAATATCCGTCGATCGAATAATCGATAAAGCGAGATAACTTCTGAGTCTGGTGTTTATACCTTTATAGAACATTAATCTGACTTCAGGCCTTACAGATCATTTACGGTTCGTAGAAGTGGCCGTACGCACCAATCTCCGGAATGGAAGATTTCTGTAATAACAGTAAAATTCATAAAATCGAACCTCATAAATGTGTCATAAGGTACAAGATTTCTCTCTCTCGCTTTCTCTTTATCTCTCCTGTCTTCTAAGGTTCTTACTCTTGTGTTGGTGTAAATTAAGCAATGTGGGAATGACTTTATGAACAGACAAAGGAACGCGAGACATGAATGTGTGAACATACGAAAGATTGAATGAGTAGATGAATGCATGAACAAACGAAAGATTAAATGAGTCATTGAATGAATGAACAAACGAAAGATTGAATGAGTATATGAATGAATGAATATACGAAAGATTGAATGAGTAAATGAATGAATGAACATACGAAAGATTGAATGAGTAAATGAATGTATTTGTCGACGTGACAAATACAGCTTTAAGTAGACCTAGTTTACTCGTTTATATAACGTTCATTTGGTATAGTAACAAACCTGTAGTAAGGCAGGTTCGGATCCAGATGGTCAGTGGGGTATACACCGGCTCCCACATCAACCTCACGTAAACAAAAAGTCAAGGTAGTTATTAAAAAAGCCTTGGGCCAGGGCCTAGTTATAGATATAATTTAAAGTCTAAATCAGAATGCACCATTTGACAAATACATTTTGTTCTCGGAAGGATGCTTCCAGACATATACTAAAGATTCATTTCCAACGATCCCAGTGCCCCTCCCCCCCCCTCCCCCACCCCTCTCACCACCTCACATTTCGTAAATCCTGGCTCTGCCCAAGTGAAGGTGTTGTAGTTTGATTAATTGTTATCAATCTTATATTCATCAATAATGTATACATTTGGTAAAGTGGTATATAAACATAAAAACTATGGTAACGAACGAACGAACGCACAGGCTACAGTATGATGGCGCTACATGTAAATTATCCCTGAATAACTCTGTAACTTCCCGTTTGTGACGAAGCTTTCTTCACTTGAATACCGCCTTAGGCTTGCTTGCTAAATATAGCAAAGATGACAAAAAAAGTATCGACCGACAAATGAGTTGTCGAATCTTCTCGAGTGAAAGAGTCATCTTCTGGTGGTGAGCTTCAAGTTTCAATTGTATGGTCACCTACAGCCATATCCGTTCGTCATTTCCGGAATGTAGTAAAATAGCATTATGCCTTCGGGAAGCAAGGGATATTATATTATATTTCGCACAGGAACCATTGAGGTACCGTACAGCTCCCATACATAATGTATGTAACCCTCGCGTACTACGGACCAGTTGTAACCTATAACAAAGAGTTAATCACAAGTCTTTTACGCGAAAGATTTACACGAAGCGTAAAGTTATACCCATTTGTCAAAGTCTTGTTTCTACTGTACAGCAGTTAAAAGGTTCGACGTTTTATACATTAAAAGAGTTAGAAAAGAACAGAGGGGTTTGTCTAGAACGGTTTTAGCCAATAGAAAAAGATCTATGCTCTTTTTTCATTGCTTTAAATTACCCAGGTTTCCGTTGTTCTGTGACATATAATTTGATATATATATTTATAGTCTATATATACATTAAACAAAACCATATTAGAATCCCTCCCCTTCTTTGCGGTGGATAAACGGATAATTTGAGTGTCATAACTTTCTATTAATATTGTGTTTTCACAGTCCGGTGATTTGATCATATGACTGCAGAGAAACTAAATGCTTTTTTTTTTATCATCCTCTTTTCTATAGGAGATGTTTTCCTGCTAGTCTACAGTATCGAAAGCCGAGAATCTTTCCAAGAAGCACTTCGTTTACGGCAGCTCATCATCGAAACGAAAAGGACCGCCAGAACCAAATCCGTTCCCATGGTGATAGTGGGAAATAAATGCGATAACGTAAACCAAAGAGAGGTAGACCTTGAGAAAGCGAAACGAATGATCTCCGTCGGGAAAAGGTGTTCGTTCATTGAGGTCTCTGCCAAAGAAAACATTCAAATTGTAGAAATGTTCAGAATTCTCTTCGAGCACGCCCGATTACCGAACGAAATGACACCCGCCATGCATAAAAGCATGAGTGGTTCTACTTCACCGAACACTTCACCGAAAATGGGGCAGAAAGGAGGTATCGCTCTACGGAAGCGTATAAGTGACGCGTGTGGAGTCATATCTCCTAATGCGAGACGACCGAGTTTGCGCAGTGATCTATTACAAGTGAGAGACAACGCTCTGAGAGGAACTACTAAAAAAGGTGACGATGAAGATGATGATGTATTTGATGATAATTGTTTACAAAAGAAAAGAGGTTGTGTGATACAATGATGATCGCTTCAGCCTAGTGTTAATTTACTAACGTACCTAAGCAGTTACAATTTCTTTTCTTTTTTACACAATTCTTCCTAAATTTTGATATGGTTGATTTCATAAAACTTTACACGAAACTTCCTGTACACGCAATGTCTGATGTCTGGTGTTTGTTGTATGCTTCTTATTTTGATTTTAATTTCTTGTATTTTATATGTAGGCATGCATGAAAACGAAAACTTTTGATGAAATCGACAATTTCATAATAAAATATGGCGGTATGCTGTTCGATCTTTTCATAACATGTGATAAAATGTTTAGTAGGCCTATCCATCGAACGACAACAGGCAAGTAGACGGAGCAAAAACAACAATTTCAGCCTACACCAACATAAACCAGCCTTTATTTCTGCATTATACACCAATCACACGCGCGTCATCAAAATATGACATACAAATATATTTATTACTTTTATTTAGCCACGACAAAAATGAAGATTAGATTATAAACTTAATATGTCAAAATGACATTTTTTGAAGTGCTAAGATAGTTGGTGTGTGACGTCCTGTTTGAAATATATCTTTATTTTCCACAAATTAATATTTTGTAGGAAGAATTGCAGCTCATCATTTGATATAGGTTTGCCGATAGGACTAATTTATAAATTAAACTTAAATTCAAATTGAACCCTCCCTGAACTGTTATTTTACTTTCCCTTTTCAACCCCCCCCCCCCGAAGGTGAGTCAATGAGGTAGCCATCCAGGTGTCACGTGATTAATGTTAATATCCTTATATACCCATAGTGATGTGATAACGATATGTCATTTCGATTCTATATCCCCTTCACTTCTAGCCGTTCAAATGTATTATCATCTCGTTAAACACCTAAAATTGGGAAAAATGGGTTCTATATGCAAAGAAATAATAGGGACATGTTAAATCCTCTTTGTCATGTATCATAAGTATAATGTTACAGTTATTACCAATTCCGGATAATTACCAGCTATGTTTATAATATTTGTATGGTGAATGGCGAGAAGACTTCATACTTCATATGGCTTTACATGGCGTATAAAACCTAGTTAAAAGTTCAGTTCAGTTCAGTTTATATATTTCGCATATATATAGACATACAAAAACAGTGCAGTAATGGTATATGCAGGATACTAGAAAAAACATAAAATGTTTATAACAGCTAGTTACCCTAAAGAAAAAGAAAGAAATCGGAAAATGCATTCATTCCATTTTGGAGAGGAAGCAGTTGCTGTAGCTAAGCGTCCGGTAATAACTGTTTATTGTAGGCTGCGTATTTTCCCCGTATATTGACAATACTTGGAAAAGAGCTTTGTAAACAAACAACCATGAGCAAGTGATACCGTTTCCAACTAGATTCATGCTCTTGAGTCCTGGCTCGATTTATGCTCTTGATATACCAACAAAGGTTGAGATACGACGCAGTTATTAAGTAAATAAATCGCTCTAAGAGGGGATTTTCCAAATCGACAAACGAAGATTAGATTACAGAGAATTTGAAAATGATGGATGGACTTTCAAGGAATAACAGATTTGGCGAGTGACTATAACTGACAAAGATCTTTGGGTCAGTGATGAAAAGGTTTTTTTTCTCAGAATGGACTCAATATTTATGTATGTTCATCTAAACGTTTGTTTACTTCTTCTTCTTCTTCTCATCTATTTTCTCCAAGAGATTATACAATCGACTTGAGAATGGCTTCCTAAAAGATTATATATTTTGACACGCCCCTAACTTTAGGTATATGTTAAAGTTGCTATAAGTTTTAAGGTTGTTATCTTCTGCAGGGGTTCTTCGGATATTGATGAGAGCTTGTGTTAGTGACCTTTGCTGGACTTTGTAACATATTTATGGACAATAACTGATGACCTTTTAAGAATAACGAAATATAACTGATGAATCGAAATATACCTGATGGATCGAAATATCTGTTTATTATGATCATTGTCCTACGATGGACAATTGACTGACAAGGGTGAAGGGGTGGAAAAGGTAGGGGAAGATTATATTAGGCCTATCTTGACAAGTTAATTAGTAACAATAAATAAATCAATGATTTGGGATTCCGGGTTTTCTTTATAGTTGCTCATCTCTCTGTATAATTCTGTTTTGTTTGCGTCGTTTACCGGGCAGACGACATATCCAGTATATCTTAACCAATCATCTTCACTGAGCTTCCATTGACAATGATTGTGAATATTCATTGCGGTCATATCTCTCGCTACTTATTAGTGATATCCCAAAGTATATATACTCAGTGATATATCTTGGTGTATAACATAAATTTGTATATATCCTAGGATATATCCATCATAAGGATACATATTGTTTAGTATGCATGTATATCCTCCTTATCAAATTCAAAGGTATATACTCAGTGATATACCTATAGAGGGATACAAATCAGTATATATCCCTTAATTGGTCTATATCCTATAGGATATACCCATCAGAAGGCTACATATAATTTAATTATCCCTGAAATTTTCTTTCTTTTCAAATTCAGGTACCTATATATTTTCAGTGATATACCTAGGTATATAATTTAGTGTGTAATCCCCTAAGTAGTGTACATCCTCAGTGGCATGCGTATATGATTTTCAAGATACCAACTTTACGTTTCGCTATTACTTCAGTTCTTCACTGTTTAGAATATAAGCAATTTGTTATATCTTCTTGTTAAGCATGTTCTTGATGTATATCAGTATCATTTATGCAACACGATACTATGTGCCTTAATGTTGGGTTATGTATACAATGTTCACTAGTATATTACGAAATACGTTAGGAAAAGGTGCAACGATCCCTATCATAAAAGATAACGTTGATGAATGTGACATGGGGTGGGGGGGAGGGGGAGGGGTGAACAAGCCTCATCGAGCTGTGCGGAACACAACTCCTGCAGGATGGCAACAAAACTATACAACTTTGACCTGATGGTGGGCTATTAACTGCCAAAACTGTATGAAATAATAACCCCACTCTTCTCTTTCAGCTTTCCTAAAGATGAAGGCAGCTTTCTCAATTGTCTGATTAATATGAACAACTAATATTTGCATAAAAATTAAGAATTATACAGCAATTATGACAAACAACGAAATATCGAGCGATTTAATCCCTCCCACCCAAACCCCTCGGCGACTCCAAACGCCCTCATTTTTTAAAAATTATTTTATGGTTTCTCCATATATTGATAGTAATTCCATAATATTTGCTAAAAGTTCACTAATAAAAGTGTAGTACTGTCTATTTAGTCAAGTTATTACTATATCATAGTAATAGAGAAGGGTACCTAGGAAATCAGTGAGGAACGATTCCGTGATGTTCTCTAACTATGATTAGTCACGTGAAACCGTGCATGGCGTGTCGTTCTAACACACGCTAAATTTACAGCGCCTCTGGTTTCTGCGACACTGTGTTCCGTACCTAGAGCCGCATAATGCCGGTATTCATATAGTTGGCGTCAATTTCACTCTCTGGAGCCCTGGAAGTATTCAAACTTATTTGCTTAGTAACCCCAGTTTTCACCTTTATCATGTTGGCGACCCTCCAGTGAAGGATGCTCTAGGCTAGGGAAGGAGCCGAGGGGGGGGGGAGGGGAGTCCCCCCACCTTTGAGGGATTTTGCCACTTTTTGCCACTTTTGAAGTAAAGTTATGTTCAAGCTTTTTGCACTTTTGGCGACCCTAAAAAGGGCCACGAACACTATTCTGAATATCAGGGCTCTAACGTATATGGTTTCTACCTTTAACGTGGTGTTTGTGTCCTTGGCGCTGATCTGCAGGAAATCGTTGATATAGGAATACATAGCGTAAATAAGGGACACAGTTACTGGTATCTTCTCCAACGGTGGAGAGATACGAAACTTGTGTTGATATCATTGCATTAAAACATATATTCTGCTCGTATAGTTAACCTGTATTCCCCCTCGCATGACGTACTGTTCAGCCCAGGCCCACATATTAGACTGAATGTAATACACAATGTACAACCTGCTCCTATTTTGTGTATGACACACAAAATACGTTGTCTTGCTTCCAGTCGTTTGTTTTTGTATGACGCAACTTTGTAATTTTGCTTGTGCTTTGTCCCAAACAGACGCTGCCTGATGATCAAGAGGTGGTATAGTGCTTATACATTTCTAACTTACTGACAAATCTCTGTACTGCGAAATGACAATGATTAAGATAAAAAAAACATGATTGGAACGTGCAACAATCAGAAGCGTAAATTGTGTATAATACACACTTTAATCATTATTTGTACATTGTGAATCGTACAGTTAATGTCAGAGCCTAGGTTTTCTTTGACGATTGTGACATTAACAAAAGCCTTTTAGGAAAACATGTTTATGCATAGGCTACGGTAAAAATGGGCATAATGCTCAATTGGATGGTTAAGATTTACACAGTATCACGTCATATCGTTTACATAGGCTTCCGTCAATCATGCATGCTACTAATTTGAATGTTAAGATGCTATGACGTCATATTTACGTACTGCTTACGAGTAAAGTATGGTGGTGCCATGCTACCCTGGATTAAGCATGAACACCGTACTACCTTAATGGTTATCATTGTATAATGCAAGCATGTGATGGCGTCAGATTTATGTATAGGACTATGGTAAAGCAAGCATGAAGGCTGCTTATGTGATTGTGAAACCATTAATTAACGTCAAATGTACGCTTTAAACACAGCCGCCTGCTTTTAATACGACGGCTTCATGCGTTTGTTCAAGCCTCGATCCTTCTTTCTGTGATATTATTTCAAATTTTTGACTTTTTTTTAAAATTTCTACAAACTATGTGAATTTTCTGGAGATCAGAACATAAAGTCCTACAAATTTATATATTATGAAAGGGAAAGATCATAAAATTGATGAAATAAAATTATTTGCATAATTGTAAAGCTTTATATTTAAGAACAATTAAACAATACATCAGTGATTTTATTTTTTGACTGAAGAAATTAAGGGGAAATAAATATATTTCAAT